>NW_024347793.1:1267063-1471456 GCF_902729225.1 Pteropus medius | reverse complement strand
CAGACGTAGAAGGAAAGAGAAATGCAGAGAAACACAGAGAACGAAATACAGACAGAGCCCCCCCAAATTGGGACAGAAACAGGAAAAATAAGAGCAAGACAAAGGCAGAGAGGGCTAATGACCGAGCAGAGCGCCAGGGGCGCCTCCCCAGCCCCACCCCGCCTCCACTGGGTGCCTCAGTCTCCCCACCCGCTCAGGGGCCCCAGCACCACCTGCCTCCTTCCTACTTTGAAGAATGACCTCGGATCTGGTTCAGGGTTGGGGTACACCTTTCTTAGTGTCCCCATACTCTCCAGGGTGACTTCTGGAAAGGCTTCCGACACCGGCCACAGCCTCAGTGAAGATGGGACCCCCTAGAGCAGGACCTGACCCTTCTGTGCCTCAGTTTCCCCAGTGATAAGATATATTCACTCAGGAAGTGCTCATTGAGCACCTACTGTGTGCTAGGCCCTGTGCTGGGCACTGGGGACAGAGTGACCCAAGAGGACCCAACTCCCACTCTCTCTCTCTCTTCACAGTCCAGTGGGGAAGACAGGTGTGTGGCCAGGTAACTCCAGGATGATCAGGGTGAATGGGGGACACTCTGGCAGCTACAGAGCCTGTAGGGAGTGCTGGACCCATCCCTAGCAGGGGCCACTCAGAATCTTCCAGAGGAAGAGGAGATGAGTGGAATGAGCAAGGTGACTGGGAAAGGGAACAGACTTCCTGGAAGAGGGAACAGCATATGCGAAGGCCAGGAGGTAAGACTGGCTCATGGGAAGTCTGGAATGAACTCGGTGCTTGAGTTTAGGGAGTCAGGGGCAATAGAGGAAGGCAGCAGGGGCTGGGGCGTGCAGGTCCGGAGCTGGGGCAATAGGGAGCCAGGGGAGCAGGGGAGGGCCAGGGTGAGACTATGTTTTAGAAAGGGCTGTGGGAGACTGGGCCGTTGGGGGCAGAATGGGAGATTGAGGCCTGGAAGGTGGGGTGACAGGAGAAGGGACAAACCGGAGAGAGACTCTGGAGGGAAAGTAGGCAGGACGTGGGGACCGACAGGCTGTCAGGGGAGAGGCGGGAGGGGAGAGTGATGCACCGATCGCTGGCTCAGGATGGCACCTGGTCAAGGGACCACTGCAGCCTGTGGATTCAGGTGAAAGTGGGAAGAATGCCTGTCCCCTCCACGTAAGGTCAGAGAGAGAATGAGTTAATGCATGAAAAGGGCTCACTGGTACACAGGAGGTACTCAATAAGGGTTTACCTACTGGTAAAAAATTAATATTGTTGTTAAAATAATATAATGATAATAAGCAGTTAATATGTTGTTCATACCACAGTTATCGATGGTCAGTCCACAGCCCCCGCCCACAGGAAGCCTTCCTGGATTGCCTTACAGAGAGCAGGGCAGGCCACTGCAGTGCAGAGCCAGGGAGCCCTGGGAGAGCTCTCCTTAGAGGCGGACGCCCAGAGAGGGAAGGCCAGATTCCTAACCTGTCGTCTCCCCAGACTGGTTTGAGGCGCCTGTGGGACAAGGGGAGACTACTGGGCAATGGGACGGGCACCTCGGGTAGGAGGAGTGAGTTCCTGTCCCTGGAGGTGGGTAAGGCAGGCTGGGCAAGAAGTCTCTCAAGGACTGCTGCAGTTTCTTCTAGTTTGAGATTCCTGATTCCACCGTTTTATTCCCAGATTGTCCTACAGAGGGCAGCCGAGGCCAGAAATGGAGACCGACTGCTCTGCCCCGCCCCCCACCACTTACATTTTCTCCCAGGTCTTGGAAAAGCTGGTTCTGAGCCTGTTGTGGCCTCAGGCGAATCCTTTCCCTCCTTGCGCCTCAGTTTCCCCATCTATTGTGCAAGGAGCACAGTCCCTCCCCAGAGGAAGCTTTGTCGAGTTTAGCGGAGAAACGCAAGGGCATCTCAGAGATTGGTTGCTCCCGCCCAGGACTGCATTCATGTAATTCTGGGCAAACGACAGTAATAGAGTAATAACGACAGTAGTCGTTAACATTTATTGATTGTTATTTCTTAAATGCTTATCTTTCAATGTAGGGAGGGGGCAAGAGAACTAAAATGTTATATCAAGCTACATTCAGACTGCGACGTGCTGATCGGCTCCGCGGCCAGGACACCTGCAGAACCAAGGCAGGTTTCTGCTGCGACTGCGGACGACCCCTCTCCCCACACCTGTGAAGGGGAAGCAGGAAAAACAGTCTTGAAATGGCTGCCCTATAAAAATAAAATCCTTCGTTTCCTATGGCTGAAACCTCAGGGAACCCTGTGGATTAAAGGCTGGGAGCTGCCCGCAGGCCTTTTCACGCTACACACTCCTGTCCTTCCTGTGTGTCCATTTCAAAGGAAATGGGTAAACAAAGTCTTTAAACTGTAACTCACAGGAACTAAAAAATGATATATAAACTGAATTCCTCAAACTCTGGGGGTCCGTCTGTCTTTACTCTGTCCCTCTGTGTCTTTCTCTCGGCCTCACTGTCCTTGTCCCTCTGAATCTTAGGCCCTCTCTCTCTGCCTCTGAGAGGAGACCACGCTTTGTCTATGGAGTATTGCTCCTTCTCTAATAAACTTTCCTTTCGACTCTAACTTTGAAGTGTGTTTGAATTCTTTCTACACTCTCTGCCAAGAACCCTTCTCTCTCTGTGCTGGGCTTGGTCTCTCCCAACTCGGGGGAATTTGCCTTGTCCTGCATCATTTCTAAAAGAGAGATTTGTATCAGCCCCATTTTTCTGACAAGGAGACTGAGGCACAGAGAAGTTAAACGTTTCCAGCTGGTCAGTGGAAGGGCTGGGATTCGAACCTGGCGGGCTGAGTCCACGGCCCTGATACCCCTGTGCTGCATCAAGCCTTATCCAGGAACAGCGAATGTGAGGGGAACACCGGGCATGGTGGCAACCGTCACAGATAGTGACTAGATTCTGCCCTCCTTGGCTGAGGGCCTCCCACCTCCCTCAGGGCAAAATCCTAGGTCCTCCCAGCAGCCCACAAGGTCCTGTGCCCCGTCCCCTCTCTGTCCTCATGTCCTCTTCTCTCCCCCCACTCACACTGCGCCAACCACGTTGGGCTGTTTCTCCAACACGCCAGGCACAGTCCTACTTCAGGGCCTTTGCACGGGCTATTCCCGCCACCTGGACACTTTTCCTACTATATCCCTATGTCTCTCTCCCTCACTTCTTTCAAAAGTACTCAAATGTTACTTTCTCAGCTGAATAAGCTTTCCCTGACCATTCTATTAAAAATTACAACCGAGCGGCCCTCCCGCTTCCCCTTCCCTGCCTCATTACCGCTCGACATATGGCATCATTTACTTAGTCATTATGTTGACTGTGGGCCTTCTCCTCTAAGTGCAGGGATTATTTTTTTGGTCTGTTTTGTTGACTGCTGTATCCCCGGCATTTCGGACTGCGTCTAGTACACACGTGCTCAACAAATTATTTGTTGGATGAAAGCCCCCGCATAAAAGCAGTGGAATGAAATTTTTAAAAACCCCAAGAAGGAAAACAAAATACTTCCGTGGCCCGACTGCGATCCGCGGGAGGCCACTTAGCAGGCGCCGGGAGGACCAACGAACGTTTCCGAATTTGCCGCAGATGGTTCAGCGGAAGCCGGACCGCCGTCACCGCCCCCCACAGACTCCGCCCCTGCTGCGTCGACGCGCAGGCTCCGCCCCCGCTGCGTCGACGCGCGTACAATGGCGTCTCTCAGAGCGCCCGGACATGCGCACTTCCCCGGCACGAGCGGGAGGACACACGCGCGACCCGGAAGGCCTTCCCCCACACTCCGAAGCCGGCGCGAGGGGGGCCGATGGCGGAGAGTGCGGCGGAGGCCCCAGCAAAGAATGGCGGCGGTGGCGACTCAGGATCCGGCACGCTGGAACGGGGAGTGGCGCCCATTAAACCTCAGTGAGTCGCCGGATCGGGCGGTGGAACCTCACGAGACCTTCCCGGCGCCCGTGGCGCGGCCGAGCGGTGCATGCTGGGAGATGGGGCAGGCCCGGGGCGGGAAGCTCGCAGGTTCTTTAGTCTGGGCAGTTCCTCAGCAGCAGGACCGAGAGAGCGCACGTTGCAGGCTGTCACATGCACTAAGGACGCCACGGGGTACGCTAGCGTGGGCGGGGTTTAAGGCGAGGGCCACAGTGCATGCTGGGGACTGTAGTCCCAGCGTCTGGCGGGACTGGCGCATGGGGACCTCCGGGCAGCCAGTTACACAGGCTCAGACTTGTGTCTAAAACGAGTACCCTGGGCAGGATGGCGCTTGTAGGGCTGAAGGACGTGCTGCGAAATGTGGCAGCTTTGGTTCTCATTCTAAGGCATGCTGGGGCATGTAGTTTCTTTTAGTCTAACGGGGACAGGGATGTTCAAGTTTAATGCTTTTAATTTGGCTCAACGTTGACTCTGGGTCGTGGAGACCCAGAGACAAAATATGCCCTGCCTGTGGCCTTGAGGTGCTCCCAGGCTGGCAGCTGGCAGGTTCTAGGTAGTAAGCTGCCCATCAGAATCATGATCAGAGGCAAGTGTTCTCTGTCCCTTTCCTTAGTGTTCATTGAGTTTGAGCTCAGGGGAGGGACTTCCTAAACAAGTCCTCCTTTCCCTTTGCCGGCAGATACCTCACCACCAAGGAGCAGTTCCACAAATTTCTGGAAGCCAGAGGTCAGGAGAAGCTCAGCCAGGAAACCGACGCAGGAGACCCTGATGGCTGTGACCTGGCTGAGCCTGAGGCCAAGCGGATCCGACTGGAGGAAGGGCAGGTGGGAGATGGGCAGACAGAGGAGGCAGCCGAGCCCAGGGAGCAGCCTCAGGCTCAGAAGAGAGCCCGGGGCCAGAACAAGGGCCGACCCCACATGAAGCCTAACCACTATGACAAGAACAAGCTTTGCCCCTCCCTGGTCCAGGTGAGTGTGTCAGTGTCACCAGAACGTCTCAGAGGCCTTTGGTCTGAGCCTCTCTGTCCTCCGTTCAGTTTTCACGATGTTATGACATAAATGTTGTCAGTGTACCCATCTTCCAGGTGAAGAAACTGAGGCACAGTTACTGACTTGCCTAAGCACACGCAGTCAGGAGGAGAGGCATCTGAGGTTCGAAGCCTGGCTGCCCCAGCCTCTCCCTGTCCTCCCTCACTGCCTCTGTTTCCCTGCAGGAATCAGCCACGAAGTGTTTTTTTGGCGACCGCTGCCGCTTCCTGCATGATGTGGGCCGCTACCTGGAGACCAAGCCTGCTGACCTGGGCCCCTGCTGTGTACTGTTCGAGACCTACGGCAGGTGCCCCTATGGTGTGACCTGCCGCTTCGCTGGAGCCCACCTGGGGCCCGAGGGCCAGAATCTGGTGCAGAGGGAGGTGGCCCAGGCCCCTCCCGTTCGCAACGGCCTAGACAAAGCGCTGCAGCAGCAGCTGCGAAAGCGTCAGGTCCACTTCGAGCGTGCCGAGCAGGCCTTGCGCCAGCTAGGCAAGGGCCACCTGCCAGGCCCCATCCCTCCTGCCACAGTCCCTGAGGGTGCCCCAGGGCAGGACATCTGTGACACCCAGCAGGCCCCCCTGGGGCCTGGCACCAGCCCCCCTCCCGGCAGCCCTGTGCAAACCTGTGGGCCTTTGACGGATGAAGACATAGTCAGGCTGCGGCCCTGTGAGAAGAGGCAGGTATGTGTCTCAGGCTGCCCATTGAGGACATTAGCAGTGTGGAGGGCAGAAGGCGCCGAACACACGCTCTCAGCCCCAGAGAGTCAGGGCTGGGGCGCTGGGCCTGGGGTTTTGGTGGCTGAGTAGAAGCTCTCCAGCAGAGACCATGGAGGAAGGAACGTTCCCCACAAAGGGGCTGGTGGCACGTGCAGAGGCCCAGAGGTGGAAGGGCGCCCAGCCGGCTGGGCGGGGCAGGGCGTGTTCTAGATTGTGGGGAGAAGGGAGGCCCTGCGAGTCGCGGTAGAGGCTGGAGGCTAGCTGTGTTTTTCTTCCTTCCAGCTCGACATCAATGGCAAACTGTACCTGGCCCCCCTCACCACGGTAGGGCCTGTGTTGGGTGGGCTAAGTGCCCAGTACCTGCTGGTCTCAGGGCTGGGGCGGGAATCTGGGGCCCCTGCCTGTCACACCCTCACACGCACGTGTTCCCCGCCGCCCCAGTGTGGGAACCTGCCCTTCCGGCGGATCTGTAAGCGCTTCGGGGCCGACGTGACGTGCGGGGAGATGGCTGTCTGCACCAACCTGCTGCAGGGCCAGACGTCTGAGTGGGCCCTGCTCAAACGCCACCAGTGCGAGGATATCTTTGGTGTCCAGGTCGGTGCCGCCGCAGGCGAGGGAGACAGAGAGGGAAGAGGGGCTTAGGCTGCCAAGATTTGGAGCAAGGTTCAGGGTCCGCTCTCTTGGATCCCAGGCCTGGCTCGGTCACCTCCCAGACCCCTCTTGCTTCAGTGATGGGCTGGGGACACCAGCCTGATGCACCTCGGAGCACCGATGGCTTTGGCATGGGGCCAGGCAGGGACAGTCAGAACTGGCCCCTCACCTGCCACCCACTGTGCCACCTGCCACAGCTGGAGGGCGCCTTCCCTGACACCATGACCAAGTGTGCAGAGCTGCTGAACCGCACCATTGAGGTGGACTTTGTGGACATCAACGTTGGCTGCCCCATCGACCTTGTGTACAAGAAGGTAACGGCCACTTGGCCCTGGCACCCCAGAGCAGGCAGAGTGGGAAGGGTGGGGGCTTGGGACCCGGCCTTGCCCCTGCCTGAGGTACTGGGGACCTTTGGAGGCCTCCGTGCCTCAGTTTCCCCACCTGCACAGTGAGGGCAGCTAGGCGTGGCGGGCCCAGCCTGAGCCCTGCCTTCCCCTGCTCCAGCCGCCCGTCTCTCCCAGGGCGGGGGCTGTGCTCTCATGAACCGCTCGGCCAAGTTCCAGCAGATCGTCCGAGGCATGAACCAGGTACGCCCCACGACATGCGTGCCATCCCCCTGGCCGACCCTGGGCTGTGCTGACCGTACCCGCCCCGCAGGTGCTGGATGTGCCGCTGACCGTGAAGATCCGCATGGGCGTCCAGGAGCGTGTGAACCTGGCACACCGGCTGCTGCCCGAGCTCCGGGACTGGGGGCAGCCTGATCGCGGTGGACGCGGGACACAGTGGGAAGGGTTGGTGTGAGACGGCAGGTTAGCTTTCGGGACTCTTTCACAACAGAGGTCAATTCCCACAGCCTCTACTTCACACGGTTTGTCTGGAAATGCTCCCCTTAAATGTCTCTTTCTACTACTTAATATATGCTCAGCTACTTGGATTCTTTCTCCTCTCTCTCTGCTCCCCTCTGATATATATATAACAAATATACTTAAAATATATATATATATATAAAACCATCTCTCTCTTTCAAACAAATATGGTTCTCTTCTCTCTGGGCTCTCTTTTACTAAACAACTCTCAAACCTCTTCTCTACTTAAAACAACACCAAATATATACTCTTTCTTGCTCATATACTCTTTATACTCTTATATATATATAAAACCTTCTCACTCCTCTCTCTTAAACAAACTCTTTCTCTCTCTCTCTCTAGGAAACCATAACAAACATATATACTCTCTGCCAGAAATATATATGAAACCTTCCTATAACAAACATCTTTCCAAACCATATATAACAACTCACGGGAAAAACTCAGCCTCCTGTGCCTTCCTCCTTCCCTCCTTCCACTTTCTTCACTCCTTCCCTATATTTCCCTCCTTCCTCCTTCCCTTCTTCCCTTCTTCCCTCCTTCCCTGTGTGGCTGTTTCTCCTCCAGCTCCATGGCCGCTCTCGAGAGCAGCGATACACCAAGCTGGCCGACTGGCAGTACATCGAGCAGTGCGTGGCGGTGGCCAGCCCCATGCCCCTGTTCGGTGGGTCCCCTCAGTTCAGACCTACCCACCAGCCCTGCCATCAAAGGCCACACACGCCCGAGACCACCCCCTGCCTGAGACCTCTGCCTGCCCCAGTGGGGGCTGCTGGGCTGGCAGAAACTCCCCAAGAGCTGGCTTTACCACCTGCACGCAGCTCCCTGATGTCCCATCTCTGTTCCTCAGGAAATGGGGACATCCTTTCATATGAGGACGCTAACCGTGCCATGCAGACCGGCGTCGCTGGGATCATGATTGCCCGGTAAGTGTGCTTGGTGTCTGGGGGGCTACAGATAACTATCTGGAGCCGCCTCTGAGCGCCCAGCCTGCAGCTCACGGAGTGGGAGCTCACATCTGAGCTTTGTCACTTTGTCACCGTGTCACCAGCTCAAGTCCCTCGCCTCCCTTGTCCATTTTTCCCTGGTGGCTGGCTCTGTCAGGAGGGGCCGCAGAGGTAGCGGAGGTGGGAGGCCTGGGTTGTCGGAGCAGAGAGGCTGGGCCCGGACCGGGACTGAGGGCTGCCGGCCCTGCCCCGCCCCCCAGCGGCGCCCTGCTCAAGCCGTGGCTGTTCACGGAGATCAAGGAGCAGCGACACTGGGACATCTCGTCTTCCGAGCGCCTGGACGTCCTGCGCGACTTCACACGCTTCGGCCTGGAGCACTGGGGCTCAGACACCCAGGGCGTGGAGAAGACCCGCCGCTTCCTTCTCGAATGGCTCTCCTTCCTGTGCAGGTGAGCACGGGCCGCTGGCACGGGGGCGTTGGCGGCAGGGCCAGCCTGAACCAACCCTGTCCCCCGCTGGCCTGCAGGTACGTGCCAGTGGGCCTGCTGGAGCGGCTCCCACAGAGGATCAATGAGCGGCCCCCGTACTACTTGGGCCGAGACTACCTGGAGACACTCATGGCCAGCCAGAGGGCCGCTGACTGGATCCGCATCAGGTGCCCAGGAACGGAGGAGCCAGGGTGGGGAGCATGGGGGGCGAGTGTGGCCCGGGCCCCAGGCCTGACCCTGCTCCCCTCCTCACAGTGAGATGCTGCTGGGACCCGTGCCCCCCAAGTTTGTTTTCCTGCCGAAACACAAGGCCAACGCATACAAGTAGCTGCGGGCTGGGAGGGGTGTGGAGGCCCCCTGCTGTGTGAGAAGACAATAAATTTTATTCTTTCAAAACCCAGGCCTCTCTGTGACCCTGAAGCTGCCCCTTCCCGCTCTCAGGAGCTTTATCTGGGCACCTGCTTGTCCTTGTCCTTGTCAGCTCCCGTCTCTCATTTATTCACCAGTTTCCTGGCCACCCCCAGGGGCCTGTCCCCATGTTGCCGGCTGTTGGTGCCCAGAGAAGCCTTAACCACAAAGAGGCCACCAGGGCTCGCTGGGGTGGGGGCTTTGGCCACATGGGTGTGGATCAGGGCAGGCTGCCTGGAGGAAGGGACCTTGGAACTGTCAGGTGGGCGTTGCTGGCAGAGGCAGAAAGCAGCAGACTAGGCCAGGGTCCAGCCCGCCCTTTGTGATGCCTGTCTCTGGCTGCCTTGGTTTCTCCTTCTACTCCTGCCCATCCCCCCATCCCCCTACTCAGAACCCTGACCACTGGGCGGGCCGTAGGCTAGAACCTGCTGCCCGGAGTAACCAGGCAAACAGAACTCCATGGGACTCCGAGCCTGTTCTCCAGGTGGGCTGCCTGTGCTCCCACTTGCTGCTCTCCTGGCCTGCCCCAGCCAGGCCCCCCGCCTCCCCATGCAGCACCCCAAACCCTACTACGCCCCTGCAGCTCCCCAAGAAGGCTTCAGCCCCCAGGGCCTGGACGGCAGCGAGGGGCCAGGCAGCCAGCCCACTCCAGCCTGCACCGAGCCCCTTCCCGCTGTGGGTATGAGTCAGGGAGTGGCAGGTATGGGGAACTCGATGGGATTGGGGACCAGGGCTGTGTCCACCAGCCTCAGGGTCCCACCTACTCACCTTCCTTTGTTCACAGGTTCCTCCAACCTGTATCAACCCCCAAACCCGGAGAAAGAGGTGTTCGCGGCCCCTCCAGCAGGTACTGGCCGCCTCCCACCCTTGATAGAGACCAGAATGGTTTGAGGTGGGCCGGGCTGTCTTGCCTGCACCCTGTTCCTGGATGGCCGCTCAAGGGCGAGGCTCACGTCTCGTCTTCCAAAAGGGCCCCAGAGCAAGGCCTGTGTCAGCCATCGAGACAAGGCCCCGAAGGCAAGCCTGTGGCTCTTGTCCCTCAGACAGGTCCCCCAAAGCCAGGCCCGTGGCCACGGGCCCCCGCAGTTTGGGCCATGCCACCCCCTCCCTGCAACGCCTCCCCTGGCAGGTGGGCCTCAGCCCTGCCTCTCTCAGGGCGGCCCCCCTCTGGCCCGCAGGTTTCCAGATGGCACCCTGCGGCTGCTTCTTTGACCCCCGCATTTACCGAATCGAGTGGGCCACCAGCGACTTCGGCCAGTCGCCCCTGTACAAGCTGGCAGCAGTGGGCGGGGGGGCGCCGGCAGGGGGCGCCCCCTCAGCGGGCACCTACCTCCTAGAGCCCCAGCACTACCTCAAAGCCCCAGTGCCGCCCCCACCATATCCCCACTTCCAGCCCGCGCCGGGGGGCCCACAGTACCTCATGCCCTACTTCCCGCCCGAGGGGCCCGGGCCCGAGGCCCTGGGCTTCGTGGGGGATGGGGCGGCCCCCCCCTTTGTGGAGTTGCCCCCGCCCCTGCTCAAGGAAGGCCTGGTGCCCCCACCACCGCCACTGCCCCCCAAGGAGAACAAGCTGCCCCCTCTGCTCATCACGCTGCCTGCCGAGGCCGCGCTGGCACCTGGCACCTACGGCCCCCGCAAGGGCCGCCTGAGCCAGTTCCACGGGCCCGGGGAGCCCCTGGCCTTCCCTGCCCAGGAGCTGCGGGGCGGTGGAGCCGGGCTGGGCCTGCTGTACCCGCCAGCTCATGGGGAGCCCAAGGCGGCCGAGGTGGGGGTGGCCCCACCGGGGGCAGGCGAGGCCCGACGCCCGGAGGCAGCTGGGGCCTTTGTGCTGCCCGAGAAGGTGCCGCTGGAGGACGCCATGAAGCTCTTTGACTGCCTGCCAGGGGGCGCCGAGCCCCAGGGGTCCTCGCGCAAGGCCCCCGGGCCAGCCCTGCCTGACAGCAGGGGCGGTGGGGACGACGCCTCCGGTGACATTCGCTCGCTGCACCTGCCAGATGAGCTGCTGTCGTTTGACTACAGCGTGCCCGAGATCCTGGACACCGTGTCCAACGTGGACTACTTTTTCAACTTCAAGGCGCTCGACGAGGAGCCGCCGCCCCGCCTGGGGCCCCCTGTCGCCACCACCGCGGGCCCCGCACCTCGGGCCGAGCCCTCCAGCAAGAGAAAGGCCTCTGCCATCAAGAAGGGGCGGCAGGGGAGCAAGAGCAAGCAGGCCTTAGGCCTGGCCAGTGCCACCCCTTCGGGACCCAGGCCGGACCTGGGGACCACCCCTCATTAAAGTGGATTTGATCTCAGCTCAGTGTCTGCTCGGTGGCATTGGGGGACAGTGAACAGGGTGCCAATGTGGAAAGCTGGCCTCTTCACCTTCCCGTTACCCAGCGGTACCTGGGCTGTGTGGGGAGGCCCCACGGGACCCCAGCACCCCCCTGGTGTCAGACATGCAGACAGCTGGGAGGCCCTTGGCTTGCAGGCGATTATAACCCTGTGTCCTGGCTCCGGAATCAGGCAAGGAAGGGGCTTTCGGGAAGGGGAGACGCCACCCAGACATCTTCACGGGGACGATTTTTCACCTCCTTATTTGGCGGGGAGGTCAGGGCTGCCCACAGATGGGCAGGAACTTGCCTGGAGACCCAGCAAGCAGCGGGTATCCCGGGAGTGGTTCCCACCTCCTCCTCCCCTGCCCCCTTTGAAGGCACCACCAGCTGAGTGAGGGGAGGCCTTGGAGGGGGCTTTGGGCTGGGCTCTGCTAGTACAGCTGCCTGGGGGTAGGGCATGGCAGGTGGGCCATGGTGAATAGCAAACCCCACGTGGGTTCAAGCAGATGTGCAGGCCACGGGGGCAGGTGCTGGGCGGAGGTGGAGGCACCTGATGGCCTGAGGGGGAGAGCCAGAGGCCAGAGAGGCCACGTCTGTCCCAGGAAGGGTGTCCGGCCAGGCTCCTAGTGCCAGGTCCTTCCATCAGACCCCACATACGGGATCTGCATCCCAGGGGACAGGCACAGGAGACCCTGGAGTTTGGCTGTCCTGTCATTACTCACACCTGCTTCTTCCTGCCCTGGCTCCTCCCCTCAGGCCCACAGCCTCTCAACCTTCCTTGAGGGCCTGGGGGCAGCTGCCGGCCACGTCCTCCCCTGAAATGCTTAAGGTGACTCGGAAGAGCCAACTTGGCTTCCCAGGTAACGTGTAAGAAATCAGGAATCAAAAGGAGATGGAAGGAGGCCTGGCCCCCCGGCCTGCCCCCTCCTCCTGCAGAGGAGAGCGGGGCCCTCCTGCCCCAGGCCCTGGGCTGTGTCGTGGTGCAGAGGAGGGTGGGGCTTGGCTAGAATTTGGGGGCGGCTGGGCACGAGGAGGGTAGGGTGGGGCGCTGAAACCCAGTGCCTTGCATGTGCCCAGCACCAGGCCGCAGCCTGCAGTGCCCCGGGCCGTGTTCATCTCCCGGAGGGTGGGGGTTGGAGACAGCTGCGCCCCTGGGCACCGGCCCCTCCCCACCAGGGGCTGTTTCACAGGCTGTACCACCATCGTTTACATTCGTCCTCGTTTTGCAGGATACTGGGACAGAGACCGTACACCGAGGCAACAATCAGGAAGCAGCGCGGGCGCCGGCACCAGCTCAGCGGATTCCCATCCAGAGGCTGAGCCCGATCCCTTTCATACACGTCTTCCACTTCTTCACGTTCTCTCTGCGTGAGGAAAGCGTGTTCTGATTGGGAAGTGAGTGACCAGGGCTGGCAGTCTATGCCATGTCAGCTGTGACACTGAAAAGTCCCTTACCTGTTACAGGAAGGGACGAGAACAACCTTCAACCGCTAGAGGAAACAGCTCGGCCTCTGCTACCACGTTCCCCGCTTTGATGCTCGGGTCCAAGACTGGGTCAGAGAGCATCATCTTCACCCTGTTCTTGGTCTAAAGGCTGGTATTTCCATACTTCATGTCCTGACTACCTATCTTGATTCCCCCTTTACATTTATAGTCTCAGGGGTCACAAACAGCTGTCTGGATGGCCATCTTGGCGGGGTGTCGCCGTCCTCAGGTTTCTGCCGTGCGTGGATTGGCCAGCTTACGAGTGATCAAAGCAGGGCCGATGTTCTTTCGACCCGCACGTCCAGTCGACATCTTCCGGACGGTTAGTCCGAGGGGCTCCGTGGAGTCTGCAATGCTGTCCCAGTCTGTGGCCGTGGGCTTAAGCCAGCTGTGGTGAATCCAAGGCATTATCTCGGCAAGCTTTACCACAGTGGGGGTGGACAGGATTACGGCGAATGGGCCCCTCCAATGAGGCTCTGAGAGCTGGATATTCCATTCCTTGGCCCACATCAAATCTGGCCTAAGGAAATGGGCCTCAGTAGTCAGACTAACAAGCAGCCTTTCCCTAACCCAGTGGTCAGGAGCCTGCGAAGTGGTACCCAGGGCTTGTAACTGCTGTCTGGGTCAAGTCGCCTATTTCCTTGAGGTCTCCTCGTAGTCCCTTGATGAGTGGCGCTGGCCGCCCATACAGGATCTCATAGGGGGAGAGCCCAGTCTTCTTGGCTGGGGCCGACCTGATTCTTAATATGGCCATGGGGAAGACTTTGTCCCCAAGTAGATGCGTCTCCTGACATAGTTTTCCCAACTGAGTCTTAAAGATCCCGTTCATGTGTTCCACCTGTCCTGAACTCTGTGGTTGGTAGGCGGTACGCGATTTCCGTCTAATATTTAAATTCTTGGCTAGAAGCTACACTGTTTCTGCTACAAAGGCTGGTCCGTTATGTGAGCCGATGGTAATTGGTAGCAGTCTGGCTACTTCTCGGGCCTTCTCAGTCCGGGTGGGGTAAGCCTCTACCCGACCAGAATATGAGCACACAAGGACCACGAGCTACCCGTGTCCCCGGGATCGGGGCGTCTCAGTGAGGTCTACTTCCAGGTCCTCAAAAGGTGTTCCTCCCACACCGCGGACTCCCAGAGGGGCCCGGGGCCCCCATCGTGCGCTGTTTCGAGCTCATACCTCGCATCGTTCACACACTACTCGGGAGCTGCCAGAGAGCTGGGGGATGCAGAAATCCCGGCCCGATGTGGGTCCTCTGATAGGCTGAGGCCAGGGCCTCGGGAACTGCTATTCCCTTGTCCTCAGACATCCACATTTTCAGTCGTAAAGCAGGCATCCTCACGCTGTGAGCACTTAGGGTCCCGCTCCGCTCAGGGACTGGGGAACAGGGCGGCGGGCAGAGTTGGTTCTGTTACCTTCTCGGAGACCACGAGCTTTGCTTCGCGATCCGCTTTGCGGTTTCCCTGAGCAGTCACAGCGTCTCCTTTTTTGATGTCCCCGGCAATGCCTGATGGCTGCTCTCTTAGGGGCCCATACAGCATCTAGGAGCTCAAGGACCTCTTTTCCATACTTTATGTCTTTCTCCTCTGAGTTGATCAGGCCTTTCTCCTTAACTAAGGCCCTATGTACATGGAGAGTGGTAAAGGCATATTTGGAGTCAGTATATATATCGATGTGTACTTCTGCCGCCAGCTGGAGGGCGCAGGTCAGTGCGATGAGCTCTGCTTTCTGGGCAGAGCTTCCCCTAGGCAGAGATTTCGTCCAAGTTAGTTGGCCTGTGTTCCATTCTCGGGATTTTCCCACTGGAAGGCGAAGATCGGCTGACTCTGAGGGGCCAGGCGTGTGAAGAAAAAGGCATCCTTCAGATCCGGACGTGAGACCTGTTTCTCACATATGGGCTCTGTTCCTGGTCTGAGCTCTACCAGTACTGGGGGAATATTCCGGGCTAGTCCAGGGGGATTGTCTTCAGCCCATACCCCATGTATTTCGAAGGGGCGCTCAGGTCTCGGTTGTGGCCTTCCTACGAGACTGTGGAGGCGCCTTTCTTCTCCTTGGGGCACCGTGAGCATCATGATCCTTGCTTCTGGTTTCCCCAGGGTTAGGGCTACTTGGCCATGGGAGGTGAAGGTTACCTGGGACTCGTGAATGACCTTGTGGCCTCCCAGATGGCATCGTTGGGGCAGTGGTAAATGGCAATGAGTCTGGCTGACTGTAGCCCCCACAATGGTGGCCTCTCTGTGTGAAAGGGGCCTATGAATTGAGTCACCACAGAGTGTTCTGCCCCCATGTCTACCATGATGTCAGTGGCTTGGGCCCCGGGGCTCCTGGGGACCTAACAGAATGGAGCCCGGTCTGGCCTGCTCTGCTCTGTAGTCTCCCAGGGCATCTTCTGGGGTCTCGGGTGGTCGCCGTGTCGGCTGGCACCATCCTTGGAACACGTGGCCGCCTCCTCTTGGGCCTAGAGTGGGCTGGTAACTGCCCAGCCATTGGGGACACTCATTTTTCCAGTGACCCTTTTGGTGGCAACGAGCGCACTGGTCCCACCCCAGCCTCATTTCTGGGTGAGCTGGTTCTTCCGGTCGCCTCCTCCTCTGTCCCCGGCCCAGCCCGTCGGGGCGCCTCTCCGGGAGTGTCCTGACCGTTCCGCCACGGTCCGGCTGCCTCCCGTCGGGCGTCTTGGTCTCGGCGGCCACTTCCGTTGCCACCTCTAACAACTGGCCGACGTTCCTGCCAGCAAAGCCCTCCAATTTTCGCAGTTTGTGCCCGATGTCCCCTTGGCCCGACCGACAAAAGCTGCATTAACCATCTTCTGGTCTTCGGCCACCTCTGGGTCATAGGGGGTGTGAAGGCGAAATGCCTCACACGGCCTCTCTGGAACTGGCGTGGGCTTTCCCAGGGTCCCTGGAGGACCTCTGAGGTCTCTCTCCTATTCACGGCTTTCTTCCCTCCTTTCAGACCGCCCAGGAGGGCCTCCTGATGGCGCTTGAGCATCTGGGGTCCCCTGTTCTCACTGGGGTCCCATCGGAGGTCCTCCTTGGGGAACTGGTTTTGGGCATAGGCCCGAGTGTTTAAGGTTCCTGCTGGGGACACAAAGGTGCATCGGCCACCCTGTATGTGGCCATCCTGGTCATCGTATATGGGCCCTGTGTTTCACGCAGGGGTGATTGGAGGGCTTCTCCTCCAGAGACTGCTGCTTTGGGTTGGGTTCCGGTCGGGCCATAGGGGTCAGGACAGGAGGTGGCAGAGGTCATCTACAGAGGTCATCGAGGACGAGGTATCCGTAGATTCCAGGCTGTTTTCACATGGACTTGGGGACAAGGGTCGCAGGGGCGTAGCCTGCTGCTCCGGAGCCCATGTCAGGGGTGGAGTGGGAGTAGATGGTGGCGGGGCGTCCTCTGGCTCACTTAGCAAGATCGATTTCTTTCTTTTAGGTCGGCATTTGGAGGTCGCGGCGGCCTGGGCCAACAGGGCTCTGTGATTCTCTTCTAGACAGGCCCTCGACCAAGGGGGTCGGGTCGGGACCGCGGCCTGCTCTGCCCTACAGTGACCTGGTGGACCCTGGCTATGACCGCCTTGTCCGGGGACCCTTCTGACGGCCACCGTATATCAAGTGATGGCCAGTCTGCCTCACAAAAAGTACGAAGTTTCTGGGGGGTGAGCTTCACACCATAATCTCCTGAAAAGCCCTCCTTAAAATTCTTTAAAATTCTTTACCCTGCATCCTACGGGGGTCTGCTTCCTCTCTGACACCCACATTCCACCCGTGGGAAGGTGACGCACACGCACTTGGGACTTGCTTCGCCGTCTCGGGCTGCTCCCCTTGCGGGCACCTTCCAGGCACCTCTTCACGTATGATCCAGCAACCCCACTTCTAGATACATACCCTAAAGAATTGAAAGCAGGTCCCAACAAGACGTTTGTATCCCTGCGTTCACACCGGCTGTGACCCTGAGAAGTCCCTCACCTGTTACGGGAAGGGAAGCGAACGACCTTCAACTGCTGTGGGGAACGGTTAGCTCGGCCTCCGCATCTGCACCCACCCCGCTCTGCTGAGCCGGACCCCGCTTTCCTACTTCCCTCAGCTTCCCTCTGAGCCCCAGCCTCCAAGGTAGCATTTGGGGTATTTGGAGGCAAAAGTCCCTGACGAAGGGAAGGCCCTGGAAGAGGCAGGGGCTAACGTAGGAGGACGAGGTTGTTTTTCTTAAAGATAGATGCAGACGAGGGTCAGGAAGCCGGTGCTACCTGACAACCTAGCATGTCCCCTCCTGGAGGCTGGAGGGTCGGTGGGGCCTGGCCGGCTCGGCCCGCGAGGCAGGGGGACGGGCCACTGCGTGTGTTTGGGAATGCAGGTGTCAACGACTGGGCAGTTTTAACGACAGTGGGATACATTTTTTAAAGTAAACGCCACCTGGATTTAAAATGTAGTGGTGAACTCCCTCGGATGGATGGATGGATGGAATATTCATGCATATTGCAGGTGCATATGTATACATATGATCTCTACAGCTGCACGCATCTACACACACGTACCCGTGTGCGCAGGCTCACGTATGGGCACACCTGTACACATGCGTATGTTATCTATGCATGCATTCATGTACGTCACTCGTAGGCATACACACGTGTATAGACATCCATACTTATGTATATACAGACGTGTGTGCACATACATATTATCCGCGCACGTGCCTATACTTGTATGAATGCTATATGTGTACGCTTATGTATACACGTTACATACAGATGTTATGTGCACAAGTGCCATTAGTCATTCACGTGTACATGTGTACACATTCACCTGCACCTCACATATACACGCATATATACTTATGTGCATATATGTGCACATGTGTATATAAACGTGTACGTGTTATCTATGCGTGTGTATAAATAAACGTATACACGTGAGGTACCTGCTTGCGAACTTTTGTTCACGTACATGCCAACCCATGTGTGTGCGTTCGTCTGCGTGAATTTGGGCTTGTAAACAACAGAGACGGGATCCCACCAATCTGTCGTCTCCAGAGTCCCCTGCTTTTCCTCGGGTTTAAGCTTCTCTAACGGCACATGTCGCCGTCTTACCCTTTTCCGAGGCCCGTCTGTCACTCGCCGTGTGCCTATCCTGGTCTGTGTCACCCTCTCCTATTGATTCGGTTTGGGCCGCCCCCTTCTGCTGGCGGCACTGTCCTTCAGGGGAACTCCGACACTCGCACATCCAGGGAGGCCGGGCAGCGAAGGCAGGTGGCAGGAAATGCAGCCTATGAGTGATGCTCTCAGCCACCTGCTCGTTTTACTCTTTATTTTGAGACAATCCTGGGCCTCTTCAGTGCATGCGCAGCACCTGCATGGGAAACGCAGGTCCTGCCCAGACTGGCCCAGAGCCCTTGGACCCTGTGGCCCCACTCCGTGCGCAGCACTTTGGGGATCATGTAGGCCAGCCACACGGACAGCAGAATGGCCAGCATGAGCAGGATGATGGTGATCTCCGGTGGGATCATGGGCAGTGGGAAGGCCCCATACACGTAGACGCTGAAGATGGTCTCCAGGTGACAGTAGCTGTAAGAGGTGTGTGGGGAAAGGCCATGGGGCACTGCCTTTGGGGGCCCCACATTCACTCCAGCAGACAGGTTAAAACCGAGATCAGGGACCTGGGCCGGGGACTCAGGGCGCCGAGTTCTATTTATACCCACTTCATCTTTTATCCACTCTGAGTCTGCTTTCTTCTTCGTGTATTTTGGCATTGGTCATATTTTTCTCCTGGGGCTCCTGGGGTCCCCTCCTTTGGGGACAAGGAGTCCCCCCTCCATGCCCAGGCTCCATCGCAGTGTGGAAGGGGAGTAGGGGCCGGACAATGGCCACAGGCATCTATGAAGCGGGTGGCCAGTGGGAGTAGCAGCAGGATGGGCAGGACAGGTGTCCCAGGAGAGGGGACCCAGGGGATGGGAGAACTTGGGGCTCTGCTGGAAGCAGAGTGCAGGGAGAAAAGGTGACAAGTCTCTCTCTCTCCTGGATGTCCCCACCCTTGTGCCTTCCACCCAGGGCCATCCCAGAGCTGGTCCCTCTGGTCCAAGGTCCTGGGCCTCTAGGGGAGGCATGTGCTTTGAGGTGGACTTTGTACCCCACCCCCTCCCCGTCTGGAGGGGACAGATGATGGGGGCAGAGGATGGTCCCGCATGTTCCCCTTCCCAGTGGGAGGTGCTGCTGAGCTGGCCCCGCACACTGGACGTGACCCAGGGTAGTCTCAGCCTGCGTGGCTGTAAAGATTTAACGACCGTTTCTCAGAGTGGGGGCGGAAGTTGGGAGCTGGTCTGCAGAGTCTGCCGATCCCCCTGGTGAAAGTCTGGCTGTGGCCGAGTTCAAGTGAACCGGCTTACAGAATCCCCAAATATTTCCAAGTCAGCTCCTGCACACCATCACCCAGCTGCGGCATGAGACTGTGATTCTGGCCCCCAAGGGCAAGCACGTGTGTGGCCGCGGTTGCCGCTGCTCCCCCAGCGCCCCGCATGGGCTCTGAACAGGAGTTACTTAGTGAGTGACCACACATGTCATCCAGGACTTCGTAACTCTTCCTGGGGACAGTCTGGGCTGTTGGGGGAATTCTGGTTTATGCAGGAGCTGCCGAGGCAAAGGGGGAAACTGGGTTCCCCACATGTGTGTGCCCGTGCCCCAGGAGAGCTGGCTGTCCCCACGGAGGCCCCGGGCACAAGGCGGTTCACCCCCGCTCACCTGTAGTATGGATCCACGATGGAAATGAGGAAGATATAGAATCCATTCCTTTGATCAAAAGTGACCTTGTTGTCTGTTGGACCTCCCAAGATCTGATAAGGGACGTCCGGCCACTTCAAGGGAACGTGGTTGTTGGGGTCACGGCAGCTCACGTAGTTCTGGGGAAAGGACAGGCATGCTCACAGGCCGTGGGGCTGGGTCGGCCCCGCCAGCGCCCACAGACCCTCCGCCACAAGCGCCACCCCTCCGAGTGCGGGGCCCGGCCCAGTGCCCTCTGGGCGGGCCGCCCTGCGGAGGCCGCGGCGCCTGGACGCCCTGCGAACGCACGCGGCGCAGAAGGGAACTGTGCGCTTTAAGACGATTAGTTGGATGCTATGTGAATGCCACCTCTGTTTAAAAACAACACGGAAAACCAGTGTCACCGGCGAAACAGATGATCGAACTCACGTGACCGAAGGGCGTGTTAAAAGAAAAGGAGCCCAGCGTCCGCCGGCGGGAATGGGGTCAGGGTCAGGGGCGTGGGGCGAGCGCCGCCTGGCGGTGACATCGCCGCTTCGCGCCTGCGGCTCGCGGGGCGGTCGATGGAAACTGTTCAGGGACGGGACTAAGGCGATTGCTTCCTCTCGCGGACAGGCGCCCTTTTTTGTCAGCCGCGTACAAGCCAAGGCACGTGATAGAAACGCTCGCCGAGCAGAACAGATGGCGAATTTAATTAGCCCCTTAGTAACGGGCATTGGAACCTCTCCGGAATTTCGCTCAGCACCAGCGGTGCCTGCAGCTGCGACGTGGCCGCCTGCCCACGGTGTCCTAGTACACGCTCCCATCCCGATCCCCGTGTGGACTGAATGTCGGCGTTCCCTCGAAATTCACATGTTGAAACCTAACCCCCCAAGGGGTAGTATTAGGAGGCGGGGGCCTTTGGGAGGTGATCGGATTGTAAAGATGTGCCCTTATAAAAGGGACCCCAGAGAGTCCCTCGCCCCCTCTGCCATGCGAGGACACAGAGAGAAGACAGCCGTCTAAGAACCAGGTAGCAGGCTCTCACCAGACACCTAATCTGCCGGTGCCTTGACCCTGAACTTCAAGCCTCCAGGACCGTGAGAAATAAATGTCTGTGGTTTATAAGGCTTCCCCCGAGCCGTCTCTGGTGTTCCAAGCGAACTGAGATGGCCCCCAAACACACACACAGGGTGCTGTCCATGGTCACCATCTGACTGGTGGTGACCTGTTTTGGAAATAATTGGGGAGTAACTGCTACCTCTCGGTCCCAGTTTAAGGGACCTATGTCGCCTCTTTCCTTAATAATGCTGGTCCAGTTCTGGGGCTGGGAGCTGCAGAGCGCCGTGCGGGCCGTCAGGGAGTACGTGTACGTGAACAGCCCATTCACCTCCAGCAAGACGTACTCCGCCTGGATAACCTCCTCGAAACTTCCGTCCCGCCACCTAGGACACATGCAGAGGATGCGGCTTCAGGGGAGACATGGCAGCCCTGTGTTGGGAGGCCATTCTGGGGAGGGGGGCCACAGAGCAGAGTGAAGGCCCCCCCAGGCCTCACTAAGCTGACACTTCACAGTGAGTTTGGATGAAACTGATGTGATGTCCTATAACCGAATAATGTCACTCGTAAGTAAACAGATAAATTAATAAGCAAGTAAACCGATAAACATAAAATGCTTCACACCTGTCCTCGGATATTTTTCTGACATCTGCAAACATGCAAAACGTATACATTAAGGCCTGGTAATTAGGATTGCTCTAAATCAGTATTTTGAAGTACGTCGTGTTGTCTCCTGCCGGGTCAGAGCTTACCTCCCTCCTCCAACGGGACCCTTTCCCATCCTCACCCCAGCTTGGCATGCACCCCGCACACGGCAGCCCCAAAGTAGAGGTTGGCCGTTAGACCACAGGCTCAGTTCTCTGTCCCTGGGGGTGTGACTGCGGCCAAGTAAGCGAGATGTTCTAACGAACCTAAATGTCCACAGGTTAAGCTGGCTCCCGCCACCCTTCAGTCAGTTAACCCATCAGCCGGTATGCCAGGCGCCAGGCTGAGCCGCCAGCCCGTATGTGCTTATTTAAGTGAATTCCCTTTTAATTAAGTGGAAGAGCCAGTTCCTCAGGCGTATGGGCCACATTCTGAGTACTCAGTGGCCATGCAGAGCTTCCGGCTGCCCACTGGGTAGCATAGAATTGTGGAACATTTCTACCACTGCAGAGAGTTCCGGGCAGTGCTGGTCTGGGGCTATAATGGGGTCAAGAGGTGTGGCTCTAGCCCCTGAACCCCCGTACTGAAGTGGCCCTACTAGATCAACCACCCAGGAAAACGTAGAAATAACACTGAAATGGGTCCCCCCAAATTCTGATGTGGGAGCCCTAACCCCCAGGGCGGCTGTGTTTGGAGGTGGGCCCTGTAAAAGAGCAGACTGAGGCTGAGCGAGGTCATAGGGTGGGCCCCATGCCACAGGAGGGGAGACGCCCGAGGACACAGTGAAGGTGGTCTCTGCAGGCCAAGTAGGGAGCCTCGGGGGAAACCAGCCCTCCTGCACCCTGACCTTGGACTTCAGGCCTCCGGGACTGTGAGACAATCGCAGCCTGCTGTCTAAGCACCCCAGCCCTCCACGCGCCGTCTACCCAGCTGAGACAGTGGGGTGGGGTGGGGGGCTGCCTGAGCCGAGGGTTACGGAGGAAAGGCGAGTCGGGTGTCACAGGGAGAGGGCACAGAGGGGGCAAAGGGCTGGCAGGCTGAGAGGGTCTGGGGTGTGGCGGGATGGGCAGAGGGCGAGTGTTACTGGAGGGTGACAGGGAGACTCAAGGGCCGGGCTGGGAGCTGGGAAGCAGGGGACACCTCCCGGCCCCACGGGGAGCTTACAGTTCCACCACGGGCTTCCATGGGGTGTTGTAGTAGACGAGGAGGGGACAGCCCAGCTTCTCATAAGGGTAGGACACCACCAGGTCCTCGGTGGCCCCCTCTGTCTGAAAGTCAAAGTTGTAGGCTTCCCTAAGCAGAGAAAGAGGCCGCGGTGAGGCCCTGCCGGGGACCGGATGCTCCCACACACCCCACCCCCAGCCCTGGCTGCTTCGGAACGGGGGCATCTGAGGCTGGGCCCAGGGCCGAAGTCCAGACGGCTCTGACGGTTAACCACATGGGTCCACTTGACCGGGCCACAGCGCCTGGCGGTCAGACATACCCCGGTGTTTCCGTGCGCGTGTTTCGCGGGGGGGTGAGATTAGCATTTAAATCCGTGACTTTGGAGTAGAGCGGTGCCCTCCCCATGCAGGTGCAGCTGAAGGCCACGACCGCGAAAAAATGTGACCTCTCTCTCTGCGCCCCTCTCTCTCTGTGGCTGTCAGTCTCTGCTTCTCTCTGCCTTTCAGGCTTCACCTGTCTCTCTGCTTCTCTTTCTCCATCTCTGTCCATCTGTCTCTCACAGTCCTTGTCACTTCCCTCTCCCTGGAAACCGCTGACTCACTTGCTTTTGTGCCCCGTGAGGTCTAAGTGCAGCCTCTCTGGTCAGCGAGCCTAGCAGTGCCAGTTTCGGCCTTGGCTGTGGCCCTGGACAGCTGACCGGCTCTTCGTATAAGACACCTATGAGTCTTCTCATGGGGGCAGGACACACCAGCATGGGAGGGGCTCCCCATGCCTGCTGCCAAGAAGGACTGAGCCCCACCCCATGCCCACTCGGTGGCACATGAGGCTAGCCCCAGGGCATAGAGGGTCACCTCCGCCCGCCACCCCCTCCTGCCTTGGCTGACAATGTCTGGCTAACTCTGCTAGCTCATATGAGCAGGTGGCCAGGCTCCGTGAGCTGGCGGCAAGCTGGGGAGGGTCTGTAAGGTGCGGGCGGGCACAGGAGGGAAAGGTGAAGGAAAATCTGTGGCTCACTTCTCGATGACATAGCTGTAATTGTTCTGAAGGGTCACAGGGTCCAGGATGCCTTTGTTGCAGGCTGAGATCTCGCTGCAAGCAACAAAAGACCGTGAGAAGGTGCCCGACCCCACGCTCCTCTCTTGGACACACATATATATACACCTATTGATTTGCTAGTCTGGCCTTTGTATCTCCGAGATGCTCCAGGCTTATCTTGCGTTTTCCCCGCCCATCCCAGAATCGGCTGTTTCTCCAGGGGGCCCTAACGCGTCACACTGGAGACCAAGATCACAGCGCAGAGCATCGGCTTCTGAGACTGTCGTGCCCTTGTTCTTCTCTGCGCTCTGCCACCTGGGCACGTATCCTCAGCTATGTAGTCGATGGTTGCCTGGCTTGGGGTTTTCGAGACTGGAATTACGCTGTGCGTCGATGTCTTTCACTCCGCTCCCTTGTTTGTGTGACCCATCCGGCCAGTTCGGCCTCATTCGTTTTCATTGCTGTGCAGTCCAAAGCATCGCACCTGGTTTATCCACCCTCCAGGTGATGCACATTTGAGCTGGTGTGCTTCCGGCGTGGCGCTATTAAGAATAACGCTGCAGAGAACGTTCTGGAATCTACGTCAGAGCAAATGTACGTGGGCGGAAGTGCCAGGCTGACAGGCGTGCTTTCCAAAGCCGCTGCCATGTGTGCGCACCCACCAGCAACGTCTGCGCGTCCGGGGCTGCCGGGCGGTCCCTGGCTTCCCAGGACTTGCATCCTGGGCAGGCCCTGAACGTCCCGCCATGCCGGCGGGAAACAAGAGTCTCTAATAAAATGTTTGTTTTCATTTCCCCGTTAAGTGAGGTTGACCACCTTTTCAGCATCTTGTCATGTTTATCATCCTTTTTAAAATTTTTTTTATTTTTCGAAAGTGCCTGTTCAAGCCCTGTGCCCATTTTTGTCTATTTGTTTATCTTTTTTTTTTTTTTTTATTGTTTGTAGGAATCCTTTATACATTCCGGATGTAAGTCTTTTGTTGGTGACATAGGTGGCAAATATCTTCCCCGGTCTCTTTATGGCAGAAGTCTTTAAAACATTGTTTTAACAACCTTTCGTGCCCATACATTCTAAATACGTCATTTATTGATTCAATAAAGCGTTTCTCTCTGCGGGGGAAAGTCTGGTAAAATCGTCACCTGAGTGTGTGGCTCAGGGTGCAGGGAGCGCTGGGTCCTGCAGGGTTTGGGGGGCCAGCGGATGACGCGCGGGCTAGCCCGAAACTGCCGCCATGGGGGTGTTTACACCACGAGAATTGGCGGATGCTGCAAATTAGGGCGCCTGCTCGACCCAGAACTGGGTGCTGGGTGTTTCCCGGCACCCCACTGCCCGAAAGGGCAAAAGGGTGGTAATTTGGCCAATCTTCAGGTTTTGTTTTTTTCTTGGATTCTCACAGTTCCATTCTCTGGGGTAATGGATCCTGGAGGCAAAGTTCCCAAATTTTTCAGCAGCAATTAAAACCAAAAACCTTCCACGACTTTAATCAAAATGAGGAATTAGTGACGGAAAGAAAGAACTAGAACGTGCAAACCATTGGGGAAGAGGGAGAAAGTGTGCCAAGGAGTCGGTGAAGGAGGGGAGGCCCCTGTGCCAGAAACTCAAACTTGACTAACTCAAAAGTATAAATTACTGACCCGTTTATTATGGGAATGGTAAACAGATACACAGACAGGATAACGCCACCCAACTTCAGCGGATGCAAAGCCACAATGAACCCTCTCGTCCGGTCCCCACACCCCACTTCTCCCTGCCCACCCCAGTATCAACAACACACTTACTTCCGAATGACGATCTTCTTCTCCAGGTCACAGCCGATCGAAATGAGTGCCGTCTGCAGAGGAGAGCGGTGAGGATGCTGACTGGGTCTGTGAGGACCACGAGAGCCCAGCCACGGTGAAGGTCCATGTGGGGACACTCAGCCCAGGAGGGACTGGAAACATGGTGCCTGTACCCTGACGAGGGGAGCTCAGGCACCTGGGAGCTCAGGCCCTAAGAGCCTGCCCAAGCTCCGGGGCGTGGCTGAGGTCCCCCCCGCCGCCCCCTGCCCGCCTACTTCTTGGCGGCTTCTCAGAGACCAGAACCCAATTTATAAACTCAACACAGTGCTTGGCATACAGAGCGCAAGGGAATGAATGAATGAATGAATGAATGAATGAATGAATAGGCTTCAACGAACAAACCGAAAGGAAGAGAAAGAGGGATTTCGAGTTAGCCTGACAGCCTTACGGTCATGCCTCTGAACCTGGGGCGTGGCGGCACCCTCAGACAAATACAAGGGAGTCTAAAACTACACGACGGAGAATTCTGGTGTTTGAAAAAGCAGTTTTATATGAAGACAAACGTGGATTTACCATAGAGGGTTCATATCATTTTTAAAAAAAATTGTAGTAAATAGACATAACAGAATTTCTCATCGTAACCACTTTTAAGAGCGCAGCTCAGCGGCATTAAGCACACGCACACTGTCGTTAAGCCGGCCCCACCGTCTGTCTCCAGAACTTTCTCATCTTCCAGAACTGACACTTTGCCCCCATCACACACTCGCTCCGCTCGCCTCCCGCAGCCCCGGGCTCCACCGTCTACTTCCTGCCTTTATGAATCTGACTCCTCTGGGGACCTCCTGTGAGTGGGATCACACGATATTTGCTCTGCGTCTGGCTTATTTCACACAACATAATGTCCTCAGGCTTCACGCGTGGTGTACATGTGTCCCTATCGATTCTTCAAGGCAGCCAGGAATCTTCAAAGAACAGCCCTGCATCTGACCACCCACCCTCCCAGACCCCTTTGGGATGGCCTCCCGCTTCCTCTGCCCTCAGGGACGCTGTGCTGGAGCGGCTGGGAATTGCCGACTTATGGGATTCAGACAAAAGCCAAGGACCAGTCCTCCCTCCACCCAGGGGAGGGAGGTGAGACATCATGGGTGGGTGGGGGTGGGGGGTGGAACCCAGGAAGCCAGCTGGCACCGATGTGCTACCGAAAGGCAAGGGGGTGACTGCACCCGCTCGCTTGGGACCTTTGGGCGCCAGTCCCCTTTTCGGTCACCTGTCCTCTCACATCCACCCAGGGTGGATGCCAGATACGGCAGCGTTGCTGGGCCACCTGATAATGGGTGGCTGTCATCCACCACGCTGTGGGTTCTGCGGTGGGACGTGGCTTGTCCTCACAAACACTTCCCTCTCTGGTTTAAGGGCGTTCAGAGGTGGCCGTGATCTGTAGCCCAAACAGGCGTCCTAGGGACAGCACCCAGCACCCAACCTCCCCTGGGGGCTGGGCTGGTCAGACACAAACCTCAGAGAGGAAGACAGTCCAGCCCAAGAAGGGCGTCCTGTTTCCTGGGTCCACCCTCGCCCACTGTGGTAACTACATTTTCTCAGATTTTCTATTCTTGATGCTTGGCATTTGGGACCTCGCCGTTAGGACCGCCCCTCCCGGGGTTGGCTAACGATAGAGATGGCAAGCATACACCTGGGAGCGCACTCCTTCATTGCAAACCGACCGGTTCGGAGCCCACACTTGTTCTCAGGAGCATGGAGGTGTGCTGCTCCTCAGGTCAGGGGCAGCCCTGGGGGAGGGCGATGGGGGAGAGGCAGTGGCCGGTAGGGGAGAGACCACTACCTCCATTTCCAGATCTTGAATGTGGGCTTAGCCACTCCCTCAGGGAGAAGTCAACTGAGGCCTGCTGCCATTATTCTTAACACTAACGACAAGGAATATGGAATAGCAAAAGTTTGGTACATACCAGTGGCTTGAGGTCCACACACGATATTTCCTTGTTGGCAATGTCCACAGTGACGGTAGACATTGTGGGTCTCTCTATGCTGGAAGGCAAAGGGGGTGGCGGTACACCCAGTGTCACGGTAGAAATAACCGCAAACTAACTTATCATCATCATCCATGCATCCATCCACCCACCCATCTATTCATCCATCCATCAATCCATCCCTCCCTCCCTCCATCTACCCACCCACTTGACTATCCATCCATCCATTAATTCATCCATCCATCTGTCCATCCACCTACTCATCTATTCATCCATTTATCCATCTATTTATCATTTATCCAAATATTTGTCGATAATGGAAATCACCCCATCTATCCATCTGCCATCTACCTATTCATCCAAAGCCAAATATTGCACCCCATCCACCCATCCATCCCTCCATCCATCCATTCATTCATCCATCCATTCATCCATCCTATCCCATCCAAATAAATCCATCCATCCATCCATCCATCCATCCATCATCCATCCTGCTTCCATCCATCACTCCTCCTCCTCCTCCCTCCATCCATCCATTTGGAATGCCAGAATATTGACTGAGAACCTCTACTCAGTGGTAGTCCTGCTTTCCCTTGAATTTCTACCCCTTCTTGAGTTAGTTTTATTAATTTCTATATAACTTATTGAAAAGAACATCTGACACTCAATTTTATTATCACCTACCTGCATATAATATTTTCTCATCATTCTTTTGATAACTCCTGTATCCATACTTTTTATTTTCTATTTCTATTGCTCATTTTAATTCTCTTTTCTCCGAGTCAGGATTGCAGGGTTTTATTTATTACATCAGTCTTCTGAAGCAAACAGCTTTATGTTTCATTTTAACTTTGTATTATCTTTTTCTCTCTAGTACATTTCGGATTGTATCATTGTTAATTCTCTTCTCATAATTTTTTTGTTGTCTCCCTGCTTCATTAATTTAAATATTTAGTTCATTTATCTTCAGTTCATTTCTTTTCCTAATAATGAAAGTGCTCGAGGTACGAACTTTCCTCTGAGTATATGTTAGCTGTATTCCGTGAATTCTTTGATTCAGGGCTTATTTATAAGGGTGTTTCTTAATTTCCACGTAAAGGGATTTCCGTATTGATGTTGGTTTTTGGTTTTTTGCTTGTTGAGTTCTAGTTCTATTGGATTAAAGTCTGAGAGTGTGGTCTCAAAATTTCTGCTGGGAGAAGTCATTTTTTTTATGGCCAAGTACAAGAATAGTTAAGTGACTTTTAAATAAATTCACCCTAAGCATAAGAGGAACATAATTCTACATTAACAGCATACGAAGTCCGTTTTTTTTACTTTTTACTTACATATTTTCCAGTTTTGTCAAGATATAACTGGCAAATAAAATTGTATGAGATTTAACATGTAGGATGTAGTGATTTGATATATGTATACATTGTGAAAGGATTCTCCCCAAATTCATTCACACATCCATCACCTCACGTACTCTTAAAATTATTATTATTATTTGGTGAGAACATTTAATTTCTACTCTTTTGGGCAAATTTCAATTATATAAGATAATGTTGCAAAGTTCTATATATAAAATTAAAACATACTTGTTGTTAAAATATATATCCTAGGGACTTCCTACAAGTGGTATCATATAGTATTTGTCCTTCTGCGTCTGGCTTTTTTCACCGAGCGTAATGTCCTCCAGGTTCATTTATATTGTGGCAGGTGTCAGAAAGCCTTTTTTAAGGCTGAATAATATTCCATTGTCTGGATGGACCACGGTTTGTTATCCATTCACTCGTCAACGGACATCTGGGTTGTTTCCACCTTCTGGCTGCTGTGAATAGCTCTGGTATGAACGCAGGGGTACAAATATTTCTGTGGGACCTGCTTTCAATTCTTTTGGGTACGTATCTAGAAGTGGGGTTGCTGGATCATATGCTAATTCTCTGTAACTTTTGTGGACCCACAGTTTGCGGTGTGTTTGGGTCATTCTTGCCTTCCCATCCTCTGCGGGGGTGTCTCGATCTTAGCCTCGCTCTCCCAGCTCCTGCTAAGGGGACACCGCAGACAGCGCAGTGCCGCCTGCCACGGTCCCGGCGGTGACATACCTGGAGGTGAAGCTGGGGTCAGCCCTGCCGTAATGCTGCTGCTGCCTCAGAGAAATGTTCTGTGAAATGACAGAGAAAACCCAGCTACGGCAGTGGGACAGAGCGGGGGCAGCCCCAAAGTCGGGGTTCAGGGCAGATGGAGGAAGACAGGGGTGTTGGGAGGGGGAGACTGGAACACGTCTGACCGCCCCTGCTTCTAATTCCACCGCCCAGGAAAGGCTTCTGGAGGCTCATGGAAATGACCACACGAGCACCCTCATCCCTCGCTGCCTTTGTCCTGGGGTCCTGCAGTGAGGTGCGACTTTGTTCCCCCTTTTCTTTAGTTGGGATATGACAAGGACTGATCCGAAGAGTTTGCTGTGGCCGACTCTTGCCTTGTCCTGCAGAAACCGCCCAGTCTGATCCTGGGCTCCTGGGGTCAAGTCCAAACTCTGAGGTGTGACCATGGTGCTCGGCTCGGCCTTACAGACCCTCCAGACCCAAAACGCGAGCCCCTCCCGGCCCCCCTGGTTCCCTCCACTCTGATGCCTCAGTTTATCCAGCTAACACAGATCTCGTGCCCTCCCCGCGGCTGGATTAGACTCCCTGTCCTTTGCTGTGTGCCTCTCCTATGTGACACCTTGAGGATGTCAATCATCCGGGTTGTTGGTGCCCGCCTGGGTTTGCTGGGGCTGGAGATGTGTCCTCTCCTAACCCAGGCACCTTCAAGGAAGGAGAGGAGGAAGGAGGGCCAGGCCCAAGCACTGACCGTGGCGGTTGGACCTGGCCGGGCTAGTCGAGGCCATGCCCTTTGCCTCACTGCCCCTGGCTGGGGTGGGGGCACAGCTCACCAGCTTGTACTCGATGTTCCCGTCATAGGTGTGGCTGTTCTCATAGATGACAGCCTGGAGCCCCAGAGAGTGGGGGTTGCTCACGATCACCTGAGGTGGGGACAGGAGAGGCACTGAGTGCCAGTGGGGTGACACCAGCAGGTGACCTTCATATTAAAAACCGAGCTTGCTCTGCAAATGTAGCTGCTAGTCCTGACCCCAGTGGTGCCCCCTGCCTCAGGCACACCCCTAACCGTGGCCTCTGAGCCATCGGACCCACTCAGGTGTGCAGAGAGGCCTAGACGCCCATCCTGCAGAGGGAGACGAGAGGCCTCTGCATGACACTTGGACCCAGCCTGGCGTCCCCTCGCAGGCCCTGGTCCTGGCTGGCTGGACTTCCCCCCGTTTATTTGCAGCCAGGTGTCCAAGCTTAGACACTTGGGCTCCAGGCCCAGGATGCCCGCTGTTTCTCAGGCACCCCCAGCTGGGGCTCTTGGCTGGAAGGGACAGAAGCCGGCTCTGGCCCAGCCGAGAGGAAAAGGAACTTGTGGAAAGGCTACGGGGGAGCTCAGAAGAAGGGTGGGGAGCGAGGTGCAGAGGTCGTGTGACGAGAGGCCGGGTAGGCAGACGGACAGACTGCCACGGCCTCCGGCACACCCAGATCCGTGGATGCTAGCCGAGGAGGAGGACAGGGACAGCGAGCTTGGACGGGCACCGCGGGGACTGTGTCTCCACGGAGGGCACCAGGGAGTCCCCTGAGTTTGGGAACAGTGGACACAGCACGTGAGGCCAAGGACACTGGGGAGCACCGTGAATCAGGAACACTCGTCCCGCAGATAAGGCGGTGTCCTTACCAGCGGGACCGGTGACGTGCTTGGCCTGGGGATCATCAGGGCGGCCAACTCCAACTTGCTATTCATATCGATGTTGTACATTTTGTTTTCGAAATCTCCTTGCAGAAGTTCTACCTAGTCAGAAATGGAAAAAAAAAAAAGTTTAAATTAAATCAAGCCTCCGTTTCTCCCACGCACGCCAGAGGAGAGGAAGTAGGTGGGAGACGGTCACGGTGCCCGACGGAGGCCACAGCTGCCAGGGCTCTCGCCGGCGCCACCGTCGTCCCCGCTCCACCCTGCGCCCCAGAAGGCCTCGAGGCGCCCGCCCCTCTCCAAGGGTCCTCTGCCTGACTTGCAGCAATTGCTTTTCTCCCCGTATTTCTTTCTAGAGCTGTCGCTAGGTGTGCAGCGCCAGGCGATGTACCTCGGGCTCGTTCGCAGCGTCGTGTGGAAGCCTCTTTCCACCCACTACTCATCTCTGAAGAGCCCAGGCTGCCGGACCTTCAGATTCCCCACAGCCTGGGTTTCCCCTGGCACAGCTGGGCACGTCCCCTGCGCTCTGCGTTTCTGGCAGACTGGTGCCGGATCTATCAGCTTTCGGTCGAGTCGCATTGGCAAGACTCGATGGGTGACTGGTCTTCCCTTGTGGCACATGACGGCTGGCTGTTTCTTTTTTGACGCCAGTGGCCATTGATGCTCAAAGCCCATTAATTCTTCGAGGTTGCCACGTGGAGATGTCCTGTCAATTTGTTGTCAGGTATTCCCCGGAATAACGCCATCAGGAGACACTGTCCCTGCCGTGTTTGCTGGCCCAGTAGAAAGGCATGAAGGAAAGGCAGGAGAAACGCTTGTGTGTTGCCTTTCATTTCCCCATTTTCGAGACAATGGATTGCTTTGCTGCCCCCTGAGGCGGTGACCAGGCTGCTTCTTGGAGGGGTGGCTGATTCCAGGTCTGTCCTTGCCATGTGGCTTCTCACTGCTGCCGACCTCCCGGTCGAAGGCGTCTGCCAGCTATCTCCATTCTCCTCTTCCAGACTGTTCTTCATTAGCAAGTCACGTTCAGCTCGGCCTCCGGAGAGGGGACACTGTAGCCATATTCTTTTGCGTTCTCCAATAAGGGAGCCGTGTCTCCTCTCCCTTTATTTATTTATTTCATCATCTATTTACATCCATGGGGACTTGTGCATTTTTATTTTATATTTTGGCTTATTGTCCAATATTGTATTGTTTATTTTTGTTACTCAAACTTTCCAGCTTTCATCCGTGGGTTATTGAGATGCTGTATCTTTTGCGGGGGTGGATTTTTGGAAAAGTACTTGCTAACGCCACAGCCGTCTTCCTCAGAATGGTTTAAGGGGCCAAACACTTGCATAAAAGCCTTACTGTCCCCTCCTCCCCCTCCCTCGCTCTGTCCCTCTTCTCTGCTTGTGCGTAAGACCAGAAATTCTCAGACATGTGATTTCAAGGACCCACAAGAAAATCACAATGGCTGGGGGTGGGGGGGTGACATCCTACCGTAGCAAGTAAAGAGAGGAGCTGGGTGGAGCTTCAGGATGAAGCACTTAGCGCCATCATCTCCTGAAAGGATATTTTTATAAGTCGATAAACTCAGTATATGGCACAGTTGCTTTTATTTATTTTTTCTCATTTACTCAGTGCCCTGGACCCACAGGCCACTTGGAAGTGGACACTAAAATCTTTTCGTTATTTTTCTGTAGCCCCTCGGAGGGGGCGTGGCCTGCAGATGGGGGGCGGGGCGGAGGGGGGCGTGGTGAGCCGAGGCAGCCGGGCTCCGCTGAGCACAGCGCTGACTGGCTTCTGATCTGTTGGATTTGAAAGACGGGATGAGGTTGCTGGACAAGGCAGGCTCAGGGATGGCACTTCCTCGGGACGGTAGGTTGGCAGCCACCGTGGAAAACAGTGTGAAGGGCCTTCAAAGAATTCAACATGGAGCTACCATGTGACCCGAAAATTCCACTTCTGGACATCGATCTGAAGGAAATAAAGTCACTGTCCTGAAGGGACACCTGCACCGTCGTGCTCACTGTGGCACTATCTGCAGGAGCCAAGACACAGAGACACCCCGTGTCCATCGGTGAACGGACGGACAATGAAAACGAGGTGTGTGTGTCTCTCTACGTCAAATCCGCGATGGAATATCAGTCAGCCTTCAAAAGAGGGAAACCCTGCCATTTGCAACGTGGACTGACCTCGAGGGCAGTTATGTTAGGTGAGATTGGCCAGAGAAAGACAGATACTGCGTGACCCTACTCACATATGGAATCTAAAAAAGGCCGAACCCATAGAACCGGAGGACAGATCAGTGCTCGCCAGAGGCCGGGGCGGCGGGGGGATGGGCGGAGGGGTCGAAATCACAAACTTCCAGTTAATTCATCTTAACAGATTAGTCCTGGGGTGTGGTTTTCAGCACGGTGACTATAGCTACCGACATCGTTCTGCATATTTGAAAGTTGTTAAGAGACAGTATGTTTTAAAATGTTTCATTACAAGAAAAAATTTGTAACTCCGCGAGGTGATGGATGTTAACCAGACATGTCCATCACCAAATCACTGTGCGGTGCACCTGAAAACAATCGACTTTATGTCAATTATGTCAATTAGCTGCCGTTGCTATTATCTCAAAAACTGGAAAAAAAAGCTTTAAAAATAAAAAAGAAAAAGGAAGTTAGGAAACACTGTCCCGCACTTCTGCCTGTGTGATTGTCAGAACAGGGGTGGGGTGGGGGCTCTGGAGGAGCCCAGAGAAGACATTTTACTCTTTCTGTCCAGTGCTGCTCCCCCTTACTGAGGGAAACCCGGGTTTCCTCTGGCAAATGACCCTTGGGCATGTGGCCTGGTGGGAGGACTGACCCCACCACTCTCTGGCGGGGGGCGGTTCCGACTGGCCCATCCCCAGCCACGTGACCAGCCCAGGAGTGGGCGTGCCACCCTCTCTGAGCCAGTGAGAAATGGGAGACGTGCTGGGGTTTCTCGTGGCTTCTGCAGGACCGTGATGCGAGACCGTCTCTCGCCTGGGGTGCTGTGTGAGGATGCCTGGTCTTGCAGGGTCGGCTGCCAGCTCGCTGCCACCATGCGAGAGCCGGGGGCTTCCTGGAGGCATCCAGATGGGTGGAGCTTCAGGATGAAGCACGATACGCCTGGGCAGGCAGGGTGGCGAGAAGGAGAGGGGCCGGCTCACGGCGGCCTGATTTCCGTCACCAGGTCACGCCTCGCCTGCAGTCTCGTCCCTTTGGACTGTTTTGTCCACGAGTCGACAGTTGCCTTTCTGGTTTAAGCCCATTTGGTCTGGATTTTCCGTCACTTGCAGAATGGTGAATCCAAATGGACGTGGGCACGTCTGCCTGTTCTATGATTTTCCCTTCTTCAGTCAGTCCTCTTGGCCAGGGTCAAGGCTGACCCCACGGCTCGGTGGGTGCCGTGAGCCCAATAGAACCTCCCTCTCTGGAGACTCTCCCGGTAAGTCCCTGTGGAGCCGTGGCTGTTCATTTGACCGCGTGGAAAAGGGGACTGGTTCTGCCAAGCACATCATTTCCCTTTTTCTCTTCTTAACAACTTCGAGGGTTGGCTGTCTTCCTCGTTACGAAGAGCATCTACTATGAGGAAAACATGTTTCTATTTGGAATAAGGGACAGGAAATTGTACAAATGTGGGGGCCAGCCTCTGGGGCAGTGGTGGCTGGTTGCCAGATTCAGTTGTTTATGTGAAATTCAAGTTTAACTGGGCATCTTCTATTTTCTGAGGAACCCCACGTGGAGCTCCGTGTGTGCTTGCCTGCTGCAAACGCCTAACTAAAAAAAGTGCAGCGAACAGAGGGAGAGCCAACCAGTTAGGATCACATACTTTGCAGAAGTCAATTTGGAGTTGAGGGTCCATGAGAATTGCCTGGATATTCATGACGCACTTCTGGAAATCGAAAGCTGGGAAAAACGAATCGTGAATTGGGGTCACGAGCTGAAGAATCCCCGGTTTGCTGAACATCAGCACTGCCTCTTGGGACCAGAGGTTTTGGTCTGCAAACTGAAAGAAGTGATTTCTAAGATCAGGTCATTCCGATTCTTTTTTTAGGATTTAAATTTTGTCTTCGGATTCAGGTATAAAGAAGGTACATCAAACAAACAAACAAACAAACCAACAGTGACGCCATAAGTACACTCTGTTGAGACATCTGCTCTTTAGCTTCATTCATTCCTTGGTGTTTAAATTAATAACAGAAACTGCGTGTCCTCGTCAGAGGGGGCGCTCAGAGGTCACGGACCTCTCTGGAAAGTCAGACAAAAGCTCCGGGCTTTCTCCCCAGAAAACGCACTGGTTTCAGGACACCAGGGTGAAGGCTTCAAAGGGATGGCTCCCGCGTGGGCACCCCACCCCCGGTGACCCTGCCCTTATCCCACTGCCGGGCCACTGCAGGAGAAACGCTGAAGGAGCAGTCGGCACAGCTGGGGGACTTTCCCGGCTCATTGCTAAAGAGTTTTGGGGCCTTAGGGGAGAGAGGAACTTGAACTTCAGTTTTCTCCCTGTGAAAGGTGGATGAAATTGACTCCTTCTCAGGGTTGCCACGAGGACGGGATGAAGGTAGATGTGCATAATGCACGAGATAATGCGAGGTGCTCCCAGCAACACCGTTCCCTGCCTCCGTGACCCCGGGCGAATGACTTCATGTCTCTGTGCCTCAGTCTGTCTGTCTGTCTAATGGGGACAGCATAAGGGTTTGCTTCTTAAGACAATGGTCAGGGTTAAATGAATTAACCGTCAAAAGGTGGTTAGATCGGCACCTTCCATATTCTAAGTGCTCAGTTAAGTTTTAGCTGCCATTGCTGTTATTTTAATAACTATTAAAATTACTATTACTGCTAAAATTATTAATGTTAATAATTTAATATTAGTTAAAATTTTTATTATATTATCGCTGTGCTATTTAAAATGTTATTGCCGTTTTAATAACTAGGGCAATTTCTAGCCTTCGGAAACAGTATGAAAGTTTGAGGACAACACTTATCCCCCACCAACCCGATAACAACCCTCACTTTGACTTTGCCTACTTTGATTAGGAAGTTTGTCAGGATCCCCAGGCTACCATAATACAACTTATTCTCCTGCGTTAAAACTGCCATTTCGTTTTCATCTAGGAAAAAACAAACAAGACAGAACAAAAATTGAAATGAGGTTTGTTTCAACGGACAAAAATATTAAAGATATAAAAAGTTTTTTGTTTTGTTTTTTTTAATGACTCCAAATTCCATCATCTAGACCAGCGGTCAGCAAACTTCCTCTGTAAAGGACCAGATGGTAACTACTTTCTGTTTTGCTGGTCATGTTACAAGTATTCAATTTCCAGCTGAGGCTTGAAAACAGCCTCTGGTGTAGAGTTGCGGAGGAGTGTTTGTGGGGCGAGGGCAGAAGGCTGCTGTCGCGGGGCCTCAGGCCCTGCTCCACTGACCTCGTGGCCGCCGGCTCTTCGTGGAGGGCTGTCCCGGGCACCGCAGGGTGCTGAGCAACACGCCTGGCCTCTGTCCAGAAGATGCCAGTGGCGGTTCCGCGCCCCCCTCCCCGAGTCATGACGCCCACAGGTGTCTCCCGACATTGCCCAGGCTGAGAACCGTAGGGTTGGTGGAGAGAGGTCTCTCAGCGCAGGTGACACACAAGATACATGGCCCCGAATGTCATCTTTGCGAGCTTGGCCTTTGTTCTTAAGAAAATAGTAAAGATTCTAGACATGGGAGGTGATGTATACTCAAAGGTTTGAAAAAAAACAAAAAAACAAAAAAAAAGAGTGGAAACACAAGCCTTAGACTGGGAGAAAATATTTACAAATCTTATTTCTGATAAGGGACTCGCATCCCGAATATATAAAGAACTCTCGCAACTCAACAATGAAAAGACAAACATCCCTATTAAAAAACGGGCCAAGGACCCGAATGGACGTTTCGGCTAAAAGCTACCCGCGGGGCGGGCGGGCACGCACTGGCAGCCACGCTGTGGATGGTGAGGTTGGCTTCCAAAACGGAAGAATACAAGGTGCGCTGGCCTTCTCTCACTGGGACTGGGTCGACGAGCTGGCCTGTGAGAAGACACGGCAGAATCGTGAGACCTGGGCACGTGCTGGGAAGGGGGTCTCTGCTGCTGAAACGCCGCCCACCCATCCCTGGGCTTGTGACTCAAGTGATAAAGAGTCAGGGAAAGAAAACACAGCTGACATGCGACGCTGTAAAACATCACGCGAAATAAGCTCGGGTTCGAGAAGGCCTCTTACCACGTGAGTAACAAACATGTACAAGGAACGAGACTGCTTTCCTCCCGAAGGGGCTCTCGAAACAGGTGGGCCAGCCCTGTTTCTTGCACCGCAAGGAACACTGCTGTTCAGGTGGCCTGACCCGTGCTGGGTAGCTGGCTGTGATTGCAGCCACACCTGTGCCCAGAGGTTCCTGACAGCACCTCCTCTAGGGTGGGCAGCCTTTCGTCCCTCTGCTTGTGCCGGCTGGCGGGCTGGGGCTCACGTGGCCTGGGCACGGGGGCGGCCAGGCCGGCTGCAGCTGCTGTGCCATCTGCAGAGTTTCCTCTTGCCCGGGGAAGGTCAGGCGGGGGGTTCCTGACCCATCTGGAGGCACTGAATTCAGCCCCCAGACAAGATCTGCAGCTCCCGGAGCAGAGACTTGGGCCCTCTGCCTTCAACACCTGGTGACTTTCAGAACCTGCCTACGTGTCCCAGAAAGTCCCACAGGCAGGGAATGGCAGTTGGGGAGGGGTGGTGCAGCGAGGATGGCAAGGCGAGAAGGGGTCTCGTCCTCCTCCCGGGGGAGGGACAGTAATGGCGTGCACTTCCCCACCCCGCGCTGGGGGCGGGGCGCTGATGGTGGCCCCAGCCCAGGCACCTCCCCTCCCCGCCCCCTCACCTGCGTTTTTGGAAATTAGCAGGTTCTTCTTGAACCAGAAGATCAGGACGCCCTTCTGGCCGGGGGCGCTGATGATGTCGAGCAACCCGCTGTAGTTGAAGGGCAGCCCCAGACTGTGGTTCAGCGGGTAGTCCGAGTACAGGAACTGCGCCTGGGAGGGGGAGACCACCGAATCCTGAGCAACGGCAGAGGTCACCGAGCTGGCGGCGACCCCGCAGCGGCAGAGCAGCGGGGGTCCGCAGGCCTCGAGGATCCGACATTCTCATCTGGACCTGGGGTTCTCAGCCTGAGGTGGTCCTGCTCCCAGGGGACACAGGGCGATGTCTGGGTTGTCACGTCTGTGGTTGTCACACTAGGGATGTGCCTGGTGGGGCAAGGGTGCTGCTCAGCAACCCACAGTGTCCAGCACGGGTTCTCATGGCATGTCTCCGAAAATGTCCTCGGTGGCACCTTGTACCTGACTGTTATTTAAGTTGATTTCTCTCCTTCGACCTACCTGTGTGCACGCCCACCCTGGATTCTCTTTCCGACAGCCTGGCACCAAGCCACCCTCACCTCCAACCTGCTAAGGGCCCGCTCTGCGTCAAGTCTCAACTGCTCTGCGCGGCTGTCAAGGCTCGCTCTCACCGGCTCTTCACGCAAGGCCTCTGACAGGTTCGAAACAACGCTGCCCCGGTTCGTAAGTGAGTTCCCAGAAGCTGCTCCGTGAGAGGAGGGGGCGGGGCTGGCTGGCTTTCTAGGCGCCTCCTGGGGCACAAGAGCACTTAGCACTCAGGGAGAGGATGCACTCACTGTGCAGGGGCTGCTGAACTTGACTCGCCCTGCCCCCCATGTGGATACAGGCCACGCCCATCTGCAGACAACTTGCTTAAGAGACTGCGCGAGTTCGCAGCCCGCAGCCCGTGGCGCTGTGTCATGGACAGGGTGGCCTTGGTCCCCCGATCATAGAGCTGCTCAGCTGGCTGCCTGGGGTCTGCACAGCCGGTTAGGGCAACAAGCCGACCTGAAAAGAGTTCGGCCTTTCGGCGCTTACTGCGGTGGGGTCAGCGAGGGGCTGAGCCACGAGGGCGCGCCAGGGCGGGCCGTCTGGGTCAGCGCCGGTGCGGGGGTGTTAGCGCCCCGGCGCCAGCATCGGAAGGTTGCTGAGCGCTGCGCCTGCGAGCGACGCGTCCGCCCCTCCCTGCGCGGGGACGCCTGGGGCGGGCTGCCGGGGAGGGACGCGGATAAAGGCCTCGGAGGCAACGCGGCGCGGTTGACCCGCGGGCCTGTCTGGTAAAGCGCTTGTGGCCGCCTATGGTCAGGCCTGAGACCCTGGAGCTGGACGCCTCAGCCACTGAATGCTTGGGATGTCCGGAGTGGTGGGAGAGTCTCCAGCTCAGGGTGGGGCCCTGGCAGCTCGTGCTAATGAGGGGCGTGGGGCTGGACCCATCACGCGGTTTGCGGGTGCGGCTTTCCGCCGGGACCTCAGCCCAAGCACGGAAGGCTTGCTGACGGAGGGTCTCCCCAGAACCTCGGAGCTGCTCGCCCTGCTCACAAGTTCTGCATTACCCGGGTCCTGCCGAGCTTAATCATGTTCTGACTTTATCTTTTCTCTTCGAATGCAGTTTAAATGGACCGACTCCTCTTCTGAACTTAGTCTTATCCTAAACAGTATCCGTGGGGCACGGGTTTTCCATACCGATTTTATGAATACACGTGGAAATCGTTTATAATTTGACCTGAGGCATTTAAAATGGTCTTGTGCGCCACCAGCGATGGGTGCGCCAGACCTTGTATTGACCCCTGATGCTCAGCGCCCCCTGGACGACTGCGGAGTGTGCCGCGGAGGGAGCAAATGAACGCGGGCGGGAGCAAATGAACGCGGGCCGGGCGGGAGGCAGGCGTGGGTAGGGGCGGGTGCCTGGGTACCCGGATGGAAGGTAGGTGAACGAATGGGTGGGTGGACGGAAGGATGGATGATGGACGGACTAACGCGTAGGTAAAGGGGTAGATGGGTGGATGAGCAGGTGGTAAATGAAAGTTAGATGGATTTCAGATATGAAAATCTAACTGTGTTAGTTTTAACGAAAACCTGGCTTGAAGCAAAGGTCACTTAAGTTGTTCTTTTCAGTCCAAAGTTACTCACCCTCCCTTGGTGGGTGAGAAGCAGCCCAGTCTGTGACAGGGAGTGCAAGTAGAAGACCCCACCCAAAGACCCGACCAGTTCTTCCTATGAAACAAACAAAAAAAAGTTGCATGTGAATAAATTATAAACATGTTTAATTCTAAATCTAACTTCGGAGTATCCAATAAACTAAGACGAAGGAATGTCTTTTCATTACGACCCATTTATGCTCTGTGGGAGTGTAGCATCCAGGGCAGCCTCTGGGTGAAGACAGCTTTGTTTTGGGGTGTGGGAGGAAGTGGCGTGACCCAGCCTGCTGGATCCTTCATTTCTGCCTCGGTTCTTCATTCCTGATTTGTGGCTGGTCAGCAGAGTGCCCGGCAGCCATGCTGGAGTGTGAAGCCAAGCTGGCTCCCTCCAGACATCTTCCCATGAGTGAAAGAGAGGAGGGCTGCTGTTCTATTTCGGCCTCTGTTATTTGGGGCGGAGTGTTCTCTAATGCACTGGACGGAACTGTGTCCTGCCCCAAATTCATAGGTCGAAGCCCTAAATCTCTGCCTTTGTCCGTCGGGCTCTACAACAAATTCCACCAGCCTGGGTGGCTTATAAACAACAGAAATTTATTTCTCACAATTCTGGGGGCCGGAGGTCTGAGCTCAGGGTGCCAGCGTGGCTGGCGAGGGCCCTCCTCTGGGCGGGGTGTCTTGCTGTGTCCTCACGTGGTGAAAGGGGGCTGGGGTCTCCTTTACAAAGGCACTAATCCCATTCCTGAGGGCTCCGCCCCCGGGACCTAAGCATCTCCTAAAGGTTCCTCCAGCAACAGTAACCGCGCACCACACACATACATCATGTGCCCACGCGGAGTAACACGACTACAGCATTAACAACTGGTGTTCAAGGGACCGACACCGAGGAGAGGAGCGAACCTCACCCTCGAGTTCAACTCCGCTCCCGGGCAGCGGTCGGTGCGTTTTTTGTGGCACGCAGATGGTTGCATCTTGCCGGGCAGAAGTATGGCCTCGTGAGTGTCTTTATTTGGAGATTCGGTACGGTTGAAAGAGACGCGTATGGGTGTCAGGCTGACAAGGGTGGACTCGTGAGGGTTAATTCCGTGTCGACTTGGCCGGACTAAGGGATGCCCAGAGAGCGGTAAGACGTTATTTCTGGGCGTGCCCGTGACATTGTTCCTGGATGAGCTTAGCATTCGATTCAATCGAAGGGGTAAGGAAGATCCGCTGTCGTCATCGTGGGTGGGCATCGTCCGATCCAGTGGGGGCCCGAACAGGACAAAACGGTGGAGGAAGCGCCAAGCCCTCCTCTCTCCTGGAGCCGGGACGTCCACCCTCTCCTGTTCTCGAATATCGGAGCTCCTGGTCCCCGAGCCTTTGGACTCTGGGACTTGCACCAGCAGCCTCTGGGTCCTTCCAGGTCAGAGTTCAAACGAACGCGTGTGGCTGGTTCGGTTCTAGGCTTCGTTGGACCGCCCGGGCGGCCCCGAGGATCCAGACCTGAGGCGTGATCAGAGCGCGCGTGCGGAGTAAACGCCACCTTCCTTCGGACATTCCCCCCACATGTTTGGGGGCGAAGCCGTTCTCCGCATCGGAATAAAGCGTCCTCATCCTCTGAGTTACACAACCTCCTGTCTTCTTCAGCTCTTAGCGCCCCGGCTCTGCCTGGCGGGGGCCTCAGCAAAGGCCCTGCAGCTCTCTCAGCCGTCACCCCGTATTAGTATTAGTCATCTAGGGCCGCCATGACAAAATACCACATTCCAGGGGGCTTTAAGCAACTGGAACTTACTGTCACAGTTCTGGAAGCCAGAGTCTGAAGTCACGGTGTCCGCAGGGTCGGTCCCTCCCAAGGCCACGCCTCTCTTCCGGCTTGTCTTGGTTGCCCTTGGTGCTCCTTGGCTTGCAAATACATCCCTCCAGCGTCAGCTTCGTCTTCGCACGGGCTCCTTCTCTGTGAGCATCCGTCTGTGTCCCCCTCTTCTTATAAGGACACCGGTCGGTAGGACGCCATCTTGACTTAACGAACCACATCTGAAAGACCCTCTTTCTAAGTAAGGTTACTTTCTGAGGTTCTGGGTGGACGTGAAGTTTGGGGGGACGCATACTCAACCCAGTACACTTCTCTCGTCTGTAAAGTGGGGACGACGATGGTACCGATGGCACTGACTTTAGGGCGCATGAGGTCAGGCACCGATTAACGTGCAGCCTTCACGCGGTGCCCGTTTTCACAGGTGCATCCTGGACGGGCCGCGGCCCGAGCCCTTCCGTCTCCTCCCCCGACTGCCTCATCTCCCTCACCAGCTCCTCTGACTTGGGAACTCCCCCTGCCCTCCCTGCCAGCTGGGCTCTTCAAGAGAGAAAAGCACCGGTTCACCCCCTGAGGGCTGATGACTCCGGCCGCACACGAGGTGTGTATTTTCTGTTCACTTTCTTACCAAAACGAACATACCTGTCCTTCGTGGAAGTACTTCTGAAATCTGTATCCCTGGTTATCTGAGAAATACATAGTGGTCTGAGCTATCGCATCTCCATGCAAATAAGCAAAAACGAAATAACTTATGTCCTGGAAGAACACACACATAGAACAGTCTCTTTAGAAGGAGACAGAGGGTGGGGGGATTGTTGAAGGTCACAAACTTGCAACCCTCAGATAAATAAGTCCCAGAGGTCTAATGAATGAATGGCACAGAGATTATAGACTACAGTACCGTATTAGAAACTACAAAGTTGCTAAGAGACTAGATCTTAAGGTTTTCGCCGCAAAAACAGAAATGGTAATTAAGCGACAGGGTAGAGGCGCGAGCTAATGCTAGGGTGGTTACATTGCAATACATACGTGGATCGAATCGAGTGCACCTGAAACTTATACAGTGTCACATGTCAATTATGTTTCAATCCAAGAAAGAGATATATACCAAGGGTTAAACTCCTGGGCATTTGTCTCAAAGAAACAAAAACTTATGTATGGAGAACAGATTAGTGGTAGTCAGGGGCCGAAGGGGCGGGATCCGGGAGGCACGGAGCTGCGGGCTGATGGAACAGTCCAGTATTTTGATGGCAGTAGTAGCTCCATGACTTTACAGTGAGATCGTGTAGAACTCGCATCCATGTCGGTGGCCTGGTTTTAGTGTTATACTGTAGTTAAGTAACAGGTATCCGCCGGGAGAGCTGGGTGAAGGGTACATGGAACTCTGTGATTTTTTTCAACTTCTTGTAGAGTTGATAATTATTTCAAAATAACAAGTTCGAAAAAGGAAGAAAGATGGATGTAGTCATAGCACGTGATCTGAAAGCAGCACCAGAGCCCTCCCGCATCTCAGGCCCTCTCCCGAACCCTGGGGAAGGCGCGCCGCCAAGGCCATCAGGGTCCAGCCCTCGAGGCCAACCCCGTCCTATTTCCATTCATAATTCTGTGCCCGGAGCAGAGTAAAGAATGACAGACTACACGTGGTACTCACCAAGCAAAGGAAATGGTCAGTGTAGCAACAATTTTCACCAGAAATATGTGAAACGGGGTGTTTTATACCTGAAAGGAAAAGATCGTTTGAAAAATATACGAGTGCCCTGAAGTTCAGAGAAAAGGTTAGAGCGGGGTTTCTCGATCTACCACTGACATTTGGGGCCAGACTGTTCTTGGTGGCGGGAGCCGTCGTCCTGTGCACGTCCAGGGACGTTTTGCAGCGTCCCTGCCTCTAACGGCTCAGTGCCGGCGGCACCCTCCTCCAGTCCTGACAACCCACGGCATCTCCAGACGTTGCTGAGTGTCATCGGGGGGGACAGAACCTCGGGGGGACAGAACCACGGGCTTTGCGGACACTCTTTTAGGACTCTGCCAATCGCAGGAAGGGCTCCCTTCTCTTAGTGAAGTATTCTTTGATTCTATTTTAAATGCAGAAACTGGAGCTTGAAAGAAAATATGCACATGGCCAACAAACACCGGCAAAGATGCTCGAGGTCGCACATCACTGGGGAAGTGTACAGCAAAAGCACCGGGAGAGGCCGCCTCGCACTCGGTGGGGTGACTGCTACCAAAGAAACAAAGCAATGGGCGTCGACAGGGAACGTGAAGAAATTGGACCCCTCGGGCACCGTCGTGGGGGTGGAAAATGGGGCAGGTGTGGAAAACAGCGGTTCCTCAAAAGACTGAAACTAGAATGATCGAATCATGACTGTGGAAGAAAACCACAACTTCAATGCAGTCGATGAAGACACGACATGATTAGAGACTGGTTCGGTCATCAGTTCGAGCAGAGACTGCGGCCAAGAAATCGAGAGAGGGCTGAGACTCGGGGGGCAGCAGTGGACGTGTTAGGAGAGGTCACCGAGAGCACAGATGTGTCACCGGAGACCGAGGCTGAGACCATCCGCGCCCTCCGGTTCCCGGTTACTCTGTACGGATGCGGAAGGTGGACAGGGAAGACGGCTGACAGGAAGACATGAAGTCGTGTGAAATACAGCGCTGCAGAGAGCACACGGAGACCCTGGCGCCAGGACGCAAACTAGCAGGTCCTCGAGCAAACCGAGCCTGAGGCGCCGCCGGGGGCAAAGATGACACCCTGAAGCCGACCCGCTTCTAGCACCTCGTGAGAAGGCCGGGCGGTTTGGGGAGCACGACGTTGCTGGGCAACAGAAGGCGGCAGGAAGAGAGGGGGCCGGACGGGGACGGCTGAGTCCGCAGTGGGAGGCCGGGGCCAGAGTCAGGACTGAAGCGGTGATGCTGGCCCTGGGGAGCAGCTGCAGATACAGATGAAGCTTCATTCGCTCACCTGCCGCTCACCTCCTGCTGTGCAGCCCAGTCCCAAACAGGTCACAGCCCGAGGGTTGGGGACCCCCCCGTCCTACAACATGGATGAATCTCAAAAATATAACACTCAATGAGAGTTATAAGCCAGACACAGAGGCCACACAGTGTGTGAATCCACCTGTATGAAACATCCAGGACAGGCACGTCCACAGAGACAGAGAGTGGGGTGAGTGGTTGCCAGGGCTGGGGGAGTGGGACGGGGGTGCATAATGGGGATGGGGCTTATTTCGGGGTGAAGAGAATGTTCTGGAACTCGATAGTGGTGGGGGTTTCACGACACCGTGAACGTACTAAATGCCATCAAATTGTATACTTTAAAATGGTTAAACTGGTGGGTTTCATGTGAATTCTAGGCTCCCTCCTCCCCAAAAAGGAGAAAGAAGAGCCATGAACTGTGAGAGCGAGAGGGATCGCGCTGGAGGGTGGAGAGGGGTCCCCGGAGGGTGTGGGAGGCTCTGGAGGGAGACGGGGCAGGGGCGGGCAGCAGAGGACTTTCAGGCAGTTTGGCTGTGGGCAGGCGGTTCTGTAGAGAAGGTCAGCTGAGGTTATGAAGACCGGTGTGCTGGGTTCAGACGTGACACTCTGATAAGATGGTCCCCAAACTGGCCCCCAGGCGGCCCGGCTTTACTCAGGTCACGAACATTCTCTAGGGCCCACATAGGTACAGTGTCCGTGCCTCCGCCAAGGGGCTCGGAACATTCTGGGTGCTGATGGAGTGAAGTCCACCCGGTCACCTCGCTGAGTCATGCAAAGTGGGACAGAGGCCGAGCCAGGGCGTGGCCCTTCTGCTGTGCTTCCCCGCCCTCTCAGGGGGCCGCGGTCAGTTCACCCGCCAGTGTTTGGCAAGCACCTGGCGGGCCCTTCGCTGGTGGGGGGCAAGGCGCCATCTTGGGGGCCCCCAGTCTTTCCCCAAAACTAATATAAGTGAAGCAAAAGAACAGCAAACTGCCAGACGGTGATCTACCAACCCAGGGGTTCTCCACGGAGGGGATGTGACCTCCCAGGGGACGCGTGGTGATGTTTGGGAACATTTTTGTTGTCAGGACTTGGGAGGGGAGGCTCCTTGCATGGAGCGGGTGGGGACCAGGAATGCTGCTCAGCACCCCACAGTGCTCGGGCGCCCCGCCCCCCCCAGCAGAGAAGGACCTGGCCGCAAATGTCAGCAGGGCCGAGAGGCGCCTCGTGCCGACCCCTTCCTCACCGCCATGAGTACCCGAGCTCTCTCCCTGCCTCCCTTTTCCTGAGAGAGAGAAGGCCACCCCTCTTCTCCTCTGAAACCTACGTCTCCCTGTTGTCGTTCTCGACCCCCTCTCCTCGCCTCCTTCCCCTTGGTTCTTTCCTTCCCTTCTTCTTCAAGCTCACCTGCTCTGCTGTCTCTAACAGGAAGTACTGGAGCCTGAATCTTCCCGTCACACAGCCTTGTCACCATGCATCTGGGCGTCATTCGTGCCCAGAGCAGGGTTTTGTGATTTGTAACTACAATCCCCAACAGAAACACGAGGTTCCCGCCCTGTGGGATGGGGGTTCGGGCTGACCCTTGTTTGAATTTTAAAGGGCGAGGTAGCGTCCAAGTAGCAGTGTGGTTTACACTTCAGAACTTAACCTTTTCTCTGACGTTGTTGGCTGAACTCAAGCAAAAAACCCCACAAAAACACGTACCTCTAGATCTCGCCCAGAAATCGTCTTCATAATTATAAATGTAGATTTTTCGATTCACTACTAACAGCAGCACCGAATCGGCAAAATGAGCCGATGTGACTTCTGGTACGCCGACCTACAAACAACGGCACACGTGACATCGGTCAGCTCTTCCGACGTAAGTTTGGGAAGCGGTCCTTCTAGACGTGCGGGTTTGTGCGAGCAGGAGTTGTTCGCTTCCTAGATACTGGGGACGATGTGTCCTGGGATCGGCCGCATCTAGAGGTACAACTGGGAGGTTGACATCGGTGTCGGGTGCCTAAGCTCACTCCGCCTCCCGCTCCTTCATCAAAACCTTCTCTAAGGATGAAGCCTAAAGATAAAGGATGGACGAGGGGCATGAATGATGAGCGTCACCGTCGCTCCTAAGAGAAATGCTGGTACCCAGGTGGCACAACCTCGAAGGCAGGGGCACGAATGGCAGGCTTCCTCGAGAGAGACACCAGAGGGTAAATGTCCCTCCGTTTGTGTTTAGGACAATTTAGGGAGGCCCTTAAATTAGTGCATGCAATCCATCCATTCCCAATACAACCGCTGTAGGAGGCACTAGCAACGGTTCTGTTTCCTTTTTGGGGGGACGCGGGGGAAGCCCATTTTGGTAGCAAGGACAGAACAGAATCAACCCTCCTTTTGGCTTAGAAACTGCTGTGTGTCTTTAAGAGGTACATTTTGTGAAATAAATCTCCAAACTAACAAAAACAGACTAATGTGGTATTTCCGAACTATATCTTCCCCCTGAGATTAGCTATTTTGAGCATCCTTCGGATCGTCCCATAAAATAACTACCTTCATTGACGCAGGGATGGAAAGTGGGAGGAGACTACTCTCAAAGTTATTTCTCGTGAAAAAAAGTTGTCTTCTGAAACAAACAATGAAAGAGTTAAATTAGGACAATTTCACACACACAAAAGAAAAAAGACAATGGAAAAGTTCCATTCGAACAAAATTCCTTTTTAACAAGGAACCATTTGGCTTCTATCATCTGTCTATCATCTATCTATCATCTGTCTATTTATCTATCATCTATCTATCATCTCTCCATCCATCTATCATCCATCCATCTATCCATCTATCTATCATCTATTTATCTATCCTCTATCATCCATCCATCCATCCGTCCATCTATCCATCTATTTATCTATCATCTATCTGTCATCTATCCACCCACCCACCTATTTTTTGTTTGAGTAAATTTCCATAGCCTAGCTATTTGGCTTCTTGAAATAACATGATTTCAAAAGTGCAACCACGTCAAATATGATAGTGTATAAAACATCCATTATATGACAGCCTGCCTTGCTAGGGATGACCTTCCGTCTTGTCATTTATATGGCCCTAATCCAACTAAAGTAAAGGGCTTCAGCTCAGGACTGTGTCTACAAGAAAGAAATGGTTTGTTTCTTCCTGCAGGAACTTAAGGAGTGAATGGCCACCCCGAACGTGGTATTTCCAGGTCTCCTCCTCCCTCGCCTCCCCAAAGTTTTACGGTTTTAGACAGACAGGAACTGCTGAGTTAATTCCCACGTATTTTAAGGTTTTTGTTGCCATTGCGAATGGTATTTTTCATAATTGCCTTTTCTAAGTGGCCGTGGCTGGTTCATAAGAGAGTTGTTGATGTTTTAAGACTCTGTCTTGTATTTGGCTAACTTGCTGCACTCAGTTGCTACTTCTGGTTTTGATACACTTGCATTTGGCGAATGTCTTTCTTTCCAATTGTGTTTTATGTTTCATAGCTTTCTCTTATCATTGCACTGGCTGGGACCTCGAATACCAAGTTGAATGAAAGCGATGTGATTCTGTTGGCTATTGTTACTTTTATATTGTCTCTTTTACGTGGTTAAATACTTTCAGCACGTGTACGATTGACATCAAAACCAATAAAACATAGGTGGAGGAAGGAACTCTGAGGCATAAACTGTGCAATATTATTTCGTTTACTTTCTCAATTTTTGTTTTGTTTTTATTTTAGAACCCGTCGTCAAGGTAAGTTTTTCTAAACAAAAGTTTCCTGAAACACTATAAGGGTCCCAACCTATTTTCTCTTTTAAAATACGAACTCTAATTCGTTCATTCATTTGACACACATTTATCGAACACTGGGCTCTGGGGACACGTTTTTGCCCACAAGACCTTCTTTAGTTCACTAGAAAAAAATGCAAAGAAGAAAGTTTGAGGTTGGAATAAATATACAGAGGCTCACTTTTCCGGCAACCACTATCAGAAGCCTAATTAAGAACCTAGACGTAAGCGACAAGCAGCTTCAGTGTGTGCTACACTGACATCATATTGTCTATGGACGAAAGGTCAAATACTTTACTGATATGCTCTCCTTCGAATTTTATGTGGTCCGGTTTTAGACAATTTAAAAACAGTAAATTAGACAGCAGGGGACTCTCACGCCAAAACGACTGGCGTGGTGGCAACAACAAAAGGTGATCACTGTCAGCAGGTGGAGAAAACAGAAAAAAAATTAGAAGGAGATCTATCGTGACAGCCAGCCCAGAAGGTGAGAGCTGCCGGCATCGACCACGCCGCTCTCCGCTCAGGAAACTCGAGTGGCGGCCTGTCCTGAAGGATCAAGGGCAGAGCTTCTGAACTGTCCTGTGGGGCGGTCCTCGGTCCTCGGTCCTCCTCGGTAGGACTCGACCTGTTTCCCCGCCTTCGGGGCTTCTAACCCTCAGCACTATTGACCTTGAGCTTTCCGCCAGAGGTAACCCAGAATCCAAATTCATCGCCATGCCTTCCACGTGATCCGATACTACTGACATCCCCCTTCACTCTCTCTCCCTTAACCACTGCATTTGAGCTGTTCTTCGGTCAAGTAAGGGCCAGCCTCAGGGCCTCTGCACGTGCTGTCCCTGTGGCCTGGAATGCTCTTCCCGCTGCTGCAAGAGGAAAGGACACCCAGGCAGAGGGGCCGGCTGGGGCTGGGACAAAGGTCTCAGGAAAGACATGCACTAGAAAACATAAACAAGTTAGAATTGTAGATTAACTTCCTAGAAATGGGATCATCGTGTCCGAGAACGTGTTGAATATTTTGACAGATTCTGCCAAACTGTCCCTCCACAAAAGGGGGTCCCGCTCAGCCTCATGCCCGTTGGACCTCATCCTCATCAACACGACAGGCAAAAAGTGATATTTCATTTTGTTAAGCATTAGAATCTCTCGTTTATGGAAGCTTTTGGAGTCAGACCCTCCCCGACTCCTGTGTGTCTGGGTGTCAGGGTACCTTTTAAGCGTGTCGTGTCCTAGGCCGGGGTCTGCAAATTCTTCTGTAAAGGGCTAGATGGGAAATATTTTAGGGGCGGCATGGCCTCTGTCTCAATGACTCAACTCTGCCATTGCCACGGACAATACGAATGAATGTGGCCCTGTGCCAATAAAACTTTATTCATGGACACTGAAATGTGAATTTCACATCATTTTCATGTGTCACATAGTATTAGTCTTCTTTTTTTGTTTTCAATCATATATAAATGTAAAGACTACTCTTAGCTCGCCAGCCACACAAAATCAGATGGCGGCTGACCCACCCCAGGAGCCGTCCTGGTGACTTCCCCTCTAAAGCACTGCTGTCCTACAGAGACGAGGTGTTTTTTTTTGTTTTTGTTTTTTGTTTGTTTGTTTTTAGGTGAGGCAACCCTTGGTTGACCTCAGAGATTGCAAGGACCTTATCAGCTTACAATTCCTTATTTTTTTTAGTTTTTACGCCTACAGCACCTGGTCTTCCTAGGTGGTCTCCCATCCAAGTACTGACCAGGCCCGACCCTGCTTAGCTTCCAAGATCAGACAGGATCGGGCACGTTCTGGGTGACATGGCCTGGCCATAGACAAGACATTCGTTTCTGATCTGTCCAATATGGCAGCCACACTGAGCACTTGAAATATGGTTAGTCTGACTGGTGGATTTTTCATGGTATTTGATTTTAATTAACGTTTTTTGTTTAATTTTTTAAATTGTAGTAAAACACAACATAAAATTTATATTTCACAATTCACTTTATTGTAACTGCGGTAGAATACACATAACAAATTGTATCGTTTTAATCATCTTTAAGTGCACAGCTCGGCGGCATTAAGCACACACACATTGCAGAGCCACCGTCCCCACTGTCTGTCTCCAGAACTTTCTCATCTTCCCAAACTGGCACTCTGTCTCCATTAAACACTCACTCCCCTCCCCTCCCCCAGCCCCTGGCTCCACCATCTACTTCCTGTCTCTATGGATTGATTCCTCTGGGGACCTCCTGTGAGTGGAATCGCTCGGTAATGGTCCTTTGGTGTCTGGCTTATGTCACACTGAGCATCATATCCTCAGGGTTCCCCCACGTTGCAGCAGGTGTCAGGATCTCCTTCCTTTTTAAGGCTGAATAATATTCCACTGTCTGGATGGACCACACTGTATGCATCCATCATCCCTCCATGAAAAATTTAAATTCGAATGGCCACATGTGGCTAGTGGTCACTCCACGGCAGCTCAGCTCTAAAGGAACCACAGAGTTCGCATCTTACCATTAGAGACGCTTCTGCCATGGGAGGAGCAGCTGAGTCCTCACCCTGCCCAGGGCCAGCCTTGCTCCCCTGCTCCCCATCCCCACCCTGGGACCTGTCCAGGTGGTCACCGCCTCGGTCCAGGCCCTTCTTGTCAGAGGGAACCTGCGTCCCTTTCTGCTGAGCTCTCCTTAGTGACCTGTCTTCTCTCTCCTGTCGTCTTGGCTTCTGGAAACGGTACCATGAACTTTGGACCTCTGCGTCCTGGCTTCCCATCGGCTCGACTGCCCCCGTGCCCTGGCTCTTCCATGACAGCCTTCCTCCTCCACCCCGCCTCCCTCGGCTTCTAGGTCTCCTGCTTTCCATTCTCTTTCTCTTCTCCGCAAAGTCAGTCTCCGCCAGAGCCTCCAACCACTGAACACGTGATGCCTGGGGGACTGCAGCTATGCCCGCAGCCAGAACCGCCACTCGCCTGGACGTGACCTTCAGTTCCCATCTCTGGTCTTATGTGTCCTTCAGTTCCCATCTCTGGTCTTATGTGTCCTTCATGTTCTTGCAGGCGGCCTGCCATCCTGGGCTGCCGCCCCTCTCCTGGGCCTTTTGGCCAGACACTTGGACACTGTCTTCGACCACTTGCTCCCCTCCATTGTGCACACCCCGAGGTGGCGAGTCCTGCTGAGCCGGCCTCCTTGTCCCTTACGTGGCCTTCCTTTCCACTTAGGCTTTCCATGTCATGCAATGTGTTCTTGACCTGGGCTTTCGGAAATCTTCCTAAACACAAATGGTGTGGCCCCAAATTCCCCACTACTTTTAGGATGGCAGGGTACACATATTGTATCATGTACATACCTGGTTTTCTAACCGTGCACCCTGACAATCCCTAGTGCATGCTGGGTGTGGCATTTCCACCCCTCTGAATGCTCCATGCCCAGCCCTTCATATTTGGTTCCCCGCCCCCGCCCCAGTGAACTCCTATTCATCCTTCAAAACCCAGTTTGGGCATCAATTCCCCAGTGGAAACGTCCTAGGCATTTTCTCCTCGGATTTCACCCATGAGTGCTTATATTAAGCATCTGTGACAGGTGGTACAACAGCATACCGCAAACATTTTAGTTGCTTGCTGGTCTCTTCATCTCTCATCCTCTGACCCCCGACCCAACAGTGGCCTCCCTGCAGGCCGGTGACTAGCAACACAGGACAGAGCTGTCTTCCTTAATGTTTACGGAATGAATCAGTGAGGGCAAATCTACCATTTTAATAAAAAGGACGGTAACAATTCAAAAAATGGCGACTTACCCTAGATACAGGGCTATGTTTTTCTGGCAAGGATGTTTAATCAAGCGTGTTGTCATAGATGAAAAATGCAGAAGGTCCTAGAGAGATAGTCACAAAGTCTTAATACCAATGATGATAAACACCTGTCATAAACAATGTCCTCATGTGCAACACTGAAAACGTAAATAAAGGTGAAATCTGAATTAGGCGGGTGGATTTTATCATTGTCCTCTTTCTGTTTTGATATTATACTCTGGTTATGTCAGATGTCACCACTGGGTGAAGGGTATCTGGGACATCTCTCAACTATTTTTGCAACTTGCTGTGAATCTATTATGTCAAAATAAAAAGTGAAAAAATTTGAGATAATAATTCGTATCGCATCTCCTTCTGTGTACATCGTTTATTTACAGATTGTTAATTATTAGAAAGAGAGGCTAGAGAACAAAGAATCATAAAGCTAACATGTTAGAAACCAGTCACTTAGAGATTATTCAGAAATGCGGACACTATTCTGAAATAACGTGATGTCACTAGGAAACACATTTTAACTGGTGAAATTTTTTTTTTCCATGTGTTTTAGGCACAAGTTGAGGGAAAGGGACAAAGCAACAGTTTGCTTCCTAGGTTACTGAGATTTAAAATCTTCCATCAGATAGAACACTGGTGGTCTGAGTTCTAAACCCACTTCTATCTCCTGGCTTTGTCCAGGTTACTTGATCTTTCTTAACTACTTTTTTAGTGGAATGAAAAAATAAATCCCTTATTTTAAAGGGCAATGGTAAGGATTAGACTATGTTCTACGCCTGACACAACACTGGCAGCCCCAAAATACTGGGAAATGTTCTGATCTAGTGATTAGACAAAAATGAAAATGTTAAACATGGAGCCACATACCCCTCGAATTTGCTGTTCCACAGGAAACACCTTTCCCGTCCTCACGGTGTGAGTACTAGAGGTAAGTGACAAGAGACCGACAAACATCTGTCAATGTTTATTGAATATTCAGCATGACTCTAAACAGCCTGCCTCTGGATTAACTCTTAAGTACCTGTTCTTGATGCTTTTAGGGTTCTAGGAGCTCCTGGAAAACCTAATGGAACTGGGAGACTTCTCTCCCACACGATTTCCAAGGACTCATAAAGGCTCATTTGCAGGCCCCGGATTAGGAATGTTAGGAATTTCTACTCCAAGGATTGTTTTTTTTCTCTTTTCCTTCGGGGGAGGTGTGTTGGTGGCTGTGAGAATGTTGGTACAGTTTACAGCAGCGGTTCTCAATCTTGGCTGTGCGCCAGAAGCGCCTGGCGGGCTTGATGAGACTGTAGATGGCTGGGTGCCACCTGAGACTCTGATTCAGCAGACCCAGGGAATTGCAATTCTAACAATCCCCAGGTATGCTGTTGCTGCTGGTCCAGGACCGCACTTTGAGAACTCGTGTGGGGAAATGGGAGAATTAGATGTAATCAAGCTTTTCAGATTTTGAGACAAATCCACCTAGTAAATCTTACTGGCAAACCCTACTCCTCACTGACTAGCTATGTGTCTTTATTTTCACTGGGTCTGTTTTCACATCTATAAAATAAGCTTAAGGAATCGGTACTCCGTGGACCTTGTTGTAAAGATCAAATGAGGCCATTCATCAAAAGTACACATTCACTATTTCACCGGTAAACAGGGCCCTGCTAAATGTGACAGCTCACTCCAGGCAGGAGCCCCCTGAGGACAGGAACTGGGCTTTAGCATCCGTCTAGCCCCGTGGCACCTTGCAGAGACTTCACTGATCTAACAGTTACTGAAATCTAAAAATGTTCTGGGTTAGGAGTTAATAAGATAAACACTCTACACCCTTATAGGCTAATATTCTAGTGACAGCAACAGAAAAAAAATTGTCAAAAGAACAGAAGTTTGTGATTGATAGGAAAACGCCGCTATGGGGAGGGAGGATGTGGAAAGGTATTAGATTCGGGGGCCTTAAACAAGGAAATACGCTACTGAATTTGGAATCTGATCTATGAGAAACAAGCCAAGGAGAAACATGGAAGCAAAGCATGACCAAGCGGGAGCCGCATGCAAGTCTCCCCCGTCCCCAAAGCTGGACAAAGTTTGGCGTGTTCAAGGGACGGTGTGGCTGCAGCAGTGATCCAGGGGTGGGCAGGGGCCAGATCCGTCCTTGTCAAATCCCCAGGGTACCCTTGGCAATGACTAGGGACAGTTTTGATTGACGGCCGAGCTTGGGGAAGGAGGTAGTACTGGCACCTAGTGGGTGGAGTGGGTGGAGGCCAGGGATGCTGCTCAACAGTCCGCAGTGCCCAGGACGGCCCCGCACCAGAGAATGCTTGGCCACAAATTTTAGCACCGCTTCTGCTGAGAAACTCTGGGCCAGACCACGCCAGGAAACGCAGGATGCGCAAGGAACTGGGTTTTATTCTGGTGCAGCATAGAACCAGGGGAGGGGAACGACGAGACCAGATTCGTTTATCAGTAATTACTCCGGCTGCCGGGGTCGGGGGTGGACAGGAGGGCACAAGTTAAGGTAGTGGCTTTAAGGTTTCGGAGTCCGGCCAAAGCTGAATTGGCAATGGGAGGCCTTTGTGAAGGAGGTAGGGCGGGAGAAGGCAAGGTATCAAGTTGGATTCCCCGAAGAGTAAACTGGGACGCCTCGAAGAGGTTGGGAAGCGAAGCGTTTACTCCTGGATTCCGCCCGGGCCTCTGCTCAGATGAGCTCCCACCTCCCCTGCCAGCACCCCAAGCCCGGGAGGGCCGCCCCACCGGCACAGCGGCTGAGCTCTGGCCAGCGGACAGAGCCGAAGGGTCGCCGCCGCCACCACCAGCATCAACACCAGCATCTCGTTCGAGAATCGGCCGCCACCACTGCACCTCAACCGCCGGTGATCCAGCTTCACAGTCGGGCATGCGCACACTGGCGCGTCCCTGTCTTCCAGCCAATCTGTCCCGCGGACGCCCGAGTCCGCCTGGAGTCCCAGCATGCGCTCGCCGCCTGCCGAGCCCGCCCGGGGCTCGGGCCTGCGCAGACGGCCGCCTGTGGACCGTCTAGCTTGAGCATGTGCGTCTCCCGGGAGCCCGGATCCGCCAACCAGGCCACCAGAGCCTGAGCACACACGTGCCGCCCGCAGGCCGGTGCGTGCACGGAGCTGTCCACACAATCCCAACGCTGCCGCTCCACGCGACGGCGGCTCTCTCCGCGCGCCGCGGCGCGTGCTCACCGCCCTCCACGTGACCCCGAGGGCCCTCGCGGACGCTGCGAGGGCGCTCCAACCCCGCCCCTCGACCCGCAGGTCCCGCCCCCGGCTCGTAGGCCCCGCCCCCACAAGCCTTACCCCCGCGGCTTTCGGTTCTGGGCCACGCCCCCCGCGGGTGCCGCAGCACGCGCCGTTTGTCACGTGCGCCTCCGCCGGGCGAGCGGAAATGACGCAAGCGCTGTGCGCCGCCAGGATGGCCGAGCCATGGCTACGGGCACAGGCTACGTGCGGCTGTGGGGCGCTGCGCGATGCTGGGCGTTGCGGCGGCCGGTGTTGGCTGTCGCCGGGGGGCGGGTCCCAACGGCGGCCGGAGCGTGGCTGTCCAGAGGCCGGCGGACCTGCGACGCATGTCCTCCGTGGGCGCTGTGGGGCCGTGGCCCCGCGGCTGCGGGCCAGTGGCGTGGACTTTGGGAAGCGAACAACCGCAGCGGCGGCGGCGGCTCATTCTCGGGCGGCGAGGATGCTTCCGAGGGCGGCGCGGAGGATGGTGCCGCGGGCGCGGGGGGCAGCTCGGGCGGCGGGGAAAGCCCGGTCATAACGGCACTGACGCCCATGACCATCCCCGACGTCTTCCCGCACTTGCCGCTCATCGCCGTCACCCGCAACCCGGTGTTCCCGCGCTTTATCAAGATTATCGAGGTAATGAGAGCCCCTCCTTGGCCTCCATGTCCCCACCTCTGCAAGAAGCAGGTTGGACCGAGAGGTCACTTAGCACCCTCATTCATCGAAAGGTTTTCAGACACGAAGTTTCTTCAAGGCAGGAGTTCGAATCCTCATCACTAGCTTGGTGAACTTGAGCTAAATTCCTCCCACTTCCGTAAGGGGAGTTGAATCCAAAGAGTTTAGGACTGTCCACTTAGCGTTCTAATCTAGAGAAATCCGGCTCTACAAAGGACCAGCACGGTATTGCTGCACAGTTACTTTTCTGCGGATCTTGGTAAATGTTTCATAACCCTCTCTCCCCCAGGACTGTTCCCCTTCTGGTTATGAGCCTCTTTGGGGTCGGGATTTATTCCTTAAATATTTCTTGACCGCTTACCATGTGCCAGGTTCAGTTCTAGGTGTTAGGGCTACAGCAGTGAACAAGACACAAAAGCTCCTGTCTTTGGAGCTAACATTTTAGCGGGATGCGAGAGGCAATAAACAAGATGAGTAAGTACTACAGGGAATAATAGAGCAAGGGGTGGATGGTGCTGGAGACTGAGGAGGAAGGTGGGAGAGGAACTTTCTTAGGGGTGCGGCTGTGGTTCTTTTCATCACGCAGAGTGCTCTTAACCTGCCACGCAGCAGGCACCAAGGATATAGCAGCAAACAAGTCAAACACAGTCCCTTTGCCTGAGAACTTGCGATTCTAGTGGAAGAGGCAGGAAACAAGATCCTTTCAGACTAAGAGCCCTGGTGAGGGTGGGGGGGACTAGGATGATGTAACAGAGAAAGCAGGAGTGCAAGGAGCTTGAGTTTTTAGAGTAGGAAGCACCCAAATGCTTCTCTTCTTCCCTACCCCCTCTTTATTAAAAAATGATTTGGAAACGAGTCCATGGAGGAGAAAGGTTATCTGTTAACTAAGCAAGGTCATACCATGAGTCAGCCTCTGCATTCACCCTCCAGTGTCTCCTCCTCAGACTCCAGTTTCTGTGAAATAAATCTCAGGGATCCCTTGAAATAGAGGACAATACAGAGAGGCAACAACCAGCCAGTGGGGAGGGACAGGAAGGACCCCTCCGCCTCCTCTTGCGCACTGCTGGTTGTGTCCGGGCCCCCCTTCCAAGGGCCTTCCGTGATGTTGAACAGTAGTCACTCGCAGCTCCCAGAGCCAAGCCCTGTGACTGGCTCCGCCACCTCTAGCTTTGTAACCTTGGGCAAGCTGTTCCACTGGACCTCCATTTTCTCATCTGTGAAATGGACTTGCTAATTGTACCTCACTTCTTAGAGCTGCTGTGGGAGGTACGTAAGGTCACGTGTGTAAAGGATTAGAATGGTGCCCGGTGCTTAGTATCTCTCAGTAGTAAGCAGCTGCTGTTTTCTCTGGGGACACTTCCGATATTTCCGAAGCTTGCCCTGGAGACCGTTTTTCTGTCCTTGACCCCACCTTCCACAATCCTCTCTACCCTCCCAGACCTTTGGGGCTGGGACTCCAAGTATGATGCCCACAGCCCTGCAAAATGACAGATGCTCTTTGTCCCCAGTGCTCAAGCAGAGATCCAATTCTTCTAAGAGATAATGTGTGCCCACCTCGAGCTAGCCAGGAGGGTTCAGCGAGTCACTTTGGTTGGCATGAGGCTGGCATGTCATATCTTGTATTTCTATTGCTGTTACCTTGTAAATAACAACAACAAAAAAAGGGACCCTGGCAAAGGGAGGTGATAGGTGCTGAGGTGCAGCAGTCAGCTGTTAGCAGAGGAGAAATGGGAACATTTCTGTGGGACGTGATAAATGTTTCTGAACTTGTTAGCAAAGCTACCTTTCCTCTCAGTTTTGTAGTTGACTCTGTAAGCGGCTAACTTACCCCATAGCTTTTCTCCTTATCCGTGCAGACCAGTGGCTCTTAATTTTCATTGGGTCATGTACCCTCCTGACAGGTGTCATGGACTTTTTCTCTGGGAAAAATGCATCTATAATGTCAGGAATTCCCAGATCATAAGAGCCCCCATTAGAGGGTGAGTTAAAACACTGGTTCTCAAAGCCGGTGCCTGGACCAGCAGCAGCAGCAGCACCTGGGAGCTTGTTTAGACCTTATCCATAGGACACTGCAGGGCTGGAGCCCAGCCATCTATTTTAACACGTCCTCTAATGCTGATGCATGCTAAAGTTTGTGAGCCGTTACGTTTAATCAGAATCTGACCTGGGAATTACCTCAAGCTTGAAAGAAATCAGTTGAGACCTAAAGACATCTATGTACTACCCCCATCAGTTGTTTCCTAGGAGACATCAACCCTCTACCTGCCATTGAAATGGCATCAAGAGAATGTGCTGCGGTCCTGGGGGTTTTGATGATCGATAAATAGGGTAGAGATGTGATTGGTGGGCTGCATTTGTGGGTTTTTTTTTAAATTATTATGCCTACAGTACCTGGTCTTCCTAAGTGGTCTCTCATCCAAGTACTAACCAGGACTGACCCTGCTTAGCTTCCGAGATCAGACATCGAGCTCGTTCAGGGGGCCAAGGCCATAGACCATGGACCATGGCTCCACTGGGGCACGAACCCAGGACCTTCTGCATGTAAAGCAGATGTACTAACCGCTACGTTGTGGAACCACATCTGGTGGGCTGCATTTGAATTACGCACATGTTTAGTGTCGTCTTTCTGACACTGATGAAATCAGAATGGTTTAGATTTTTCAAGCCAAGACATTTTGTCACTGAAACAGCTCTCAGATGTTAAATTAACTTCTTGGTGCTGGCCATTTGCTTACTTTGAATTTTTTCTTTAGGAAGTGGTGTGGTGGGGGTGGGGGGGGTGAACCACTGAAGTATGCAGCTGGCCAACACTGTCCCTCTCCAGTCTCCATACACTTATCTTTTGTTTGGGGCTCAGGTGTTCCTGGACCATGTTGGTTAGTGTTCTGCATCAGATTCGCATGTCCCCAGAGAATAATAAAAAAAACGCTAGAACTATTGTCAAAATGTCAGCCAGAAAACTTACTCTGCATTTCACTTGAGGTCATTGTCATGCTAGGTTAAAAATAAGAAGTTGGTTGAGCTGCTAAGAAGGAAAGTCCGTCTCGCCCAACCATATGCCGGCGTCTTTCTAAAGAGAGATGACACGTAAGTGTAATTTTCCCTTCACTCCCTTGCCAAAGTTGCCCTGAAGCGTAGCTCACCACCAGTCCTGCTCCAGAGAACAGCCTGAACCTCTGACCCTTGACCCGGAAGAAACCAAGCAAAGCTTGCAGGCTGTTAGGCCAAGAGCCGACATCCCTTGCATTCTGGGCCGACAATTTGGCTCGTGGTGCCAGGCTTCCTGCGCTGTCAAGGCGTGGGGCAGACGTTAACCTGGGGCGCCCTTGGTGTTTAGACACACTCACCTGCAAGGCCGCTTCAGTGCAGAGCCAGGTGGGCAGGTGTCAGCTCCAGGTCTGCCCACCTTGACTCCAGGTAGAAATTAGTTCTATTGCTGAGTTAGGTGTGTTCTGAGCAGGCTCTGTGATGGGACTGTGGAATGGATTAAAACTCCATGCAGGCCGCTCACGGCCAGCTCAGCCAGAAGCCACTCAGCTGTGTGCCATTGCCGCTAGCGGCCCTTAGCTGGCAGGTGCTTTACTGGGCTCCGGAGGCCCTGTGAGAGCAAAGAGGTCACTCAGTTTTTAGTCAAGGCCAGAAGAGCTGTTTCTTGCCTCTCCCTTCATTCCTCTTAGCGTGAGACACCCCGTGGGAGTCGGCACCTATGCCGATGTTCCTTTGCCTCCCTCTCTCTCAGCAATGAGTCCGACGTGGTCGAGAGCCTGGACGAGGTCTACCACACGGGGACATTTGTGCAGATCCACGAGATGCAGGACCTCGGGGACAAGCTGCGCATGATTGTCATGGGACACAGAAGGTGCGGGAACCCGAGCATATGGGACAGGGTAGGAAGAGCAGCCCTGCATGCTCCCAGGGCCCACCACCCACTCACTCTTCTTGGTCTGCCCTGCGGCCTGGACACTGCAGGGACCAGGCCAGAGCTGGAGGCCAGGGCTGAGATGTGTCACTGCCGGAACCCCCCTTCCCGGAGTTCCCTTGTTAAAGCGGCGGTGTATGTGGTCAGTGAAAAGCTGTTTCTTTAATGCACGTTATTCCAAAAAACACCACAAAACAGTAACAAGCTGCCTCATGTCCCGTATGTCGGCATTGCCCTTCTCAGTCAGGCATCCTTTTCCTCCAGGTGCCTGTGTCTGCATCCTCCGGCAGGTCACACTGTAGCGCCACACTTAGCGATTTGCAGTTTTTCAGTCAGACACATTTCCTTGTCAGTTTGTGTAAGTTTTATCTCTGATAAAAGTCTGTCAAAGGGCCGCATACGACATTTGGAAGCTCAGTTTCAGCCGTAGTATGCCACGATTAATAAAGACAAATCTGCGAGACCAGCTTAGGGTTGACACTCTCGATGGAGAAATTCACCAGCTTCTCAGATGTGTTCGGCGGGGCACTGGTCCTCCAGGACGCTTGGCGAGAGCCCTGTGACCACCCTCACAAAGTGTCAGCCGCAAGCCTTTAGCGTGCAGTAAAGGTGGAGTAAATGTTCTGAAAAGCTCCTGTGGAGACTCAGTGGCATTTATTGAATCTAGAGTCTTCCATCCCGTTTTCTCACAGAGCCTTTTTCTTGTGGCAGCCAGCAGCACCCCCAGAACACAGAGGAAATGGGCCATGATTGTGTGAACAGTCCTGGTGCGGTCCTCCGGCCCCGGCCCCCACACCCCTTCATCTACTCCCCTTCGAGTCTGTTTTAGGCAAGAGGCTGCTCCTTTGTGTCCTGGAAGAGTGTGGCCAGAGGGGACAGGGTGTGAATTAATTGAACATTGGTGGCTCCTGACTGCCCTGCTAATTATGAGGCACCTTATGGGTGGAGTCCTGCTGACCCAGGCTACTCGGGATTTCCCGAGGCCCGACTTCCTTTTCTCTGTGCACCTTGCCGGTGACAGCCAGGCACCAAGCACACATGCAGGTAGCTGTCGTGCCTGCCCTCTGAAGATGGCACCATTGTTAGCTACCCTTGTGACAGGAGAGCTGGGAGGTGGAACATCATTTAACACCAGGGGCCGAGTGTCCACCCAACACTTGGGTGTGAGCAGGGGAACAGGGCAGGGGCCACCTTCGGGAGCAGCCCCGAGTGGGGAAGACACCAGCGGGGCATGGGTGTTTTGGGGGAAAGCGAAGATGGATAGATTGGTGGGGGTGTGCGTGGTTGGGACCAGGCCTCTGAGGAAGTGCCCGTGAATCAGATGTGGTTGCTGTGAAGGAGCGGCTGCGTGCTGAGCCCTGGGCTGGGGGCGGGGTGGGCAGCATTTCGGCACCGGGCTCTGTCGAACTGGCAGCTCTTGCTGGGCCCCAGAGCTGGTCACCCCCTGGCTTCTCTATTAGTTCATGCGGGACAGAGGGGCATTGGCGTGGGAAGTGGAGGGGAGGGGTCAGCTGCAGGCCAGGGCGGAGGGGCTGGTCTGGGGGTTCTGAGAAAGTGGCTCGTCTGCAGTTCCAGGGCCCAGCGGGACCCTTAGCTGTCAGGGGCGGGGGACAGTCGCATGGGCTTCACCTGGGCCCCGCGCCCCACTCCCTGCTCCAGGATCCACATCAGCAGGCAGCTGGAGGTGGAGCCAGAGGAGGCTGAGGCCGAGAATAAGCAGAAGCCCCGCCGGAAGCCGAAGCGGAGCAAGAAGGAGGCTGAGGAGGACCTGGGCGCCAGGCGCCAGATGGAGATGGTGGTGGAGCCCAACTCGGGCGCCCCCGGTGAGGTGCTCATGGTGGAGGTTGAGAACGTGGTCCACGAGGACTTCCAGGTCACGGAAGAAGTGAAAGTAAGCACGTGGCCCCGCGGGCCCCCTGAGCGAGCTTGTGCACGATGAGGGTCTATCCTGGCGAGGCTCGCGGGTCCCTTTGGAGGGTGCAGCCCACTTTCCTTCCTCAAACCCTCGGGAGGAACCAGGATGAGACATCCATGGCCCTTCACTGCTCTCAAAGGAGGTAGGGTGTGGACCCAAGCCCAGCCCCAGCCTGCGACCTCTGGGCAGGAACCTCCAGCCTTACCCCCAAGCCTGGGATGTGAGGGAGGGGAGGCGGGGCTCCATAGCCGGGAGCTGTGCTGGAAGAAATGGCCTTCCAGACTTTGGCTGCCGGCCTTCCTCATGGCGGACCCGCTGTCCTTCCATATATTGTAGCACAGATTCTAGGCAGGGTAACCTGTCTTCAGAGGGTGGGGACATAGCTGACAGCTTTGGTCTGATCCTGTGGTACTACGCTGAGGACCCTGGGGCCGCATCTGAGTTCGGTGGCAAGGGGTGCTGTGATTAATTAGTGACGTCTGCCTTGGGCACCAGAAGGTGCTTGGCTGCATATGCCACTGGCCTAGGCCCGCAGTCACATCCATGGGGCCACACAGGGCCCCCGAGAGCAGCGCTGTCTGGGAGAACTTGGCGTGGTAGCAGGCGCTCTGTAATTCTGCCCCATCAGACTCTTGTAGCTCATAAGCCTTTGACCTATGGCCTTTGTGACTGAGGAACAGAATGTCTAATTTTACTAATTTTAACTCATTTAAATATAAATAGCTATGGGTGGCTAGTGGCGGCCTGACAGGAGGGCACAGCTTTACGGGGAAGACAAACACGTAGATGGTGTGATGGATAGAATCGGGGGACCTCAGGGAGACAGCATGCTCATCCTCGGTCATGCGAGTGCCTGGTTCCGGTTACTTCTACAAAGGGCAGTCCAGGGACAGACCCGATAACAAGAAACGGGTGGTTACAGTGGAAAGCCCTGGCTGTCGTGGCCTCTCGTCGCACGTGCCCGTTGCCCCCCCCCCTCACGTGGGGAGCCGTGGTTTTCTGGAAGCAAACAAGGTGCCGGTTTTCATGCCATAACCTGCCCGGTGCTCCCGCGTGGAGCGTGACCAGACCCACTGGCAGGGAGCCGGGGTGAGAAGGGAGACGGTGCCATGGCATCCACAGCAGAGGGGACAGACTGAGAGCCCTGGTGACTCACAGGCAGGTCCCAGACAAAGATGTCACAGCCTGGTGTTATGGCCGAGGTTGAGAAGGGGTCTCTGTTGAGGGTAGTGGTGAAAGGTATAAGGAACCTTCTCACCGTTTTTCTCCTCAAGAGGGCTCGCTCTGAGATCCGCGTAGTGTCAGGAGACACGGTCCGTTTTAGCTTTTGCCCCACGTGGTCCGTGTCCCTGTGACTGGTGAACTTGGGCTCTGCTCCTGGGCCTCTGAGGCTGTCTTTAGCCAGGGCCAGGTGGGAGGGGTTTCGCAGGGCCACATGGGTTCCGGTGACCCACGGCGGCCTTCCCACTTGCCAGGCCTTGACTGCCGAGATTGTGAAGACCATCCGGGACATCATCGCCTTGAACCCGCTCTACAGGTTGGTCTCCTGTGCCCTCCCCAGCCAAGCATGTGACTGCTCCCCAAGGCCAGGCTGGGCTCCCTCTGTGGCCACTGGGCTGGCAGCAATTTCCCAAGGGCGTTCTGGTCAGAAACCTTGTGAGCAGGGCCTCGAGGCCCGTGCAGGCGGATCCTCTTCCCTCCTAGCAGGGAGGCCCTGGGCAGGAGGTTGGCAAGAGGAGGCTTACCTGGCCAGGTTCTTTGCTTCCTTCCTACTGACTGAGGGCCTGGATTTGGCTGGAAGCCTTCGTCATCAGCTGGGGGGAGGGGTCTCGTGAGGGGTCTCAGAGTGGCTGCCGGAGGGGATGAGGCACGAGGACGTTAGTCTCATGGCTCTGAGATGGGCGGCCCCACCGGCGGCGAAGCTGCTGAGGCCCAGAGATAGAGCTGGCTCTCAGCACTGCAGGGGACAAGGAGACCCATGTCCTTGAGGAGTGACGTTTCAGCTGCTACCGTGGTTTCTGCGTCACGTGGCAATGTCCCTCTGTCCCTTCCAGAGAGTCTGTGCTGCAGATGATGCAGGCGGGCCAGAGGGTGGTGGACAACCCCATCTACCTGAGTGACATGGGCGCTGCGCTGACCGGAGCCGAGTCCCACGAGCTTCAGGACGTCCTGGAGGAGACCAGTGTGAGTGTGGCCTGTCTACGTGCGCCGGTCCCACTTCGCTGGCTGGGCCGCCCCCGGCCTGGCCGGTGTTCTCAGCTGCGTTTTAGAGATGATTCACATCAGCGCACGTCCTTCCGTGCACATTGAGCACCCTCGTTCCTCTTTTTATCCCTCGTTCTTTTAACGGCTGCACAGTACTCCATCGGGTGGTGCCCATCATTTAGTGGAAGCGTGTTCGGGGTGCTGCCAGTCTTTCGCTCTTGTGAACATGAATGACGCCTGTACAGAAATCCTGGTCCACACAGCTTGTACACCTGGGGGAGTTTATCTGTGGGAGGTGTTTCCAGAACTGGGTTTGTTGGGACAGGGTGCCAGCCTCTGGGGTAAGGCGGGGCCTGGCCACCTGCCTGTTTTCGCTTCCCCCAGCAGCAGCCCACAGAGTGCCCGTTCCCCCCATGGATGGTCACCGACTTCCGACCATCCCCTCACGCCTGCTCTTTCTTGGCAGATTCCCAAGAGGCTGTATAAGGCCCTCTCCCTCCTCAAGAAGGAGTTCGAACTGAGCAAGCTGCAGCAGCGCCTGGGGCGCGAGGTGAGCGCCTCTGCTCTCAGGGCTGTGAGCCTCGCTGGGTTAAAACTCACGGGCGGCCCCAGTGGCTGAGCCTAGAGAGGGAGGCAGGCATCCACCGTCCTCCGGTAAGGGAGAAGGATTTCTCTCCTTCAGAGTTTTGGGGGAAAATGCCTAACATTGGGAACCAGCCTGGGAAAGGCTGTAAAGCTGTCTCTAAGACTCAGCCGTTCGAGATGTACCTTCCCAGGCCTGGGCAAACCAACACCACCTGGATGATCAGCTGTTTAAAAGTCATGTTTTTCAGACGTGACTCCATTTTTCAGTGTTTGTACGTTGGGAAAAAGTTTCACGTCACAGTGTTAATTGGAAAAGCTTGTAACGATTGCTTATCATAGATACTGCAGACAGGGCTGCTGCTCGTCCGGGTCTTGTCTGTCAAGAGAGGGGACATGCTGGCGTCAGGCCGAGCTTCCCTCGTCTCAGTCGCTATTGAAAAGTGAACTGTTAACTTGTTGCATGGCTTCCACAAGGCCTACACTGGGGGAGACTTCGCTTTACGATATGAGGAGTTGGGGCCGCGCACACCCGGTTTCTGAGTTGGGGGAGCGGCAGCCCCATGATCCCATGGGGGCGTGTGCACTTGGGTCTGACGGCAGCCTCTCGACCCTGCAGGTGGAGGAGAAGATCAAGCAGACGCACCGCAAGTACCTCCTGCAGGAGCAGCTGAAGATCATCAAGAAAGAGCTGGGCCTGGAGAAGGAGGACAAGGACGCCATTGAGGAGAAGTTCCGCGAGCGGCTGAAGGAGCTTGTGGTCCCCAAGCACGTCATGGACGTTGTGGACGAGGAGCTGAGCAAGCTGAGCCTGCTGGACAACCACTCCTCCGAGTTCAAGTGAGCGCCTGGGGTGGCCACGCTGGTCTCTGTCACATCCAGTCCTTGGAAAAGCTCGCGACCTGGCAGGGTCCGGGACGCCGGCCCTGGATGCTAGGAGGGCACAGGTGCTTGACACCTGAAACTGCATTTGCCGTGCATCCGTCCTCATGGTGCCCTGTGTGGGACCCTCCTCTGCTGCCCCCGTTTCACAGATAGAGAATTCAGTCCTCAGAGTCTGTGAGTTGAGTCTGTGGCCACGGCCTTCAAGCTGGTAGCTGGGGACAGGCATTTGAACCAAGGAACGTCTGGCTGTGAGCCAGTGCTTCCAGCCAGGAGCCCCCGGGGCCATCTCCCCAAGGCTGCCCTCCTCCCCGAGTTCTGTCCCTGGCTTCCCTCTGAGAGTCAGCTGGGAAGTAAGTGTGTCTTGCTAGACACTTGGCCCTGCCCGGCCGTCGTCATCCCATGCACGCTGGTTGTGAGGATGACTGCCGGGGTTTGGGCCAAGGGGCTCAGAGCCTATGGGGTTCTGGCTTTGCCCGAATGTCAGACCCCATGGACTGGGCATTGCTCCTGGGCAGCTTGTGGGCTGGCCAGGTCCTGGGACAGCCTCTCGGGACGCATGCACCAGGCCCCGGGTTCCTGCTGGGTGGGACCCCTCCATGGCTCAGGGTGTCCATGGGGGCCTAGGCTCTTTCAACAAGGGCCCCGGGAGATACTGGTGACCTCCATTCCAGAGATGTCCCAACTTCTCTTCCTTGGGCAGCAAATAAGCTTTTCACACTGCTGTTGCCAATGTCCGTAGTTCATTTCACAGTCTCCTCCCGGGGCCCTCATGAGGGGCGTCTCCTAGGCTGGGGGCAGCTGCCAACCAGGTGCTCAGCTCCCACCCCGGGGTCCCTCTCGGTCCTCCACTTGCCCTGAGTCAGGGTGTCTCTTCCTATTCTAACCCCTGTCCCCTGACCCCGTGGCGTTGGGCCCTGAGCAGTCCCCTTGCTCTCCGTGTCCCTAGCGTTTGTGTCAGCAGCTGGGCCAGTTCTCGCCACATGCTCTGTGCCCAGACAGCTCTTAAAGAGGTCACAGGCCTTGAGCCAGGGTGCGCTTGCTCGGCACGGCTCAGGCTTTGGCGCAGCAGGTGCCAGCCTGGTAGATGTGCAGTGGCAGGGGCTGGGTGGCCGGCTGAGCCCTGTTCACCAGCTCTGGTCTGTCCTGTGGCAGTGTCACCCGCAATTACCTGGACTGGCTGACGTCCATCCCTTGGGGCAAGTACAGCAATGAGAACCTGGACCTGGCCCGGGCGCAGGCAGTCCTGGAGGAGGACCACTACGGGATGGAGGATGTCAAGAAGCGCATCCTGGTGAGGCCGCCTGCATCCCTCCCGTGGGCCATGGGATCCTGGGCACGAGCTGGCCCAGCCCTCCCCTGGGCGCCATAGCTCCGTGTCCGGGCACTTGGTCAGTGTGCCCAGGGCTGGAGCTGAGAGGCAGGGTATGTCGCGGTCCGGATTTGCTTGTGGGTGGTGGGCGTCTCGGCTTGGGTCCCAGGATCAGCCCCATGCTGTGGTGGAGACCAGGAGGAGCCCTCTGGTGAATTTGGGGGTCTTGGGGTACAGGAAGGGCTTGGCTGGGGCAAGGCTGATGGAGGGCCCCAGCCAGGGAGACTAGTGTTGGAGCGGCTCAGCAGGGCCAGCTCACCCGCTGCAGGCGGCACGCGGCTTTACGAGGGGTTAAAAGTGGAGCTTGCGGAGCAGGAAAGCAAGGGCCTGATGGCAGCTTGGCCATGAGCGGCCCAGGGCATGGGGGGACCAGGCCTGTAGGTGGGGGCCTGCTGGTGGGCCTCTGCCGTGGTCATCGAGCCACTGTGTTCTCCTGGCACCTACTTGTCTCATTGGTGCCACAGGCTGTCCTGTGGCAAATGACACCTTCAGTCAGCTCGGTCCCTCTGGGACAGGCCTTGTCCCTTCTTGTAGCACCCAGAAACCTGGAAGGTGCGAGAAGGTTGCCAGGCTCATGGCAGGCACAGCCCTTGCTCTGCACAGGTGGCAAGTGACTGAGTCTTACGGGAGCCGCCTCTGCCCGCAGGAGTTCATCGCTGTCAGCCAGCTCCGAGGCTCAACCCAGGGCAAGATCCTATGCTTCTACGGCCCCCCGGGCGTGGGCAAAACCAGCATCGCCCGCTCCATCGCCCGCGCCCTGAACCGCGAGTACTTCCGCTTCAGCGTGGGCGGCATGGCCGATGTGGCCGAGATCAAGGGGCACAGGTAGGCCAGCCTCTCCCCAGTCTCCTGTTAGGCTCCATCCCTCCTGAGTTCCTTCTGCCCTTGAGTGGTTTTAGTGGTGAGTAGCGAACTCCACTCACACTGAAATAAGTAACTGGAAATACAGGCATCCATCCGACTCCAGGCCTGGCCGAATCCGGGCGCTCAAACAGCATGTCAAAGTTTCAGCCTCTTCAGGGGAGCCTGTACGTGGACGGAATCCAGTAGTTGCAGCTCATGTGCCCTTGTCACCTCCTCCGGCAGTTCTGGGACTGGCACTCACTGTCACTGTCCCTGCCTGGGTGGTCTGACCGGGGACCGGGTTAGCGAGGGGCAGAACGGTCTTGCGGGTGAGGATGGGACAGCCCACAGCAGTGCGGCCTCGGTCCTTTCCTTCCTCACCACGCCCAGGTGGGGGCTGGTATCTTCTGTGTCCCGAGTCTTAGAGCCACCTGGCCCATGCCTGGTGCCCTTCCATGGGTGGTCAGGATGTCGTGATCCAGTGCTTCCTGCCACACCGGCCTCTGCCGAGGGTGGTTCTTTGAAATGCTTTGGTGAGATGCGGGTGTAGCAGATACCCAAGTGTCTGTTCCCAGTTTGCCAGCGTCCGAAGGAGGGGAGAAGGTGGAATGATAAGGTGGCCCTGTCTTAAGCGGGCCTCGGCGTTTCTGCCTCTTGACTGACCTGCAGCGGGGTTTCCTGGCTGCATGACCCTCCACCTGCCCCCAAAGCCCTGGCACACTACAGCGTTCAAGGAAAGTTTGAGTCCTTGTTAAAAGTTAACATTTCTGGCATCTTTGAAAACGTGGACGGTTCTGCTGTGTGGCAGGCAGGGCGAGAGCACCCCGGTTGGGTGCAGCGCCCAGTACTCCTCACTGTCTCGAGCCCCCGAGGAGGTGGCCAGACTGGAAGAGAGAGGCCCAGATTTTGGTGTGAGCTCCAGGACGGGCCAGGAAGGGACAGGGCCTGCCTAGCACTGGGCAGAGGTTCACAGGGAGGCCTGCTCCGAGTATGGTGGGGTGTGGGGAGCTGCTTGGGGCAGCTGGGGAGGTTCTTGGCTGAGGACTGGCCTCTGAGCTGGGGCAGCATGAGGATGAAGGTTGGGGAGGGGCATCATGGAAGGCAGAGGCGGCTCCAATGTCCCCTGTGCCCCATTTGGGGATTCTCCAGGGGCTGTGGGCAAGGACTACTCCCCGGGGTGAGGAAAGGCCTTGGCTTAGTTTCTGACAAGTGTGGATGATCTGTGACATGGAGGTGGGGGGTCATCAGGGCTGGGGGCCTAGAAAGACAGGGACAGGCAGGCACCCTGTGCTGATGTCAGTTGTGCCATACCAGCCAAGCCTGCCTCTGCCCACGGCCGTCCTTGGTCCCCCCGCCCAGGGATAAAACCCCCAGTTCTCCCCGCCACCCCCCGCCCTCTCCCGGCCCTCGCTTTGTTCCAGCCACACAGGCCTCCTCACTGTTCCTCCAGGAAGCCAGGCATGGGCCCGCCCCAGGACCTTTGCACAGGCTGCTCCCCCTACCCAGAAAATCTCTTTCTCCAAGTATCCATGCAGCTTGCCCCCTTACTTCCTTTCCTTAGAGTCTCTCCCTAAGGTACTTCTCATCTTCACGTTAGACTACTGCTGCTGCCAAGTAGCATTTTAGATTGCTCATCCCTGCTTTTTTTGTTCATAGCACATATGTCATCTTTTAAATCTCATTATTTCCTCCTCTACCTGGTCTGTGGTCTCTGCCCTGCTGGGCCGTAGCTCGCAAGCACAGAAATCAAGTCTGGTTTGCTTCCTGCGAATGCCAGGCATTTGTAGCCCAGCTGGGGCAGAGCAAGTGGCTCGTCAGGACACACTCCTGAAAGTGCCTGGTGGGCCCAGCAGCGGTCCCTCCAGACCCTGGCATGTGGGATGTTTTTGCTGCCAGTGCCTGGCTGTTTCTGGCGCCTCTCGTTTTGTTGGGTTTCATGGTCTAGATGTGAGGTCCAGATGCGGGGAGGGGTGGGGCGGTGGTGTGACAAGTCTGGGTGAGACCTGGCTGTGAATCGGTGTCCCCTGCCCTGAATCTGAGCTGGGGGAAGGTATTGGGATGACCGAGTGCTCTGCAGACTGGCACGGATGGCAGCTGCTAACAGTTATCCGGTCTCCACTGTGCCACATTGTACATGTCCCCGCTGCCTCTTCCGGGCAGCTCGGGAAGGCACGTGGCACGCACTGCGGTCCTAGAGCTCCCAGGCAGCTGGGCCTGTGGTGTGCTGTGGCTGCCTCTGGCAGCTGAGACTCCAACTGCCCCACTGTGCCTTCCCCCAGGCGGACATACGTGGGCGCCATGCCTGGGAAGATCATCCAGTGCCTGAAGAAGACCAAGACGGAGAATCCCCTGATCCTGATAGATGAGGTGTGTGTGGGGCCGGGCGCGGTCATGGCTGGGCTTCCCCAAGGTCAGACACGGTCCCCTGGGCCCTCCCAGCCCAGAGCTCTTGGCAGCCTTGACCAGGCAGAGTCTGTTCCAGATGAAGCCCACGGCCCCTGCAGTTTCCATGGTCCTTGAGTCCCCCTGGGTGGCCTCGCTGCAACCAGGCCATCTCATGACACAGGCCTCCTCCTGTCCTGGAGGACCTCATGTCCACCCACAGCCACGCTGTAGGGCCAGCCCTCTTGCTCTTGCTCAGGGCTTCCCCGGGTCCAGGCCCGCCTGACACCCTCGCCTAAGTGGTGAGCAGGCACAGGGAGCAGGACAGGGTGCCAGCACCACCCACCTTTTGCTCTTCCAGGTGGACAAGATTGGCCGGGGTTTCCAGGGGGACCCCTCGTCGGCACTGCTTGAGCTGCTGGACCCCGAGCAGAACGCCAACTTCCTGGACCACTACCTGGACGTGCCCGTGGACTTGTCCAAGGTATGCGTTCTGCCCGGGGGCTGGCCTGGCGGGGGAAGACGGGACGGCCATTCCTCCAGGACCTCACCACTGCCTTCCCCAGGTGCTGTTCATCTGCACAGCCAACGTCACCGAGACCATCCCGGAGCCACTCAGGGACCGCATGGAGATGATCAACGTGTCGGGCTATGTGGCCCAGGAGAAGCTCGCCATTGCAGAGGTGAGGCCAGGGACTCCAGCCCTGGGGAGGGGGCCCCCCTCTGTGGCTTAGGCTCAAGGAACATCTGAGCACCCATTAAGTGTCGGGCACTTAACCAGAGCTGGGGTCCAGCCCACAGTGACCCTGCTGTCAGAGTTCTCGTTCTGGGAGGAGAAACGAGCACAGGATCCACCGTGTGGTGTATGTGAGGTGTCACCAAGAGAAACAGACGGGACCCGTTGTAAACTGCGTGGTGTCAAACCTCTGACACCCAGTGTGCGGCGTCTCTCTACACCAGCCAGTTCTCCAGCAGGGTGTCCTACTGTTCAATTAGGCTGTAACACTACCCGAGATTAGTGGCAGACCTCACAGGTTCGGGGCTCATCCCATAGGACTCCCCAACACTAGATACCACTCAGAAGTCCCATGCCTCTCTCACCCTGACCAACTGGTTGTGAATCGGGGTTCCCACCACCCCCTTAGGTTTGACAGTTCACTAGAATGGTCTACAGAACTCGGGAAAATGGCGTACTTCCTGTCACTGGTTTATCATGAAGTATACAATTTGGGAACAACCCAGAGACGCACAGGGTGGGATATAGGGAAGGGGTGCTGCAGGGGGGCGTCTGTTTCCAGCCCGGTATTTCCTTTCCGGAAAGGGGGTGAGTGCGTTCCTCCCCCTTGAGCCCTTTGCAGGTCGAGATGGGCGCCGGGTCCCAGCCCTTGGGCCCTGAGGGCAGGAGGGAGAGAAGCTCGTGACCAGGACCCGCCTCGTCCTCTGTCCACGGCCAGAGACCCAACTGGGTGGTGGAGGGGCTAACCCAGCGGTCAGCAGGGGGCTTCCTCAGACCCCTAAAGGGATGACGGGAGGGGCACGAGGGCTCCTGGAGGCCCCTGGGCCACCCCCAGGGTCAGTCAGCTCTTCCCCCCACCCCACTCAGTGCTCAGGACCCCCTGTGCAGTGACTGCCGTAAGGCAGAGGTCGTGCGGGCTGTGGGCGACCGTGAGGCCTTTGACTACTCCCTATCTGCTCAGAGCAGAAGCCACATACCCTGATACTCAGGCCTTCAGTGTGTGTGGGGGTGAGACCTGAGATCAGGAGACCTTCCTGGAGGAGGTGGCATCAATGATCACATCTGGAGGAAGGGCAGGACTCCGGGCAGTGGTAGCAGGCTGGGCATCTGCAGGTCGTGGGCTCACTGTTGAGGGTCCTGACAGCCCTAGGTTCTGCCTGGACTCTGCCACTCACCCTCCTGGCCTTGCTGGTTCCTTACCCTTCGAGTGACTTAGGCGTGGTCTCCTGGAGCAGCCTGCCCTGACACCCTGTTACATCAGATGACCCCAACCGCCCTGGGGCCACCGCAGAACCCTACCAGCAGGGATCTTTGGCTGGATGGTGGGCAGGGCCACGTTGCGTTGGAGGCCAAGGCCCGGGGTGCCCCAGGGGATCCTGATGGTGTGTTCTTACCTACCCACCAGCGATACCTGGTGCCTCAGGCCCGCGCCCTGTGTGGCCTGGATGAGAGCAAGGCCAGGCTGTCATCCGATGTGCTGACCGTCCTCATCAAGCAGTACTGCCGAGAGAGTGGCGTGCGCAACCTGCAGAAGCAGGTGGAGAAGGTGAGCCTGCGGCAGCCACGCGGCCAGCGGGGGCCGGGCGGGGGCAGGTGCTGAACGATGCTGCACAGCGAGGTCCCTGGGACTCAGACGCATTGAGCCAGGGGCTGGGAAGACAGTGTTTGGTGGGGACAGTGTCAGTTTGGGAAGATGAGAACGTTCTGGAGATGGATGGGGGGGACGGCTACACCTCAGTGTGAATGTGCTGAATGCGCTGAACCATACACACTTAGTTACGATGGCACGCTGTGTACGTGCCGTGCGATTTACGTGATCTAAGCGAAGCGAAAAGAACAGGCGGCGGTGGCGAGTGGGAATCTGTGGCCAGGCTGCCCCCCCACACCGTGCCTGCCGCAGGTCCTACGGAAGTCCGCCTACAAGATTGTCAGCGGCGAGGCTGAGTCGGTGGAGGTGACACCCGAGAACCTGCAGGACTTCGTGGGGAAGCCGGTGTTCACTGTGGAGCGCATGTACGACGTCACGCCGCCCGGCGTGGTCATGGGACTGGCCTGGACGGCCCTGGGTGAGTCCACTCGCCCCTCCGGCCATGCCCTGGGGGGCGTCAGTCACTATCACTGCCACCCTGGCTGACTGGTGACAGTGAGGCCTTATCTGGGTGATGCTTTCACAGGTTTGCCTATGGGAGGAGTCCTCACAGCATGAGACCCTAGGGCACCACCCAACAGAGGGGGGGTCTCCCGTGTCTCAGTGACCTTTTATAGCCCGGGGGCTGTCCTGTCAGCGGCTGGCAGGGGTTGGGTGCAGTTTTGTGGGGTGTGTTGAGGAAGCAGGCTCTGGATGGCAGGTGCTTATTTGGGCTGTAAAGCCATCGTGCTAAAATCGTCTGGCGCTGGCAGGCTGTGTGGAGGTACAGGACACACGGCCAGTGCACCGTGGCTGTCGGGGTGGCATGGGCGCTATGACACGTGAAAGATGAGAAGGCACTGGGCTGGGCAGAGCTGGGGAAGGAAATGTTGCAGACAGGGACACGACCCACAGGCGGCCCAGCAGAGTGGCTGTCCCAGGGCTCATGGTCTCTGCACACTGGCCTCCTCCAGGAGGCTCCACACTGTTCGTCGAGACATCTCCAAGACGGCCACAAGAGAAGGACATCCAGGGGGATAAGGACGGGAGCCTGGAGGTGACGGGCCAGCTGGGGGACGTGATGAAGGAGAGCGCCCGCATTGCCTACACCTTCGCCAGGGCCTTCCTGATGCAGCACGACCCCAGCAACCAGTACCTGGTGGCCTCACACCTTCACCTGCACGTGCCCGAGGTGAGGCCCGCCTGGGCCCTGGCAGCTCCGGGACCGCCCACGTCTGGCCTGCCTGCCACCCACCTGCCTCTCCCTTCCAGGGCGCCACTCCCAAAGACGGCCCAAGCGCCGGCTGCACCATCGTCACAGCCCTGCTCTCGCTGGCCATGGACCGGCCCGTGCGGCACAACCTGGCCATGACGGGCGAGGTCTCCCTGACCGGCAAGATCCTGCCGGTGGGCGGCATCAAGGAGAAGACCATCGCGGTGAGTCCTGAGCCCCGTCCTGCCGCAGCATGGGACAGACGAGTCATCCTTCACACAAAGGGTGATGGCCGGTTTCAGAGCGGGCATGGACTTGGCCTGGAGTCTGTGTTGAGCCAGCTGCCCCCTCCATCATGGCTTTCACCCTTTTCAAGACTTTGGAGAATGTTCCAGATCTTGCCATAGAAAGAGCCCGCATTTGAGCTCAAAGGTCCCCCATCGCCCGTCTGCCTGGTACCAAGAAGCATGGGTGCAGGGGAGGCTGGCCTCACAGGGTGCTGTGCCTGCAGGTCCAGCTCCCGGCAGCCCCTCCCTGCCTCCAAAGCAGTCAGCCTGCAGGGGGCTCAGTCTGATGAGTCCTGTGACAGGGACAGTCTCAGGGTGTGTGCAGAGTTCAGCAGGTCACCACCTGCCATGTCCCTGGAGCAGCACAGCGTGACAAGTGGGAACCACTGTCCACCAAAGCGGGAGTCAGGCTGAAGGCAGGCAGTGCAGAGGCGTGTGGGAAGCTGGGCTGCCGTGAGGACAGGGGTGTCACCTTGAGAGCAGAGGGGCAGGGCCTGACTCCATGCCCTCTGGCTGCTGCATGATTGGGCAGGATGTGTGGTCAGTAAAACTGGAAAACTAAATTGTTAGCTATGTATTTTAAACGTAACGTTTTTCTTCAGCTCCCATTGCGTGTTTGGGTGTGAAACCTCTAAGGGTGAAGTAGTAGGTGCTGTGATTATCCAGATGGGGTGGGGGCTGAGGGAGGACACCAGTGCTGCGTTCCTGGGTCTCCGTGCCATCTGTGACACAGGGTTTGTAGCAGCCTCACTCAGGGCCAGTGTGTGCAGGGTCTCAGTGAGCAGGGCCCCCAGCAAGCCCTCTCCCTCCTGGACTGACCTGTGGTCCTGCCCCCCAGGCCAAGCGTGCCGGAGTGACGTGCATCATCCTGCCTGCCGAGAACAAGAAGGACTTCTACGACCTGGCTGCCTTCATCACCGAGGGCCTGGAGGTCCACTTCGTGGAGCACTACCGCGAGATCTTTGACATCGCCTTTCCTGAGGAGCAGGCGCAGGCCCTGGCTGTGGAGCGGTGATGCTGGCCCACAGGCCCGGCCCCGGGCAGCTGAGCCGCCACAAGGCTTAGCATCGAAGAACCTCAATCATGGCTTAATCATGGAGTTTGGCGCATATGAACTGTTTATTATGATTAAATACCATTTCCAGTACTGTCTGTTGCTTCCTTCTGCGTTCTCCCCCAGAGCCCCGTGAAGGGCCAGATGGGACTTCCCCCCAGTGCCAGCACAGGAACCCAGTTCTGAAAAGGCTTTATTGCCGGGGGCAGGAGGGTCAGTCCTTCTTGGCTGCCGCCTTCCTCATGGCTGCAAGGACGTTGCTCAGCTCCTCCCGCTTCCTCTTGGCACGGATGTGTGTCCCCACCTGCCAGGCAAGGAGGGCCGTCAGCCTGGGCCCCAGTCCCACCCCTGCCCCACCGGCAACAGACCACTTACCCTTTTCTTGATGAACTTCAGGGCCCGCTTGTCCTTGGAGACCTTGAGCAGCTCCATGGCCCGCCGCTCGTAGGGGGCAAAGCCACATACCTCCCGGATCATGTCCCGCACGAACTTCGTGTGCTTGGTGAGGCGCTGGGGATGGGGTGAGGGGGGGGGCCGTCAGGACGAGGCGCTCCCAGGTCAGACCCTTTCAGGTCGCGTCTGGGCCTCCAGCTGCAGCACCTGACTGCAGTGAATGAAGCGCAATTCCCCCTGACCCCAGTGTCCCCAACATGGCACATCACGCCTGGCCATGCATAGGCTGTTCCCTGGGCCCAGACACAGGCAGCCACCATACAGTCGGGTCAACTTAATGAAGTGTGGACGAAAAAAGGCTGTGACGAACCAAATTCCTAACTGGAGGGTCATGGTACGTGGGCACACCCCAGGCTGTGCTGAGGGCTTAAACCCGCCCTGTCCACTGTCCTTGTGCGCCTCGTTAACACCTCTGAAATGCCAGAAATAACGCCACCCTCGAGTACAGAATCTTTACCTTGTAATCCAATCCCCACCTTGCTTTATTCCTTAAATTCCCTCCATTTCAAAGGCATAAAAATAACTACAAAACTGTTCATCTCCAGAAACATTTGAGATCCGGGTAATTGTCTGGCTCAAGCAAACTCTTGTAAAAACTCCCTACAGGTTTGGGCGTTTCTTACCTAGACAGGAGCCCATAAACCCAGGCCAGCCTGAAATCCCTCCATCTGACAATCAGCTTTCCCCTCCACGTTCCTGATGTACTAGGCAAACTGCTTTGCTCACACGTCAAACTCGCTTCACCTGCCCCAGTTTCAAACATCCCACCGGCGGGGGTGTCCAGGTGCGTGGACCACAGAGGGACGTTCCACGCACTGCTGCGGCCGGCCCAACGACTCCTTCTGCTCGGCACCAGAAGGGCTCCCCACTACTCTCGGGACTCGACACCCCGACTGAGCTCCACCCCGCTCTGTAGCTTGGAGGCCGTGCCCTGGCCGGAAGGCACATCCCACCTCCCTCCAAGAAGCCTCGGAGCGCGCGCCCCTGCCTTACCCCGCGGCGGCGGCTATGCCTCGGCTTGCTCACGTTCTTGGTCACCTTGTGGCCCTTGTTGAGGCCCACGGCCATTGGGTAGCGCAGAGCCATGGCTGCAAACGAGTGGGAGTGGGATTTGAGTTTTGGCTCGGCCACTGCCGCCCGGAACCCCGTACCCCGGCCCCCTCGGGGTCACTTGCTGCCTCCAGCCAGCCCCCTGAGCCCCACTGAGACCCCGGGGATCCGGATGGCGACGGATCCGACCCACGGTCCAACTAACCTACTGCTCCTCAATAACTGCCGCGGCGGAAGGACCGACCCTGCGCGGAACTCTGGGATATCTACTTCACGCGGGACGCGCGGGCCAGAAAGGCAGAAAGGCCGCGCGCGCCCCCTGGCGGCTGGAGGCTTCCCTACGGTCTCTCAGCAAGAGCGTTTACTCCCGCGGGCCCTAGGGAGGGGTCGGACTCCGGGGGCGTGGCTGTGGCTGCGGTGCCGCCCTCCGCCCGTAGGTGGAAAGTTAGAATCTAACTTCTGTTGATTGCCGGCTTATCTCAGACCTCAGCTGCTAGCTGGCTGACCCTGCACCAGGGACTTCATCTCCCAGTACCCGAAATTCCCCATTTACAGAGTGAGGACGATAATAGGACACATTCCAAACCGTTTAGAGAAATTATAATGGTACCTGACACAAAATAAAACTTTCATAAACAGAGGTATTGGCTTCATTCTGCATAGGCCAAGTACTGGGCTAAGGGCTGAGGAAGGCGAAGTGGTATAGTGCCACCTGGTGGCATTTGATCTGATTTGATGTAACTTTAGGTGGTGCAGAGATGGGAGTTAAGATGGAAACAACAAAAAATTTTTTCCTGGTTATCTTTCAATTTTATCTCCAAGAGACGGTCTCAATTTGGGTTTAGTGCTCCTAATACCAGCTCTTAGAGGCTTGAGCAACCAACAATAGCTAGCAATTTATAACGTATTCATTCTACAGTTTTTATCTTTAGTTGCTTTTTCTTTATGCAAGCATCTCTGGTTTCCCATTTTAAAGAAACTCAGTTTTCAATTCATTGACATAAATATCAGCCATGTGCAGATATAGCCCATATTTTGCCTTAAAGAGAGACAGACCGGTGTCAGAACCCCTGCTTCTGCCATTGACTTCCCCTCTAAGCCTGTTTCCTCACCTATAAAATGGGATCATGAATGTCAGGTGCATAGTGCCTGATGCACGCTATCATTATTGGTGCACAACCATGTACTTCATGTGGCAAATAAAGCCTTTGATCCAAAATCGGTACCCTTCCTTCCACCCCTAACTTCCTGGGTGAATCCACCCCTCCCCCAGCCCGAGTTTCCCCACTTGTGAAATGAGGTTGAGAGTTCTAGTGTACACATTCCCTCTTCCCTGACTGCTGCCAGCAAATTGGAAAAACCAAGGAACATGAACAACATATGTGCAAGGAAAAAGTATGTTTATTATGAAATGGGAGGCTGCATCCAGCAAGAACACGTTCTTTCCCTCGTCCCCCTCCTCAGACCCCACCATTAGGTGGACAGCTTCACAGTTCTCCTAGCTTGGGGCAAGGGCTGGGTGATGCCCCGAGATTGAGTTGAAAGAACAAATAAGGTGTTTCCAGATGAGAACAGAGAAGGTTTCAAGGGTGGCTCAGGGAAGGTGTGACCTGTTTGGTGTGGCCGGAATCCTGGAGCGAGTCACATCACCTCTCTGAGCCCGTTTTCTCATCTGCAAAATGGAAGCAGATGATGACCAAGAAGACTGAGGTGATGCTTTCCCGGGCCCGACGAGGCACTGGGACACAGCTGACGCTCTCACACACGTTCTCACTGTTTCCAGGTGCCGGTCGGTTTTCTCGGTTCTCCTTTTCTGTCCCGACGACCCTGTCCTGGGCCCTGGCCACCCTCTCAGAGGTGTCTCGGTTTGTGTCCTGACTTCAGGATGGCTGGATGGAGGGTCTCCCTCTGAGAAGATGAAGAGGCTTCACACCCAGGGGCTCAGGCCGCAGTCACGTTGAACTCCTGGCGGATGAACCAGGCCCTCGGGCGTGGCAGCCAGGCCCGGAGCAGGCAGAGCAGGTGGAAGCGCCAGGGGTAGAAGACGCTGGGGGCACGCGTGGCACCGCTGCGGATCACAGCGAGGGCTGCCTTGGGCCCCAGGGCCGCCTTGGCCCTCGTGACACCCCTGGAAATGGGAGGGCGTGGTGGGGACTGCAGCTGGCAACACCCCCCCAGTCCCCGGGTCGCGCCCCTGGTCTTACCTGACTCCCTCTGCGGCTGAGGCCCGATCCCAGAGGCCCAGGACGCACATGGTGATGGCCACATTCACGTCCTGCACGTCCAGCTCCCGCCGCAGGGAGCCGAAGAAGCTGTCCAATGCGAACTTGGCCGCCGAATAGGGGCTGGAGAAGGACCTGGGCACGCGGCCTAGGGGCGCGGGAGGGTGGAGGCTGAGCGGCTACACTCGCTCCCTCTCCTCTAGGAAGCCTTCCTGCCCCATCCAGGCTCGCCTGCATCGAGGCCTGTGGCCTCCCCATTCCCGCCCCGTGTACACGCACCGAGCAGCGATGACACCACCACCAGGGAGCCCTTGCTTTCCGTCAGACTGGGCAGAGCCAACGAAGTTAGGTGCACATAACTCAGGAAGTTCACCTGTAGGTGGCAAGGGTTCGTTACCAGGCAACGAGGAGCCGAAGCGCAAATGGTGGGTCAGGGGGCAGAACTTATAAACCTGGGAGCGGGGCTAGTTAAGGATGGGTGGGCCTAAGTGCCAGGACAGAGTCCAGGTTGGAGGAGGCGGAGCTCAAGCCCAGGGGCGGAGCCAATGCCTAGAGAGGGTGGATCCTAGGGGCAGAGAGGGTGGGGCCCGAAGAGGAATGTGGAGAGGTGGAGTCTGGGAGGATTAGGCTGGAGGGCCGACCCATGGGTGGACCCAAAGTTGAACGGAAGTGGAACCTAACGCCCGTGAAAGTGGGATCTGGGGATGTGGGGGATAAAGCACCGGCCCGGGAGGGCGAAGCCAGAGCCGAGAGGAGGCGGGGCCGGGGGGGCGGAGCACCTGCATGAGCCAGCGTGCTGCCTGTGCGCTGCGGGCCCGCGTGCCTGCTGGGGCGACACCGAGGTGATTCAGCACGAGGTAGTCCAGCCCACCTGGCCCAAAGAAGCCTGTCAGCCAGAAACTAGACCTTGGGACTCCGCCCCCTGGGCTAGATAAGATTACCCCCTCCCTAGCCCCGCCCTTAGAACCAGCAAAGCTCCGCCCAGAGCATTGACCCAACGAGCTCTGCCCTAAATTGGCTCCTCCCAAGATCAGAGACCCCGCCCTACTCCTTGCATCCAGCCAAGCTTCGTCCAGCGTTGGTCCAGGGTTCCGCCCCCTTGATGCAATGAGGCTCCACCCCTAGCCACATCCCAGGACCTTATAAACCTCCGCCCACAAATAACTGTTACTACCACACCCCCACCCCAGTTGGGTTCTGCCCTTAACGCCTAGGCTAAGGTCCCCAACTCCAGGCCCCGCCCCTCACCCAGCTTGTCCAGCGCAAACTGCACCACGCGCTCGGGAACCTCAGGGGAGGCCATATCCGCAGCGATGTAGAAGACGTTGGGAGAGCCCACCTTCCGGCAGTTCCCTACCACCTGGGCGGGGGCCAGAGCTGCCCGTGGGCCCCTCCGCCCACGCTAGCCCCCTCCGCCTGCCAGGTGAATTGGGGCCCCAGCCTGAAGCCTCCTCCCCTACTGAGCCTCCTGTTCCCTTTCCCAAGTTTTACCACAAACTGGCTGCCAGTTGGCCAGAATAGGGGACGTTTTGTTTGCTCAATCACCAACACTTAAAACTCAGGAGATTTCAAATAAATCTCGAGGTTTCTGGCTCCTCTTGAAATTCTGGAAGGTGTGTTTCCTAGAGCCGCACATTTCCTTGGAACATTCTGTTGCTAAGAAACGTCCGCCCACCCCGCTTTTGAGTTTGAGAACCCCGGCTATTGTCGCATGGTTCAGACACTACCGATATTCCTATTTATTGAGGAACACTCCCTGCTTTACACTCACTGTCTTACTGCATCCATCTAACACCTTAACCCATGAAAAGGTACTTTTACTTTCTCCATTTTGCAAATGAAGAAACTAAGGCTCAGAGAGGTTAAGCAACTTGCCTGAGGTTACACAGGAAGCCTGGATCTTTGCAGAGATTCAAACCCACGCCACTCCCACCCCCACCATAACAGCCAGAATGGGATCTCACCTTCTGCAGGAGGGCCTCGGCGTGGGCAGTGAGCACCAGGTGGGAGCCCAGGCGGGCATAGTGATATGCCAGCTCCTCCCCGACACCTGCACTGGCCCCTGTCAACAGCACTCGGGCTCCCTGGAGGCTAGCTGGCAGTGGGCAGGGGTCGTCAGCTTGGGGGGTGCACCGGACAGCCGGCCCAATTCCTCCCTCTCCCACCCTGGACATTTACCTGGGTCAAAGTCGTCAGCCCAATAATAAGCGAAGAACAGGGCTCCTAGCCCAGTGAGAAGCAGCACCTTCATGGCCCTCCCAGGTCAGCAGCAGGAGAGAGGGTGGCGGGCATAGGCCTGGCCCACAGCCACACCATTTCCCTAACTGCTCCTTTGTTTGGAGAAGCTCTTTCCGGTCCTGGGCCTGTCCCATTTCTCCATCTCCACCACCTGGTCCAGGTCACCGTATAGCTCACCTGAACAACTGCAGTACCCTCCTCCCCTCTTCCGGGTTTTCTCCCTCCAGGCAGCAGCAGATTCACATCTTGCCTCCCCTTGCTGGGACTCCTCTCTGTTTCATTGAAGACAAAAGCCAGACTCCTAGAAGGTCAAAAAAGCCCTACATGGATCAGTGCCTCTTGTTCACTCTTTTTGCCACACCAGCTTCTTTGCTGTTCCTCAGAACCAGCCAGTCTCCGTCTGCCTCAGGGCCTTTGCACTGGCTGTTCCCTCTGCCCAGAATGCTCTTCGAAAATAGAATCCCATGGCTTGCTCTCACTTCTTTCAAGACTCAGTGCAAAACTTACTCCCTCCTCGGGCATTTCCCTGGCCTCCTTTTCTAAATTACCTCCCTTCCTTGTCCCTTCTTGCTCTTACTTCTAGAACTTTTATCTCCTTCTCGGCACTTTTCATCATCTGAAATCACTTGATTTGTTGTTACATGTTCACTGTTCCTTTCTCCCCCTGAGTCCGTCAGGCCCACGAGGCCAGGAAGGAAACAGAAACCTACTTCTGTTTTGTTCACCGTTGGGTCTTCAGCGCCCCAAACTGTGCCAGGTACACAGCTGGTACTCGATACATACCAGATCAACACAGAGTGATATGAGGAATGTGGGAGGCAAGAGCTGGGGAGCCCACAAAGACCACTCTGTCCAGAGACATCCAGAAGGAATCAGACACTACGGAGTTCTGGTTGCCTCCTCCCGGGCTCCCCCTTCACACTCCCTTCCGCCCACCTTATCCTCCCATGCAGCCAAAGGGATTTCTCTGTCAAAAGAAATCTGGCGTGCCCCTTCCTGATGCAAACTCTCCTGAGGGCTCGCCACTGCCCAGGATGGAGACCAAGCTCCTCACAGCCCAGAGGGCCCAGCGTCTAGCCTCTGCCCACCTGTCCATCCTCATCTTCCACGACTCCTGTCTATCTCAGACTCCTGTCTGAGAATCAGCTCTCAGAAAGTGAACTCCTCGCCCTTCTCCAGTCATGCCAGCCATTCCTGCAGCAGGGAACGTGCTCCCACCTCCTTCACTTTCAAGGAAAGCCTGCGAAGCCCCTCAGCCTTGAGCACAGCAGCCCCACAGGGGAGGCAGGGTTGGATGGATGGGTGAGTGGGAGGGAGGAAGGGAGAAAGAGAGGGAGGGATGGTGGATAGACGGATGGATGAAGCAGCCGGGCTGCGACGCGGAAGGAATGGGAGAAGCAAATCCGCGCAGAACTCACCGGTCCCCTTACCTCGCCGGGCCTCAGTTTCCCGGCGGGACAAAGGGGGCGGGCGACCGCTTTGCGTTCCCAAGTGCGCACTCGCCCGCACGGCCTCAGTTTCTCCTGCCGTCCACCGGGGCTGGGGTCCGAAATGGGAGCCGCGCGCATGCCCGTCGGGTTTCCCTTAGCGGCCGCAGCCAGCTGCGCCCCCGACCGTCCCCTTCCCGTAGGGCCCAAGTCACGTGACTTCGAGCCCCAGGCGGCGAGAACGCCGCGCTCGGGCGTTGCCGGGCAACGGCCTGCCACCTAGCTCTCCGACTCCCAGCCGAAACCCTGGCTCCGCCCCCTGGGTGGAAACTCCACCTTCCTAACACCGATCACGTGCCTGAGGCCCGCCTCTCTCGTACAAGTCCGGTCCTGCGTTGCCATGACAACCAGCTTCTAGGCACTCTCTTCCCAGGCCCCGGCCCTAATTCCCCCGCGTGGGCGCAGGCTGATCTCCATGGCTCCGAAATCTTCTTGAGCCACTCTCACGTCTCATTCCAGACACTCGACTTCTCTTACCCCTCACGCCGCCGAGGCCGGACTACAACTCCCAGGCGCCTTAGCGGTTAGATGCCTCACGGGGCGGTGCCGACTACATTTCCCAGACAGCTTTGCGGCGGCCCGGCCCAGAAAACTGCGCTTCCAAGCGTCCTTTCGCGCTGAGACAGCAATCTCCGGCGTCTCGCAGCTGTAAGGATACTCCGACTCCCGGAGGCCTTTGCGGCTGACCAGGAAAACTACGTTTCCCAGAAGCCTCTGCGGCTCCGCGACCGGAAGCGGCGGGCAAGACGAGTGTCCTTGCGCGCGGAGCCGAGCGACTATGAGGTCCAGAGTGTGGCCGCTGATGAGGTGCGTGGGCCGCCGACGGGCTCCGATCGCCCGAGAAAGTCCCCTCCTGCGGAAAGTCCCCGCTGTTTTGCTCCCAACCTGTTCTTCGTTTCCCAAAGTGTCAGGTGGCCTACGTGGGGAAACCGAGGTCCAAGCGGGGAGGGGGATCCCGCAGGTCGCGTGAGCCCTTGCCTCCCGACTCTCGGTATCCGAGACCCCTCCGAGCCTCAGCTGCCTCCTCTGTAAAACAGGAGTGCCCTACGGCCATTCATTGAGAGGTTAATGCACACCCGGAACGGCGTAGAACATACAGGAAGCGATCAGTGACACCTGGAAAACCCTCGCGGGTTGCTCGCAGAGAGTCCCTCTCTGGGCTGGAAGGCAGAAAGTCAGGGGACTTAAGTCTTCACTGCTATCCTGCTTTCTGCGTGATCACGAGTGACTTTCCTGTGTGCGCCTCAGTTTACCAGTTAAATGAGGCAGAGTAAGCTCTGCTTTGCACACGAAACGGAGTGCTGTGCGTAGTAGGGTCAGGCACCCCTCTGGGCTGCCAGGGTGCCCTGTGCTTCCCCTAGTAGCTACCTGGCTTCAAGTGTGTCATTCTTTGGACTGTGGGGCCCCCTAGGGGTTTCACTTTTCCCGTAGACCTAGGCTCCCGAGGTGGCCAGCGGTGTCCCCTGGGTTGCTCCCCTTCTCTTCCTTGCCCGCAGGTTTCTCATCAAGGGCAGTGTGGCTGGGGGCGTGGTCTACCTGGTGTACGACCAGCAGCTGCTGGGGCCCAGCGACAAGAGCCAGGCTGCCCTTCAGAAGGCTGAGGAGGTGGTCCCCCAAGCCATGTACCAGTTCAGCCAGTATGTGTGCGAGCAGACAGGCCTGAAGATACCACAGGTACTCTGCTGGGAGTCAGGCTGAGGCCTGGTGGGGACGTCAGCTCTTGTGGGGGGGCAGTCAACTCGGGTGGCCTTCTGTCCTGGTCCCTCCCAGCCTCGCTCGGTGTTCGCACTGGGGGGTGTGCTGCTGCCCCTGCCTCTGGAGGAGGCTGGGGTGCTGGCCTTTCCCTTTTCACCAGCCCCTTCTCCCCTGTCTCTTCCCAGCTCCCAGCCCCTCCAAAGTTTAACTTTCACGTCCATGAGGCCTGGAATTCAGGTAGGCCCTGGTCTCTCTGCTTGGGGTGGGGGGTGGCATCAGGTACCCCAGTCTAGCACCCCCACCCTGCTTCCTGTTTATGCCTTTCCATCACCCCCTTTACTGCTGTGTGTGCCTCCCCCGGATCTAAAAGAGGAGAGGAGATGGAGGTTCCAGGGGGAGTGGGAGCAAGGTTGAGCCTCTTTCCGAGAGCTGGGGCCACACTGGACCACAGTGGACGGACTCTGGTGGCCTCAGACAAGGTGAAGCCCTGCTCCTCCTTTGCCTCAGTTTCCCTGCCTGGAATTGACAGAGCTGGAAGCGGCACCTCTAAAAGCACTACCGAGTCAGGTGTCCCGGTGGTTGGACTGAACTCTTTCGCCCTGGGCGGGGAGCCTCACCAGGCGCTGGGCCCTCCCTCCCCGCAGGCGTCATTGCGGTGATGTCGGCCCTGTCGGCAGCCCCATCTAAGGCCTGCGAATACACCAAGGAGGGCTGGGAATACCTGAAGGAGCGAGTCAAGTAGCCTGTCAGAGGAGCCTGACCATCCTGGGCGGGAACAGGCAGGGCCACCCAGGACCTCGAGCCTCCAGACTAGGACCCCACTCCGACGGCAGCTCCCGGCCTTGCCGGCCCAATAAAGGACTTCAGAAGTGCTCCCTGACCCATGTGCTGGCCCCTGGGGCATGGGGTGGCCTGACTGGCGCTCAGAGCTTGGGGGCTTGGGCTTCTGGCTCTGGGGACTCCTCAGGGCCTTATCTTGACCTCAGGCCACAGTTCACACCCTTGTGGGTATGGGGAGTGGGAGCAGACAACGAGCTCAGGGCACTGGGGAGGGTTGAGAAAGTGCCGAGGGCTGAGCCCAGGCTGCGGCAGTCTGTGAGCGCGGGCTCGGCGGTGGCACAGTTCACGTGTGCCATCTGCATGCCCAGCTGCACTCGGTCTCCATGCTCCTTCCACCATCTCCCCACAAAGATGGGGAGCACAGGCCTGGTGCCCATTGCCATGTAAGCGGGTCTCCCCAACCCACAGGGCCCTTCCTTCCCGACCTCGTCGCCCAGGGGTGCTCTGCTCCCCTCAGAAGCTTTCCCTGACACCTGGACCCACACTGGGTCAGCTGCCTAGTGACCTGAATGTGTGTGCCCCATGGGACTGGAGCTCCAGGAGGGTGGGCTGTGGAGATGCTCCCAGCCACCAAGGGCGTCCTACTGTGGTGGTGCCAGAGGAAACCTGTGCCTCAGACAGACAGGGTGGCAGGGGAGGGTGTGGACAGAGGTGGTAGCCAGAAGCTGTCCCAGGTGGCTGCCCTGGGAGCAGAGAGTGGACCCATGTCTCAGTACCCAAAGGCCCACAGTGACCTCCGTGACCATGGTCTCCAAGGCGGGCTTCCCAGCTGCCTGTACCCCCTGTGTCCTTGCTGGCCTCAGTTGGTGTGAGAGCAGGTCTAGGGGGAGGGCAGGATGGGTGAAGCTGGGGAGCGTCACTGATCTGTGGTGCTGCCCGAGAGGGAGCCGCTGCCTGCCATCTTGGGGGCCAGGTGCATAGCCCAGGTTCAGGGGCTCACCTGTGATCCACCCAGCCTGACTTTCTATCCACCGAGCTCTTCCAGAAGTCCCATGGGCCCAGTGTACAGTTACGTGGCCAGATTCAAAGCCCACTGCCCACCAGGAGCCCAGACAGTTAGCCTCAAACCCTCCCCAGGACACAGGATTTCCACTTGCCTCCCCCCGTGGGCCCGGTCCCGGCCTTCGCATACAGGAGGGTTGGCACTCAGGCTGCCTGAGTTCTCACCACCCTGCCGTTATCATTTTATGGAGGGGTGAGACCTGCCAGGGCCACCCTGCCACAGATTGAACAGTTGTTAACAGCCCAGTATACGGACCCAGCAAAGCTCACAGAAAAGGAAACCAGCCTATGCAGGTCAGTGGGGGCTGCCCTAGAGACAGGCTTGGCCCTCTGGCCCCCTCACTTCCATCTGGGAGGCCGTGTGTGTGTGGCCTCCTGGGTGTGGGTGTGTTGGGGTATAAGGAGGTCCCCAGGCCCAAGTGTCTACAGTCCCTGTGGTTCAGTCACTGCCAGTGGCTGGGCCTGGGATCAGCCACTAGCTTCCAATTCCCACCAAGCACGAGGACCCTGCCACCGGCTGAGACCAGGGTGCCATTCTTGACCCCTCCCTCCCGTCATCCAGTCAGACTCCCAATTCCTCTCTATGCACATGTATCGTCGCCAGTGCCAAGACCACCTCCCTTGGCTCCCTGCCTGCAGGCCAGTCCCTGCCAATCTGTTTCCTGAAGTCCACGTCTGATCATGTCACCACCCTGCTCAGAAACCTCAGGTGGCTCCCCACTGCCCTCCCAATGAGCCCAGATCCCTCAAAGGGACTTTCCTCTTCCTCCCTCCCTTTCTGGGTGGCCCTGTTCCTAAAACACAGTGTTCACTGCCAACATAGCCCACAAATTCATGGGCCCCACCACCGGGCTGCCCTTCTTCCTGGCTGACTGCTCACCCTGCCCACAGCACAGATGCCACCTCTGCTGACCTTGTCTTCCTATCTGCAGGCTGAGTCGAGTGCCCTCCCCATCAAGTCTCAGTGTCCATCCCGGTGCCCACCACCTCAGGGCAGGCAGGGTTTCCCCACCTCATAATCACTGACATTTGGGAGGGCAATCCAAGTAGTATCCCTACGTCCACCCCCAGACGCCAGTAGCACCCTTTTACCCCCAGTCACGAAACCACAAATATCTCCAGGTGCTGTCAGATGTCCTCTGGGGACAGGATCACCCTACTTGAGAACACTGCTTTTGGGGAGTTGGTATGAGTCCCCTGTGGCTGCTGCAACAAATGCCCACAGCTTTAGTGGCTTAAAACAGCACAAATTGATTCTCTCACAGTTCTGGAGGTCAGGAGTCTGGCCTGGGCGTCCCTAGGCTGCAATCCAGGTGGCAGCGGGCGTGGTGCCGAATCCGATCCCTGGCCTTTTCCAGTTTCCAGAGGCTGCTGCATCCCTTGGCCGGGGGCCCTTCCTCTGCCTGCGCAGCCAGCACTGTCTTCCTCTCATGTCTCTGGCTCTCCTGCCTCCGTTTCCTTTTAAGGACCCGTGTGATACTATAGGACCCACCTGGATAACCCAGGATCCTCTCCCATCTCAAGGTCGACCGTCCTTGAGAACAAGTGCAGGAATGGGACCGTGCTAAGATGGCCAGGAGGGACAGGGAAGTCAGCAGAACCAGAGGTGCAGGGACATGAGCTCTCAGGATCCCTAGAGATACTGGCTGGGGCATGCAGGGCTCAGGGTTTCCGTGTCACCCCAAGAGTGAAGTCCAGCCACGCTCTGCTCCCCAAGCCATGTGCTGGGTGATGGCTGGGTCCCCCTTTGTGCTGTCCACCTTAGGGCCACATCCAGGCAGACAACAGCCCTGTTTCCCCACTGGCCCTAGATACAGCTTTGTGGTGCAGTGGGGGTCCCGGTGGACTAGAGCCTGGGAGCTGCCCTATGGCCTTTGGAGAATGAGGATCTTTATAGCTAGGGGGAAGGAGGGGGACACAGTGCCTCGATGGCATCCCACAGGTCAATCCAGTAGCTGCATTTTACAGGCAAACAAGTGGAGGCATCAAACTGAAGGAAACATGAACGATGCAGGCACAGAACCTGGCGCCTGGACTCAAGCTGTGTCTTCACTGGGGTCCTTGATCCACTGTCACAGATCACGTAGTTGGTCTCTGGCAAAAGACACAGTCCTGTGGGCTGCAGGGAAGGGGGATGTCTCCTCAAGGCCAAGCAGGGAGAGAATGGCCAGGTTGCAAACCCAGCATTACCCCAGGATTTCAGATAGCACTTGGGCCCTAAACATACCTGCCTCACTGTCCAGTGATGAGACCCCCGCCTTCCTGTGTCCAGGCAACTCCCCGCCACGCCGGGCCCCTCGCCCCTCCCTTGGCAGAGCTCTTCACTTCCTGGCTTCGATGGTGTTCGATGGCTTTTCTCCTACCCTCAGCGCCGCGATTTGCTGTTCCCTGCTCTCACCCCACCGGGTGCAGTTCCACTGACATACGGCCCCCAGAGGAGTCAAATCCAGAGACAAAGTGGATGGTGGGAGCCAGGGCCTGGGGGCGGGGGTTAGTGTTAAATGAGGTTCCTGGTTTAGGGAGAGGAGTTCTGGAGATGGTGATGATGGTTGTACGATGTGCACTTAATGCCTCCGAACTGTATAATAACGATGGCTGAAGCAGTCCATTCCGTGTAGCGTGGATTTTACTGTACACACAAATTAACAGCCTGTTCAACAAAGGCTGATACAGAGATCGCCAGATACAGAGGGAGGCAGCGTGTGGGCGACAAACATCTGAAGGACGTCACAGGGCAGAGGAGGAGGAAGGACAAGGTGGCTGCGACTCATGACCCAGACGATCCTGAATTCCGGCCTGGGCCCGGGCCCACAGTCAGCAGTGCTGACAACCCAACTGTCCCCTGAAACTGCCCCTTTCAGCCCTCCTTCTCTGAAGGAAAAGCTATGGCTCAACAAGGCGAGTGAGTTCGTTTTACTTAGAAAGGCGGAAATAAACAGATGACACTTTAAATAAAGGGTATGTGAACAGAAACACATTTATTACAAAAAACCAAAAAAAACAAAAACATTCACATTGTATAGAGCTACAATATGGCAGCAGATAAAAAAAAATTTATTGTACACAGTTTAAGATAACTCCTAACAGAACGTACTCTGGTTGCCACGTGATGTAACAGGGTCCAAGCACTTAGTAGCGGCGAGTGAAGCGGGCGTCGTTGGGTCGGCTCCCCCGGTTCTGGCCTCCAAATCCACCTTGCATGCCCCCGCGTGGGATCACGTGGCCCCGAGAGGCCCCTCCTGGGGCAAAGCTGCCACGCCTGGAACTGATGTGGGGGCTCGTGATGCTTGTGTCCCCGGGGCCCGCCCCATCCCAACGGCCCGCTCACTGGGGTCTGCTGCATTCCCAAGGGACGCGTGCTCTTCAGGACTCCTCCCTCTCGTGCAGCAGGACCAGGGGACAGACCCACACCATTGTAGGAGTGAGGACAGGCCAAGCATGTTAGGGGAGGGGTGTAAGTTGGAAAGATTTGAATGTTTCTAAACCTACGCCCAAGGCAACCCAACATGCACGGAAGGGGCCGGTACAGGCAGGACGCCAGATGCCTTACCCCGACATCCCTCCCCGGCTCATCATGTGACCTGGCCCAGAGTGACCAGACATGCTTCTTTCACCACCTAGAAAACAAGAGACTTTTCACACAGCGCCTCTGAGCCGAAGACACAGCTCTGGAGCACATGGCCACGGGGTCAGGCGAGTCCTGTCCCTTTCTTGAGCCACCCAGTCAACCTAGAGCTCACAGGTCCCCATTGGTGGCTGTGTAACGTGAGAGCTGCACACCCACAGACGCCATGAGGCCTGGGGGGGGCACACACCACCCAGCACTCTTCCTGCGCCAGACCTCACCCCCATCCAGTGGTTAAGGGGCGCCCCTCCGCCGCCGGCCCCGAGCAAGGCCCCATGGAGAGTAGGGAGACGAATGAACACTCACTGGAAAGAGCAGGTGCAGCTGGAGCTTTCCAGATGCTTCTCTATAAACATGTTCCTGAGAGCCAGGCCTTACCTTGCCACCTCTTGTGGTCCCTGTCTATCATTCCTCCGTCAGTAGCGCCCTGCCACGCACGGTCATCCTCTAGTCTTCGGCCATGGTCCCCCCAGTCACGTCTGCCCCTTGGAAAAAGACTTCTCTGATTTGGACTGCCCCCATTCCACCCCTCCGAACAGCAGCAGCGGGGTGTTCTGGAGGGCGGGTGGCATTCCGTGTTCCCAGCCCCCCACCCTCAGGCAGCGGAGGCTGTGGGAACTGGCTCTGGGTCTAGGCCCATGCTGCTCACAGAATTCTAAGGGCGCCTGAGCTGTGGCAAGTGCGCCAGGTCACAGGGCCCACACTTCTCATCCCCGAGACCGATGGTCCTCAATCTGCCGGCTGTGAGGCCGCACAGGCACCGGAGAGCATGAGACACAAACCTGGGTGGAGGCGGCAGCCCCCGGCCCTCGCTCATCCTCTTGTCAGATCCGTAGCCGCCCCACCCGTCGCGGGAGTCCCGCCCATGGCGCTCAGGTCCTCCGTGGCGTTCAGGGTAATGCTGGATGTTAAAGAGCCAGAACGAAAAGGTCTGAGTATCAACCCTGTGTCCCAAGGCCTTTGGGGCAACGAGGTAATAATGACAACGGTAACTCAGAAATGCCTGCAGCTCTGAGATAGGCACTCTGTGCCCCATTTTGTGACACACGGGTCATTTTGGCTCACACGGCACAGCAGCATCCCTGAAGTGTGCTCATGGCCTGGTGAGGAAATGGCACTCAACGGAGCTCAGGACAGGAGAGTCAGGGCTGAGACTCACCCGACCCAGAGGCAGAGGATTGAGCACTGAGGGACTGAGGGGTGCTGGGCCCCAGCAGCTGCTCCACACCCATGCTCACGATGTAATCAACCCCTGCCACGGAGCGACTGGACAGAAAAGAAAGGCCACAAGGGGTCCTTGAACACGACTCACTCCTGGACCTGCCATCATGCCCTGGCTGTACTAGGGACACAGGACACCTGTTGGACAGAGCTGAGAGTGGCTGCCCCTTGGCCGGTGTGCCCAGTTGACAACTCTGCACCATCACTGTGTAAAGTCCTAGGCTGGCACAAGCCCCAAGAGTGCCTGACCCCACTCCATACACTAAGAGAAGAAGGAATGACACAGGAAAGGCCGATATTCTTCTTCTCCCAAGGCCTGTCCCTGCCTGCTCGAAGAGCGTCCAAGGCTGACTTTTAGGGAGCTGGAGGCGGGGTGGCTTTGGCTCCATGGTTTGCCATTCCATGAACCCAACCTGTGACTTTGGGGACTTTTATCCCAGGCCCATAATCGAAGTGACAAAGAACTAGAAGAGTCTGGTCACAAAGCCCCGTGGATGCCTACTCCGTGGCCCATCACTGTCTGCGGCCATGCTACCTCCCCATTACGCCAGAAGCCCTCCAAGGCGAGAGGAATATGCCCTTAAAAGAGCCCTGACCACCACCTACCTCCCCTGGCCTCTTACCCCTCAACGAGAAGAAAAGGGATCAATTTTACAAGATGAACAAAACAGAACATTGTTCCTTCACGGGGCAAAATCACAGGCCTAAACACCCACAAAGTCAGTGCTGCCAAAAGAAAAAGAGCTGCTGAAATGAGACTCTACAATCATCACCAGGTCATGGTCTAGAGCAGTGGTCCCCAACCTTTTTGGCACCCGGGACCAGTGATCCTATGAGAATCTAACGCCTGATGACCTGAGGTGGCGCTGAGGCGGTGATGCCAGCGCTGGGAGCAGCTGCTGATACAGATGAAGCTTCGCTCGCTCGCCCACCGCTAACCTCCTGCTGTGTGGCCTGGTTCCCAACAGGCCACGTGGTACCCATCTGCGGTCCAGGGCTTGGGGACCCCTGGTTGTAGCATTACACGTAGTTTTGGACAAAGACAAACATTTAAGAAAGAATGAATTTTTATCAACGGTCTTCTATCTAAAGACGCAAAACTGGACAGAAGAGCATTTAACACAGGGAAGCAGAGAAGTTCAACTCAGCAACAGCTGTTTCTTTAAAACTCATTTCCATCTCTCCTTTGTATTTTAAAGTTTAACCAACATTCCTCTGTCCAACCGAGCGGCCCACGTAACGGTTCAACAAGACCCTGAAAACACTGTCTGATGATCATATGAAAAACAGCTAATAATGACTAAGGACTACATGTGCCGGGCTGTGCACACACTTCCCGCAGACGTGTCATCTCATTTACTCCTCAACCGCCCTGTGCAGTTATCACCTCCATCTCGTGGCTGGAGAAACAGGCTCGGAAAAAGTGGTGGCACTAGGGTGTGACCCTGGTTCTGATTCCGGAGCCTGGACACTTGACCACTGTGCCCAACTTCACCACAGAAACACTAGAAGACCAGGTGTAGATTTAGCTGCATGTAAGATTTACCGCCAGAGAAAAGAAAAGGAACCATGTGAGGGTTATAGGCTTATTCCTGAGGGTGACGGGAAACCCCCTTGATACAGCCAAAGAGCCACGCCATCCCCAGCCACATTCTTCAGACCCGAGGGAGGAGGGCAGGACTCAAGAGAATGTGCGGGAGGCAGCGAAAGGACAGGCTCTCAGGCAGCAACTCTGCCGAACAATGCCCTGACCACAACCTTCCCTCACCCCGCCCCCACTTTCCCCGTAAATCCATTTAAGAGTCGTGGCTCCTTGGGCAAGTTCTCATGTTGAGACAGGAAAGAAGGAAAAAGTTTATTTTCCAACGTGTTAATTCTGCCAAGAAAACGAGCGCGGACTGAAGCAGAGTTGCTGTCCAAGGCCCAGTGGGGCAGGCTGACCTGCAACCACAGGCGCACGCGGACTCTGGGCCCGGAAGCGTGGCAGCTCGTCGGCCACGACAGAGTCTGTCACCAAGGCTCTCTGGTCTCTGCTACCAGTGCATTTAAGTTTCTATGGTGTACAGAACTGTAGAGTCAAGACCAAAAAAGACTTCAGAAAACCTGTTTGGAAACCCAGACAAGACCAAGCACAGATCATTCCAACCATCATCCCACAAGCACTGAAGGGCTGCGCTTCCCTTTACTCATCCTTCCTCTAATGCAAATGGGAGGAGGAGAGGAGAGAAATCGAAAACTGGGGCTACAGTCCTAGCTTCTCACTTACCTGTCCTTCTCTTTCTCCCATCATGGACCTCGAACCTTCTCTCCTGAAAGAGGAAATTGAACAAAACCGTAAGAGGAAGGACAGGTCGGTGAGATCCCCCAAATGGAAAGCATGTCCCGAGCTGAACCACACACCGATGGTTCAAGTGGGCTCGCAGAGCCCAGACGGGCCAACCTCACTTCGTCGTCGACATGAACGACCCAGGACAAAGACGACCTGCACTGAGCGGGCAAGGTCATGGGGGCCTGGCTGACCTGTCAACCGAGTGGTCGGGGTAGCGGCCCCGGTCCCTGTGGTCAAAGTCGTGGAAGCGGTCCTGGCGGGTGAAGTCGGAATGGTAGCGCTCATCCAGGGCGGCCCGCTTGGCTTCTGGCCAATAGGCGTCATCTCGCCTGGAAGGAGAAGAAAGGAAGGACTAAATGCATTTTCTTTCTCCAAAGAGATCAGCTTGTGGATGCTTAGAGAACTGCGCCCTCATATTGTCCCAGGCTCTAGCACTTCAGGGAACAAGAATTAACTTTATTAGAAATATTCCCTGGGGCACAAGCTGAGCGAGGCTATAGGGACGACATGAGATCTGACTGAATGACACTATTCTACTCTGTCCAAAACGCCCTGCACAGAAAGGCTTTGGTTTCCCTAATAAGAGGCGATCGATGACGTGGGCAGGCGCCCATGCATGTCTGCGTAATGGCCACCGTGAGGGTCAGCCTGGATCGACTACGGCAGCATGCAAGGTGTCATCCGGGCTCTGCAGTGCACTTCCACCTCGTCCATCCTGACACTGACTCGACCCGGCAAAGATGCCCAGGGGGGAGGCTTTTAGAAGCCCTGGAAATGTACTATTCCAAAACATTTATGATCAGAACAGACTTCTACCTTCAGTATTTTGCACAAAGGCATAAAAAGGCCTAAGACAGCCTGAAAGCCCCTTATTGAAGTCACACTGTACGTTACAAGGGGACCTCTTTAGCCCATTCAGGAGGGGAGAAATTAAAAAGAAACCACTGTTTTCCCAAATTGCAGTGCACTTGGAAACACGACAGGATTGCTGCTGGACTACCACCCAGACCCCTGCCAGTGCTCTCTCACTGGCGGCCAGCACTTTAGTAGTCACATGTCACGCCAAGATGTCTGGGGAGTTAGAATTACGTTTATTATCAGAACAAGCAGAAACAAATTACTAAAATAATTACAGAGCCCGTAAGGGGCCCAGAAAGAGATGCCTCTGGGTCTGGCTGTCCTCCCAGCACTTGTGTGTTCGTGCTGCTCTGGGTGTCTGGACTCCTCTGATGGGGGTCTGTGCTGGAGCTGGGACCCAGTGACTATCAGGCTCAACCTGATCCGAACATCTTCCCTCCGCTCTCAGAGAGCGCAGGTTCCCTGAAGAGTATATGACATTCACTTCGGCTTCCTTTTAAGAATCTCAGATGAGTGTGACGTGGGGACTGTAAAGCAATTCTACATGCCATGGGATGCCCACAGGGCAGCCGCTAGGAGCAGCTCAGCTTACCGGCCGTCCACGTCGTAGGGCCGCCGCACTGCAGGCCGCCGCTCCTGCTCGTAGCGCAGCTCCTGCTGGCGCCGCAGCTCCTCGCGCTCGCGGTGGATGCGCTCCTGCTCTTTCCGGCGCTCGTGCTCCACATGCATGCGCTCGCGCTCCAGCCGCTCCCGCTCCATGCGCTCGCGCTCCAGGCGGTGCCGATGGAAGGCCAGCCTCTCGCGGGCGTACTCCAGCTGCTCCCGCTCCTCCTGCTCCCACAGCGCCTGCATGCGCTGCTCCCGCTCGCTGCGCTCGCGCAACCTGCGGGCAAAGAGCAGCAGCTGCAGGGGCTCACAGGCCACGGTGCCCGCTCCTCACCTGGCTGGAGAGCTTTCTGGATGCAAAACAATGGCTCTGTCGGGGGAGGCAGACCAGCTATGGAGCACTGTGCAAGGGCAGAATGCAGCGCCGTGCCCCGACTGCAGGATTGTGGCCACGGTGCGGAGAACCAGGGTGGGGCCCATTGCCTCAGAAGCAGCAGCAAGAGCCTGGGAATGTCAGCGAGAGCTCTGCTTCTGGCTCAGTCCATGACCAGCCAGGTGACAGCAAAGGGGGACTGCGTGGTCAACCAAAATATGAACTGAGATCTTTCTGGAGTTTAACATCTGACTCTATTAAATAGTCCATTAAAAATAAAAATGTATTTTTCATATCAAGTAAGTGGATTAGAATCCTAGCTCTCTAAATCACGAGCTTCATTTACTCATCATGAAACCAGGCTGGTGCACTAGAATCGAAATCTTCTGATACTGTTTACAAATTCAGAATTAACAAGCAAGGGCCTGCAGCAGCTGAGTGGTGAAATGGTGATGAGGCCACGCAAGTGCCCCCCACCCCAGGACGCGGGTACCGACAGCTATTCTGACAGTGAGAGTTTGCATTTCAGTGCACCCCCTTCTCGTCTGTGCACGTGGCAGAGAAGACAGCTGCTAGGGTGTCTTTTCCCGCCTTTGCTGTGCACTTACAGACACATGTTTATACCAGTGGAAATGTATGGCCTTGCCTTATTTTGTGTCTGTATCCTGGACAAAACTGGCAGCTCCCTCGGTTCACATAGCACGTCCTGGATGCTTTCACGTCCCCATCTCTATGGATCTACAGCACACTTGTGGGAAGGAGCCCACGGAGGGGCAGGTTTACATAACCAGCACCCAGAGGCCAATCTCACAAAAATAAATGTTACTGCTGCCATTTTCCTGTGTAGTTCCTGCGGGGCAGGTTTAGAGAGGTGGCACTTCCGGGTTTGGGACACTAGGATTCAGAAGTGCGTGCTAAGTGGAATGTCTCCCCGGGTGGCCATGCCCAAGTACGCTCCCACCAGTACAAACACCGACTTCCACACTGTAATTCAAACGGTGGATAAAGTACACTGGTGGATGAAAAGCTGGCCTCATTGCGCGGTCATGTGCATTTCCCTGACTTCCGAGAGGCCGAGCCGCGTTCCATAGGTCCGTCTCATGGGCACGTACTGTCCTCTGTTTATTTCCCCATCGGGTTATTTTTCCTTACTACTCCCATTTCAAATCACTTTTATTCTCACCTGTTGACTTTCTCTACAGTCTTTCATTGTAGAGAGATTAAGTTTTGACTTATTCTACTTCTCTTTTATAATTTTTCAGGCCTTCCAAAGCTCAAATTAATAAAAAATTTACTTTCACGTTACGTGAATGATATTAAGTTTTTATGTTTGTGTTTAATCATCAGTTTGACTATTTTGTCAATGATATGAGGTGGAGACCTCAAGGACTGTCCCAAGAACAGTCAAAAGACGTGAAGCCATTTTGGAGGATGTCTATCCTTTTATCACTAGTGAGAAATGTCACCATCATGTTAAATTTCCACATGCACATGGATCATTTCTGTTTACTCATTTGCCAATTAACTTCAACAAAACTAAACTTCCCTTTGTCCAATGCCTTCGTCTTTTTCAGGCAGAACTTTCTGTGTTGGGCATTATAAAAAACGGTCCCCTTGTCCCCTTTTCCTCAGTCTTTACTAGACTTCTTTACTACCACATATTTTTTAAACTATAGTTGGAAAATTCTTGATAAAAACAATTAGCTGTCACTCGACATGATCAAAACCATTTGTTTAGTTTTTAAAAATTACAAAGACATTTTTGGCTTATTTAAGGATGAGGACCTCTCGGCTCACTCAGTGGGTCTGCCCCACACTTCTTCCTTGTTCACAGCTTCTGGAGTAAACTGGCATGTCTTGTTAACAAGCACTACTGCACCAGAAAGGCACTCCAGCTCTGCCGCTGTTCCCTTCCACAATCTCCAGGAAGAGGTGGGCCTATCTGCATGAGAAAATCATTTGAAAAAGCCAAAGGATGAAAGTCAGAGCACAGAGAGTCTATGAGCTGAAAGCCAAAAGAGCAAACAGGTTTAAAGCAGTTCTCCACCCACAGGGGACTCTCAAAACACTCTTCTAGAACACAGTTAAAAGCAGTCCAGGACGACAACCAAAGCAGTAACATTCCTGAACCCTGACTCACCTACGGGACTCTGAGTCTCTTGACTTCCGAGGCTCTTTGACTTTATCAAAGGACACAACGGACCGCTTCTCTCTGCTGGCTGATTTGCGATCCTGGCTCTTGGACGCCTGGTTCACCAAGAAACATTAAGACAGAAATGACAACAGGAAGAATCAGCTATGTCCAGGTCCATGATCCGACATGAAGCTCAGAAGTGAAGATTAACATTTAACGAAACAATTGCGTGATGTGTTCTCTCCTAAGCGAGTTCATTTTGGCTTAACGTAGTTCAAAGTCATAGACCTTCATCACCATTTAATGTTAAAATATGATAAGTATTTTCAAGCAAGGCCAAAATGGAAGATAAGCAGTACCCCCTATAATTTTTATGACACTGAGAAAGTATTTATTATACCGTTTTTCTGCATCCAAAATAAATTCCTTAGTCTTCTCCTTTAATTACTTCATAAATATTCAGTGAAAGCCCAACTAAAGCCATTTCCGGTATGCCTGAGAACTCTTCATTCATGATAACTGCATTCTTTGTATTAGATTTACCCACCTTAGCCCTGGAACCCACGCTTTCATCTTCTCATTTTCCAATCATTTTTAATAAAATAAGGGTAAAAGGCTATAACATGTTAAAGTATCTGCAGAAACACATGCAGACATCCATAACTAAAATGCTGGCTTGGAACTGACGCACACCATTCAATGAACTTAAACGGTTTGTCATCTGTGTAGCGCAGGGTTAATACGGCAGGCCTGAGGCTGGTGTCTGGGAACTTGGTGCTCAGAGTGTGCCCTAGTCGACAGTTAACTGGTAAGAGAGGCTCACTGTGCCTACACCATGCAAACTGTGACTTATGCTCAATACCTGCTTTCCGTCTGGAGTCGGGAATTTTGAGACTCGCTGGCAGAGGGAGCCTAAGTAATCAGCCCTTGATAAAAACCTGGGCTGGGGCCCTAATGGGCTTCGCTGGGCAGAAGCACTGCCTGTGTGTTGCTTCATCTTTTCTGCTGTGTGAGCCTTCACGGAGACAGAACACACGGGGGTCAAAAAGGGTTCCCTCCAGACTCCGCCTGTCTCTTCCCCCATGACCTGCCGTGAATCCTCACTGCATCACTGTAGCCCATCTTAGCTGTGTACAACCAAGTGCACGCTGAGTCCATGGGTGAATTGCTGAATGTGGGTGGTCTTGGAGATCCCAGACCCACACCTATCAAAAAGCTATGAGGCTGTCGTCAGAAGATGAGCGTGTGACTACTTCGACACTGCCTATGACCCCAACGGCAAGCAGAGTGCAGTGCTAAGAACCTAAGACAGGTGCTTTGTGGGTCCGTGTTCTGTGGAGCATCTGCAAGGAGACGGAGATGGGACGGAGCCGAGTTAGGCTTAGAGGTGGCCGGAAGGGCTGGCTGGGGCACACGTGGGTTTAGGAGACAGACGAAGCGCAGGCTGCTGAAGCTTTCAGGGAAAAACTAACCACTCCCGTATCTGAATTTTAACATTAGCCTTAGAAAATAAAAAAAAAAAAGCAACTATTCTCTTCATTCAGAACTAACTGTAAAAGAAAGCTTTTGAACTTTCTCAATTTTTTTTAGTTTACGACCTCTATACTTTGAAAAGATAAACGACTTTCCTCAAATTAGGCTCAAGAATTTCCTAAAGCACACTCAGAAATGTAAATGGAAGAAACGACAAATGAAAAATGCTCATCGACACTCACTCTCTCTTTGGACCCCGACGTTTTGACACTGATGACAGGCACGCCTTTGGATTTATCCATTACCACAGTCCGCTCGGTTCCCCGGCTTCCTACAGGGCGAAAGGAGTGAGTTTAAGGCAAGAAACAAGGAACAGCCGAATGAAGGAAAAAACACTCAACTGTACTGAAAATAAATCTAGTTTGTGTTGCCAACCAGTCGCAGCTGCTGGGAGCGGGGCATAGGTTGAGATCTCGCCTACCGGTCAGGCAGCTACCTGATTTCGTGGTTCGAGATCGCTCCGAGGGGCCAGGTTTCTGATCATCTTGATCTTTACTCTTTTCTCCACTTCCGTCTTCACCCTTTTTAGCATCATCTTTTCTGTCAGCTTTATCTTCCCTTTTAAGGTTTGCGGATCTATCAATAAGACGCCAGACACGGAAACGTGTTAGATCAGACATCGAGGACAACAAACCAGTCATGCCTGGACTCTTGCAACAAGAATCAACTGCCAAGGACGCGCCTGCTCCAGCAGGACGACAAAGAACAAGGAGCCCAACCTGCTTTCCCCGAGTGCCCTGGAGTAAGGACATCATCTCTAACTGGTGGTGAAACCTCCTTCTCACAAATGGGCAAAATAAAGGGGGTGACGGGCCTTGTACTCCTCCCTACCTGTGGAGAACCTGAAGGATGTGAAATAAAGAAAAGAACCACCTTGGCCACAATTCCCTCGGGGAAGAGTGGTACCTGTCGCTGGCGCTGGACTTCTCTTTTTTCCCTTCACCTTCTCTTTTGTCAGAGGTTTTCTTCCCAGCAGGTTCGTTTTTCGCCTGAAAAAACAGAAGCAAGTAAAAGTATTACCTTATTATTTCCTCAAAAGGTCACAGCCCTGAAAGGAAACGGCCCCTTACCTTTTCCACAGAGATCATCTTCCCATGGAGCTCTGTCTTGTGCAGGTGATTAATGCATTTTGTGGCCTCTTCTGCTGTGGACATTGTCACAAAGCCGTAGCAGCGAGCTCCAGGACTCCGGGCATTTGTCACAACCTTGGCACCCACCACCTCGATGGAAAGCACAGAAATATGTCTTGGACAAGAAGCCCTCCGCCCCCAACACCCGCCACTCAAAAACACGCAAGACCATTCCGGTTTACGCTGCTTCCCTCTGATGAACCCCAAGTCCCGGCTCCCTCCTTGGAATGACGATCGATGGGGAAACCCTGTCACCAGGCGCGCCTGAAAAAGTGGCAGATGACTTGGGGAGGACAATGCTCCTGTCACGCAGCCACTCCTCCAAGGGCCGCCTCCACTCCTGGCTGTCCCTCCTAGGGAAGCGCGATGGTGGTGGGCAGGAGCAGAGAAAAAGTGAAACGGAAGGCAGAGTTCTGCCAAGCTTCCTTCAACACTGTCTCAAACTTGTAAAGAAGCGACAATGAACACAGTGAAGCAGAAAGACAAATCTACAGATGGCGATCGACATCAGGAGAGGTTCGTGAGGAGTGTTCTGAAAGGCGGGATCCACCTCACTGGAAACAGTAGCAGACTAAGATGTCTCAGGCCCTGGGGCACATCCTCAGGTGCCGTGTAATGCCCCACCAACTCCCTCAGGCTGAGGCAGGCACCAGCCTCAGGAGAAGCCCCACAGGAGCCACCATCGTCCTCAATGTCCCACACAGAATTGTAACCCTGAGCAAGTTTTCAGAGTGTCTGGTCCTGTATTCAAGCCACGAGGCCTGCAATGCACCTACGATCCTGCAGGCTTCAGGGTGACAATTCCCTGCCGGGAACCCCATGGGCCCTGAGGGCCACAGGGGAGGCCCAGGGAGTCATGAGCTATTTCTGTCACTGTGTCACACTTAGGTCTTCCCTTGTTAGCACTTAAGACGTCAGGAACCAAGGTGAGTACTGCTGGTTCTCTATTATAAACAAGAGCTTGTGCCAAGGCTCACTTTGGCTTGCCCCAAAAGCTGACTCTTGAGAGACAAGGAGCCCTGGATGTGGCTTATATGGGAGGCGAGTCCAGGAGGCATAGGGAGGAAGGAGACAATTTGAGTAAGAGGAAGAAAGGCCAACACAGGTGCCCTAACGAACAACGAGCTGCAGCAGGCACTTGTGGGTTGAGGCTGGCGCATCGCACATCTGTCCATCACTGCCACCTTCATGGGCTGAGAGGGAGAGGCAAGTGGTACACAGGAGGGGTGGCCGGAGCCACCCTGGCGGTGGGTGAAAGCAGGTGGGCTGAGAGGGCCCCCAGATGTAGAGATGACGTTTCCACAGGGGAAGCAACACTCCTCTACCACGCCTACCATACAACGGTGAGCGGCAGAGCTAGAACCTGCTGTGGGTCAGACCGCAACGGCCTTGTCCGTAACCCGTCTACATCCTCTCCTGTAGTCACCAGAAGTGACGACAGCACCTCCCTACTCTGCCCTTTGCTACAACCCCTGCGGCACTTTCTGGGTTTAAGTCCTGAAGCAATAAAAATGGATTCCGAAAATTGTGAAAGTAGGCGGGGGCTCTGGGAGCTTCCACAGGTTTCCCACCTCTACTCCTAGTGGAGCAGGCCCTCCACAGGCTCTGAGCTAATGTGAACTCAGAAACAGCAAGGAGTCATGCAAACGGGCAGGGGTCTGCATTTAAAGGTCACATCGCCATGGCTTAGACACTTCTCCAGAAAGCCCTTGGTCTTACCTTCCCATATTTGCTGAAAAGATTCTTCAAATCTGTAGCTCTGGTGGTAGAAGACAGTCCACTAACCCAGAAATTTCTACCACAACTGCTACGACCTATTTCAAAAGAAAGTTGTGGTCAAAAATGCAATTCTCACGATATCCTGAGTCTTAAAAATTAAAGTCACTCCAAACCACTTTCCCCACTTGTCCCAGATGTCAGCAGCACTCAAAGCCAGCTGGGTGCAGGGAGCCTGGCCCAATGTTCTCGCACATCTGCCAGAGCTGACACTAGACCCAACAGGACCACCAGCAATGCCACTTACCACGGCGAGTCAGGGGCTGTTAGGACCATGAGAGGTTCCCTTAGAAAGTTACTAAATGACACCACGCAACCCAGTGGGGTGGCTTTTGAACATAAAACAGCTGATTTCCATGTCACACAACTTTGGGGCTTCTCTTTCTGATGACATATACATTTGCAGTTATCTCCAAGTTTCATCTTTTTAGAACACTAATTAATAAAGAACTCGGACCAATAAAATTTCTTCTCAATTAGTGATTACAATAAAGGGCTAAGAAATCAATAAAGCTAAAACACCAGGGAACCCCACGCTATCTGACACCAGGAGCACTTTTTTTCCATTGCAAGTGTCACTGAGGCTAAGGAATCTGCAAATAAGAGCGTCAGAATCGAGGAGCTCAAAGCACCCTCGCAAAAGCACGTGTCTGCACCACACTGACACGTCAACCCTGAGGAAATGGCTTGCTCCCTAAAACCCAGAACCCGCAGAGTGAAAAGCAGAAGAGTGGAGAAAGGCTCCATAGAAGATACACAGGCAAATCTGGGTGAGAAATGCAGTACCCAATAAACCAGAATTAAATAACCCGCCACTATTGAGGCCAACACATGCTGCAAGGGACTGGTGCCACCATGGGGACCTACCCTTGTCCTCTTTGGAAAGCTTTTTTGTATCCGAGTCATCTTCGACAGAACTAGAGAGAAAAAATAATGTCACTCCAGAAGGAAGCAGCGGCGAGGAAACAAACTCAAAATTTTAAAATACGTGCTGAGGTTGCATACCTACCCGAAATTTAGTTCTCAAAAAATGATACCCCGACAAACTTGTATTGGAAATCTGACCTAACCATAAGATTTCAGACCCACAGGAGTTAATTAATTCTGCTGGGCTAAAGATAATTAGGAAGAATTAAAGAAAACAACCATGACTGGTTGAGAAAAGAAAAAAGATTATGTAATCAGTTTAAAATAAACAAAGAGAAATAAAACATTCTTTAGAAGTAAGCTACAATTTCGTCAGTCTGGCTGGCCAATTGCAGAAAAAACAGCTTATGTGTGTCATTAAACGACCAATGAAAAGGAGATAGCGTCTGGTCTAAAACTGAGAAAAAACAAACCTCATTTTCTGATCAGCGCCCTCACTGGCTGAGGACTCTTTAGGAGCCGGAGGGACTTCATTACAAGCTTCAAAAGCAAACTTCTTCACGTCTTCTTTGCTATCTCTGGGGTCTGGGCTCGAGGCTTCCCGGGGCGCTTCCGCGACCTCCTCGCTAGAGGCTTCCGCGCGCTCTGACGCTTTACTACTCTGCTCAACTGGCTCCTCTAGCCCTACAGGCTCACAGTCCGTCCTCTCGTCACCGCCTGTCTGCTCCACGGGCTCCCTTTTCACTACCGCTAACAGGGTGTCTGCCTTGCTCCACTGAGCTTGTGCCGTTGACTCGCTGGCCAAATCTAAATCACCCTCCTCCGGATGGCCGCTGCCAAAAAGGTCCTCTTCCTCCGCAAGCTTTCTGTCTGGCCCCACGCTACTTGTATCCTGTGCAAATGGCTGCTCCAGCTCGGAACCTTCTTCTTTTACTGGCTCAGATTTACAAGTTTCCCCCAAAATGTCGAGTATTTTCTCATTTTCTACGGATTTAACAGGAATAGAATGGCACAAGGTTTAATTACCAGGGAAATACAGCAATCACAAATGCGGAACTGGCACGGCTGCCACTAACACGAAGAGAACTGCTAGCTACACAGAGATTGGAAAACCCGCGGGTACACACGTTACACTGGTTACACTACCTGCGCTCCGACCGCCTGCTAGAGCAAGCCGCTACGCTACCCGGAAGAGAAAAGCATCCCAGAGATTTAACCCCCAAAACCTTCTGGCTGATTCTTGACAGTCTTCATTCTGTCGTCGTTTATATATGACTCTTCCAAATTTAGCTTCCAAAGTCCAAGTTGCTTAACTGAATGTATCACCATTCACTGAACAGCTCAATTTCCAAATTTCCAAATTTCCAAATTTCTTTGAATTTCTTTTAACAGAACAGTCCAACATGAAAACCAGAATCTCTTCCATCGGTGCTCTGAGATACTTGCAGTCCAGAAAGTGAATAGTATTTGTTTGGAATTCTCATGAAGAAACTCTTTCCTCTTCTGGAATCCATTACGTCTCAATGTTTTAAAATTTATCTCCCTACCGCTACCTGCACTGCCTGAATTAAAAACCACAAAGTTAAGCTACTGCCCAATATCACAAGATCTGTTTTGTGGGGTGCAGAGGTATTAGCTCTTGAGAGGCATGCAAACTTTTTCTACATACGTTTAAGCATCATTTATATTTAAAAAGGCATGAGATCGGTTCATCTCACCGATACGTTTTGCAAAATGAGAAGTTAGCCACTTTCACAGATCTGGTGATATGGCTGGGTTTCCAATCTCTATGATCCTGGTATGTTCTGGATCGTAAACCTTTAGAACAACATACTACAGTAAGGCAACTTTTTAAAATTTAAGAATTCAAATTAGAGAAGGTGGAAAATTAGAATGGTTCCAAACCCCCATTGGTAAATTTTTCATTGAACAGTACCTGGCTCCAAGGATGGCTCTTCAATTTCCTGCAAAAAAAACCCATAAATAAGATAGTGCCAGACGGGTGAAACCTATAGTTTATTTATACCCAAACTATATATAAAAAAAAAAAATTTAAAACAGACTAGGAAACTCAAATTTCAACAGGTAGAAAACATGATTGTTCAGAAAAATGGCCCACAGAGCTGGCATTCCAGCTACTTTGGGCCCCAAGCCCCACATTCCAGGCTACTCTCCAGGGGCCTGGTCCTGTTTCCATTTTTCATTGCATCTCCCAGTGCCTGGTAACATCATCACTTCTTGTGGTGATGAACTGATCACATGCTTGTCTATCCCTCTATTCTGCACGCTTAAATGCACGGAGAATGCTGTTTTCATTTTCTTTTAGTGTCTAACGGAATGCCCGACAGCTGTCAAACCACCAGGATTTCACTGAATTCTGTTAGTTTCTAAATAGTCACAAGACTGAGGGAACACGGGCACAGGTAGTTGGACCGTTCTTATTTCACATGGTCATGCTGCCCCTCCCCCCTTGGTCACTTGAATGCTCTCAAGGACTACACACTCCTACAATCAAGGTCCCCACTGGGCCAGCTCTAATTCCCAAACATCCCTGCAACCCTTCCCGGAAGTTCTGTCAATTCAGACCACTGCTATCCCTCACTTACAGTAGCTTCTGGTTTACTGTTCCCATCCCATCTGTCTGTACTTTGCCACCACAGGGATCATAGGTCCCTCTGTGACCTAAAGCCTTCAGCAATGGCTCTTCACACTACTTACCTCCCTGACAGGCCGATCTGTCCTCTGTCCCCACCTCTAGCCAAATCCTACACATTTAGCTCAGGGGCTATCTGCTTGGAGAAAGGCTTCCCCAAATGGCTCCAAAGGCTGTCACACTAACAAAGGGCCTTTTTCTCAATCTGTGGTCCTGGCCCCTACATTTCCTCTGCACAAAGTACGTTATTCTGCAATTCCGCCCAAATACTAACGAGCACTATGTTCCGGGTGCAAACTTATGCACTATATATGTACGTATATAAGAAATCATCAAACAGTCCTAGTAGGTTGGTGCTATTAGTAACACCCTTGTTTTCAGTTTAGGACACTAATACAGAGTAGCTGACAAACTTGCTCAAGAACACACAGCAGAGCCAAGATCTAAGCAAAGGCTGTGTGAGGAGGAGTCTGCATCAGTTCAGGCCGCTTCACAATGCTGCTTACGTGTGTACTGCACGCATGGAGGATAGGCCCTGCAAGAACGGAGACCAGCCTTTCTTCTCATTTGTGTCTGTATCCACACTGACGCATCCCAGGTACTTAACATATACCCCTTACATGGATGAGGGTGGCTTACACCTTCCCCTGGGGACTGACCTACCATTCCAGGAAGCCCTAAGAAATTGTTCACTTTCCCCCGTAGTTTCATTTATTTGCAATCAATTTATTTTTAATATAACATATTCCACTCTGGGAATTAAGACTCTATGACTGAAACAAAGGATCACTCTAGGTAGAACAATTCTCTCCTTTTTTCCAAAGAAAAATGAATGTATTCCTATTTGTCTCCGGGAGAGGTTATATGTTTTCCATTTTAACTTGGGAGTCTTTAACCTAGAAATACACTCGATGAAACCAGACCCGGCTCCTCCTTTCTTTTCAGAGGCAAGAATGGTTTTGTCACTTTATAGTTGGAGAGAGACATCAGCCTTAAGGTAAGCTGGGTTCCACCAAGTATTTTTTTAGGGTTCACCCTCCTTGACGCTGGGGTTCTGGCTTGCCAAAAACCAACCTCGCCTAGCCTGGCAGAAGCAAATGGAGATCTTGTCTGAAAGATGATTTCTAATTAAGTAGCATAGGTGACATTATTTAAAAAAAAAAAAAAAGACCGGCATAAGTTGACTGTATTTTCATTTCCTCACAAAACTTTCTATGGAAAATTAGACAACTACCCAAGTTTACTCCAAGAGTTTACATCTATGTAGGCTGGCAGAAAAGTTAAAAGGAAACTCAAGACCCACATTTACATAAATCATACCTGAAAGTTAGTCCACATCTCATTTGTTCTCATCTAAGATTTAATATTTACACAGATGGTAATGAAACAGCCAAGATGATACAATCATCAAAAGAAATCTGTGCATTTTCTTTAACAAAAACTTTCCAGAACCAGAAGCCCTGGAATCCACCTGTCCCAGCCGTGATGTCTGTGTCCTGTCCACCCCGTACCTGCTGTCTCAGCTAGCAGTCTCTACAGAGAGGATGCCATCTGCAACGGGTCCGACAGGCTGGGCCTTTCCTTCAGCAACCAAATCAACCAGAACTTTCCCCAATATGCCCTCTCAGCTACAAGGAAGCCATAGTGATTGGAGGGGAAGCCAACATGATAAGTCCTTTGCAATAGGCCCATTGCATCTGGGGAGAGGGGAACAAAACCTACTCTAAAGATGACAGAGTAGGCAAACCTTGCAATGACTTTTACTTGGGAGTGCCATACAATGTCTGCAGCGGTTTCCAGAAACCGTCGTCTAACCTTTGATGCTAAAGTTATTAAGACATATGTTAACAATTTACCTGTAATATAGTGAAGTCAGACGATGAAGTGTCTAAATTGTTTATAGTTTCTCTGTCCTCTACCTATAAAACAGAGAATACAATTTACTACATCGATAATAAGGTAACATAATGGTACATCCATAAAATGAAAAGTGAACAAAACAGTGCAGGAATCAAAACGGCATGATAGTGATTCACCTGGGGGTGCTGGAACATACCTCTATGGGTAAGGGAGGACTGCCCTCCAAGTAGATCAGAATACCAGGTTTGGGGGCTGCTCTTCCAGGAACAATGTCCAGAATTACACTTTGGAGCGGATTCTCCTGGCTACCACCGTTTCCTCAAGCCTCCGAGGTGGCTACCACCCGGAATGAAAGAGCATCTCTGAGAACCCTGCCTCCTAGAATTATTAACTTCCGAATCGGAGTGTTGGGGTAGGAGCCCCGGACTGGGAAAGCATAGGTGACCCATTCCTTTTTTCTGTTTACCCAGCAAAATCGTCCTCACAGAAGTAAAACAGTAAGTTAATGGCACTGAGACAGCATGGTGCATGACTTAAGTACATGGACTCTGGAATTAGCCTGGTTTTCTTATTTCTTTTATGAGCTGTGTGTTGCCTGGAGATATTTCTCTCTTTACTCTCCAATTTTCTCAATTGGAAAACGGGTGCAATAGCATCTACGTGTCATATTGTTGTAACAAAAAAGATTAAAGGACATTAATGCCTAAAGCCTGACAAAATTCAATAAATAATACACACTGTAAGCCTATTGTAAATCTGATTTGTTTCTAACATGAAAAAAACTAAGGCTTTAAAAACAATGTCAAATTTTAGTATTAAAGGTTGATTATTAAGAGGGTACCGATCAGTTCTTAACAGGGAAAACCCGACTTCCAACCACTTTCTATTTTTGATATTTTCAAGGTATTCAAGCCAAAATACCACAGATCAGCCTCCTAGAACAGGAAGATCTGGAATAATGTCGCTAAAATATTTAATGCTGCATTACGATAGCATATGCTCCTGTACCTCACGAGACACTTCTCAACGAAGCAAAAAAGTGTTTTCAGAATCACCTGAATTTTATATGTGACTGGATTAGCCATTATCCTACTGAACTGGCACTAAAAGAAGAACTCGATTCCAAATACAGAACTTCTCTATTATGATACCGGAGGGACCGACACATCCAGGGTACACGGAGAGACTGTCGAGCACCTACAGCACGTTCCGGAAGCTGCTCTGGAAGTTCTTTCATCTCTCCCTCGAGCTCTCTACTGTCAGACAGGGACTCCGGGAGGTTATCAGCGTCATCGTCTTCCACACAATCTGCTACGCTTCCATTATCGATTTCTGCTTCATCCAACACGCTGATATCCATCATGTCGATGTCCTGCAAGTTCTCCAAACTGGTTTCAACATCCTCCTGTGACAAAACGAAACACATCCATCAGTGGATGGACTCCATGGGTCCGGTCCATCCACCAAGCAGATTGACTGGCAAGGCTGCACATACCTGTCCATCGCCAGAATTTTCCTCCAGTCCATTATCTTCTACACCTTCTTCCTCTGGTTTACGTCCTAAAGACAGAATTGTTAACAGCGTGGGTCAATAATACGCATTTTCCAGAAGCGATAACTTTTGCTTGTATAAGCCCCCACCTAAACCACTTCCCAACTTAGGAACAGCATTGTGTAATCCAGGACGGAGGCCATTCCAGACAAGGCAGCCCCCTCACCCCCCAAGCAGAAGAGGTTCTGGTCTTATCAAGGGACTGTGGAAGTACGAGGAGCTGGAATTCGGTTCTTGGTAAGGTGGAGGCAGACCAGACCTTTCTCAGGCCTAGCATTTTTCTCAAGTAGCTTTGGTTGTAGACAGAATAGTATCTTGTACGAATGTGCTGCTTTTTAGTTAAGGAACGAGGAGCATGTTCTTCCACAGAAATAATGATGTAAAGCAAAACATAAATAAGCAAAGAGAAAATAAAAGCCATTTGTAACTACTACCTAGAGTTAATCCTCACATCATATACTGACATACATGGATATCCTCTCATACTTTGCTCCGTATATACTCACTCTACACTTATAAAAATGGCATTGTACTGTCGTTCTATAATCTTCTCACTTAACATGTTGTGATCATATTTCCATATTCTTTAATAGCACTATACGGAGATACTGTCATTGACCTAATTAATGTCTGTGGTTGGAGATTTGAGAAAATGCATATAAAGATGAATACTCAGATTTTTTTTTGCACTTATCCTCTTAAAAAACATGTTTCTAGAAATAGCATTTCCAAGGCATAGAGTATGTGTATTTTTAAGGTTTTTATGAAAAAGAAAAAAAAAAACCCCTACACGTTATTGAGCTATTCCATAGGAATTTTGTTTCAATTCATATAGTTAGAACGACAGTGAATCTTTGTTAAAACTAGCCATTTTTCTTTACCCTTGCCAAAGTATGAGGCAAAAAAGGAATACTTAGTACTTTTAAAAATAATTTATCGGATTCCTGCTTAGGCTGAAATTGTGATCATTTGTAGTTTCATAAAACTACAAGGTTATATTCTTTTCCCCATTTCAAATCTTGTTCCAGTTCTCCTTTAACATCTATTTGCACACTGTATACGCAATACATTTTATCCCAATTCTTTACTAATCTTAATTGTATTTACAGGTGTTGGGTAAATTTCACTTTTACATATAGCTAAAGCGATTAACCAGTTTTTATGTGTAAATGGTTTTTACCTTCACAGTTAAAATTCTTTCTCCAAACTAAGACTACATAAAATAAACATTCATCTGTATTTAGTTCCTTTTTGATTTTCGATTTAACATGAGACTCTGTTTTGTGCAGAGTGAGACTATTTTCCGAATGGCTGTTCCCACCTGGAAGGTGATTTCCCTGCACCATCTATTCATCTCCCCACCCCGAACTGATCTGAAATGTTGGCCCTACTCATTATTATAATTCTTATATATGCCTGGGACCATTTTCAGTTTTTATTCTCTTCCACTGAGCCATTATTTCTATTCCAGTTTTAATTATGTGACATGATATTTTTAAAAACACAAAGTATTGAGATTAACTAGAAAAAAAGGAAACTAAAGTGAACTGGAAGAAATGGCTTAACTTCAGGGGTTTCTTCAAGAGGTTAGTAATTTAAGGTTAAGAAAAAGCAAGTAAGAGGCTGGCTGGACACATTTTTCAGACTTGCATTTCACTTTTTAGACAGCCTTGACGCAGCACTTTGAAAAATGAGGAAAACATTTTCCCAACTACCCTCACCCAACCTTGTAATTTCTCTTCCTCATAGATAAGTTTATAACATTCACAATCTATTGTGGAACCAACAGTTCAGTGGGCAGGCAAGGCATGTTGGCATATATAGTTATTTGCCTTATTTTTTGAATGAACGATAAACTGAGTAAAATATAAAAATGTAAATAATGAGAGCAGAAAAAAAGTGGAAATTATTAGGCATGATAAAAAATTATGGCAAAAATGAAAATTTTGGTCTCTACAGCAGGATCACTAAAATTGAGTACCTATTTTCAATGTAAAGAATAAAATCACATGTATGGAATGCATGAAATATACTCATATCTCAAAAGAAGAGCATAGTGGAGTAGTTTTGTGTCTTGGAGCTACTGCCACAGATGCGGCTTCCTATAGCTCTTGATCAGGGAGGTGAGGTGGCTCTCAGTTCCTCAAAGCACAGGAAGGGATGCTGATGTGCTGCCCACCTGTGGGAAAACCCACTTCCTGCAAGGCCTTTTGTCCAGCGTGAAGATCAATTTCTTAAGCTCGACAAATGTTTCAAGTAATAAAGGAATTAAATCTTAATTTGCCTGTATTTAATGATGAAATCTGTAAGTTGTACAAAATGTGCAACATTCGTAGTAAAAACGCTACGAAAGACAAACCCCAAATCTAACCATTTATATCACAATAGAGGCTAAAAAAAAAACCCTCTCAGGTATAAGAATTACCTTATAACATGTGCTAGCTGATTTTTATTTTGGAACACAGGGGATCGTCAGAATTCAGGACATTATGTACAAACAACCTTGGTGGCTGACTGGGAACCCCATTAATATTTAATGGCATTCTCATGGCAAAACACGCTTTGGTCTTCAAAAGGCGTTCGGAACTCAACTCAGAGGTCTCTGTACATACATCGGGAAGATGCGCCGGCAGCATTCCCCATCTGTACCAGATTTGATAAAGCTGCTCTCATTCTAGAATATGTACACTGGTTTCTGTTCAATTCTACTCCAGTAATTAGGAAAAATCTGATAGGTTACCACAAACTTGCCACCTTTATCCCACATTTCTCCCTTTCACAAGAAAGGCAACAGAATTTCATCAAGCAGAATCGGGTTTTCACTCTTATGACCAATTTTTCTCCTGAGCAGCAGCACAGGTACACTGCAACCCAAATCCCTTCCAGGAGACAGCTCTCTAGGTAAGACATGATCGGAAATGTCAAGAGAACACATGGACTTAGGAATGTTTTGTTTTCAATATGGAAACCATATACTCCTACTAGGATGTTTCTCAAGAATCACTATTTGGGAAAAGACACCTTACTTCCCAAAGATGAAAAATGTTTAAACTAATCTCAAATTAATGTGAATAAAAACTATGTCTCTTCTCTACCGGTACCTAGACCCCACCACCTTTCTCTGGTACCCCAAGGATCAGTAACTGCTACAAGTGCTATCTTTTCCTCTGAGTACATTTCTACTTGGATATTGCTGTTATGTAGACTTTTTAGGGTATTGCATATTAGGTATAGAAGCCCACTGTTTGTGATGTAAGTTGCAATTATTTTCCTAGTTTGTCATTTGCCTTTTTACTTTGCTCATTTTTATTTATTTTTCAATTAGGGTTGACGTTCAATATTATTTACTTTGCTCATTTTAAAAATCATATAATTTTTAAAAATTCTTGCTTCTGGAAAAGAAAATATCACTCCCTGGCAGACACTAAAGGACTGCCTGTCTTTATATGGAAGGAAAGGTGCTCCTTGGTCCTCCCTGCGTAAACGCCAGCGTGGTTCACGGCCTCCGTGAGCAGCTCCCACTCTCTTGCCTGGATTCTACCCGCCGTTTCTACTCAGCTTCTGCCTTGCTGATTATGGCCACACTCACCCACCTGGTGAACCGCCTCCCCCCACCCCGACTTGCCCTGTGCGGCCCGAAGCATGTGGGTAGGCCACTGCTTATTTTTATTTGATTACACACAGTTGTACAACTATACAAATACCCTCATTAAAAGATCCACACTCATTTCACTGTAAATTTTACTTAGAAGATTCACCCTCTTAAAGATAAAAAAATTAGTCTCCCTTCTCCCCATTGTGCTCCTAAGAGGTAACCACTGTTATCAGCTATGTGGGCCTTCGAAACATTTTCTTGAGCACTTACATATATTATATAAACTTAAAAAAACTTGTTATGTAATGGGATCATATTGCATATATACTCGCTGTAACTTGCTTTTGTTGCTTAGTAACAGGACTTGAAATATTTTCCTGCACTGTATGTTGATCTACTGCCACCTTTTAGCCCATACTGTGGATGTTCCTTAGTTACCTGAGAGGCTTTATTAGTTTACTATCCCAACAACTGCCCATTTCCTCACGCCCTCGCCAATGTGGGATACTAGACCCTGTGTAAATTTTTACCAGTGTGATAGACAAAAATAACAGCTCATTATTTTTGTTTTCCTTCAACTGCTAGCAAGGGGATCCTTTTTCGTTTATTCGTCACGATTATTTCTTTTACTTATGAACTGCTCACTTACAGTCTCTACTCTTTGTCAACAGGACTGTTTGTCTGTTTTCCTTATTGATTTGTAGGAACATTTAATGCTTTCTGGATATTTATATGCTGTGATATTTTCTGCTTGTCTGTGCCTTAAATATTTGTGGCATCTTTTGCTGGGAAGCTTAAACCTTTTATGTAACCAAATTTATGTTTCTTTCTAGTCTCTCAGTTTTCTCATTTCAAGCTTTCCTTATAACTATATAAAAGTACTATCCTAGTTGGAATTTGTTTTGCATGGAAGGAGGTAAGAATAGTTTTCCCCACTGTGAGATAGACAGCCAACTGTTCCAACACCATTTAAAAAAAAAAAAAAATCCTTAATGATACCTTTAAAATGAACAAATCCTCCAACTTTCCACTGTTTCCAATATCCTATTAAGATCAGAGCAAGTCTGCATCACTGGTTTTTCAAAATCTTAGTTATTCTTGTACATATTCTTTTTAGATTAATTTTAGAACAGACAAGCTCCAAAGTTCCCTTTCTGGTAAAAAGGCAAACGACAACTTTCTGATATGAAGCCATCACACCCAGGAAAATTTCCTCAAAATTAGTTACATCATTAGTCTTGAACAGTTTCTTTTGCCGTCATTTACTATTTAAGAATACTACATGTATTTTTATGTCCGTCTGGCAATATTTTGCTTAATAATTTTGACTTGCAAATGATATCACTGCTACCTCAAAATACAAGAGAATCATGTGATCAACAATTATAACTAGCCAGCAAGTTTGGCAGGTATGCACTGTTCATATTAGCTAGAGTTTTATTTTTTTCACATTTCTTAAGTTGTCATTGGCTTATTTCTGGTTCCTTTACCAGAATTTAATTTCACGAGGCATATTCAGCCCAACAGACCTTACAAATCCAGCACTGGCCTAGAAGAAGCTGATAATCCGGTAGCACAGCACTCCCCACAAGAAGGAACACGGGTGCCTGGAAGAAATGGCTGATTCTTGGGGTGTGGGAGAGTATGAGACTGGAACACCCTCTTGGACCAGAAAGAAAGAAGTGCTCAAAGAATGACATGGACATGTCAAAAAAACAGAGTCTGTGTAAAGGACTCTCGTGATAATAGTCTCAATAATAATCACAAAGTCTTACGACCTATCGAATAAAATAAGAATCTCTAACTTCACACTGATAAATGGGGGAGAAGAGCAAGCTATCCCTTATGGTAGAAAATCAACTAATAAAATGGTCCCCAACTTTTTTTGGCACCTATGAGAATCTAACGGTGCTCCCATGAGAATCGAACACCTGATGATCTGAGGCGGAGCTGAGGCGGTGATGCTAATGCTAGCGCTGGGGAGCGGCTGCAAATATAAATGAAGCTTCTCTCACCCACCCACTGCTCACTTCCTGCTGTGCGGCCCGGTTCTAACAGGCCACCGACCGGTACTGGTCTGCGACCCAGGAGGTTGGGGACCCCAGAACTAATACTACTGGACAAGATTCAGTGGATGCTCAAACTACTGGAGGATACATAGGATATTTACATAAGTCTCAAAGATACAGTTACAAAGGGTAACGTAGTACTTTCCAGTGGAGAAACCTGATGAACACCAAATGGACAGCATGTGCCTCTGGAGAGGATACACTGAGAAGAATAGCTCTTCTGGTGGTACTGCTGACGAAAGCATATAATTTGAACCTACTGATGAGAAACAAAACAAAATAAAAAAACCTAAAAACAGACTGCTTTTGATTTAAAATAAGTGGTTTATACTCTTCAAAAATGTCTCGAATACACCACAAGTCTTAGGATATGTTCCAGATTGAAGGAAACCAAAGAGACGTGAAAACTGAAACGCAATGCACAACCCTGGATTTGTCCTTTTGACCTGTGAAGAACATTATTAGAACAAATGTCTAAATCTAAATAAGGTATAAGCTTATATAATAGTATTGTATCAATGTTAACTTCTTGATTTTGACAGCTATGGTTACATAATAACGTCCTTGCTTTTAGGCAATGTTATAGAGCAAAGGCCCACATACCTGTCATTTATTCTCAAATAGCTCAGGAAAAAATATACACATATAAACAGACAAATCGAAAACAACCCAGAAGTACAAGATTGGCTAATAGCTTAAAAAGCAAACATGTTGACTTTGCTTTTCCAGTTAAATTTACTTTGCTGATTATTTTAAAAGATTCTGCTAAACAAATTATTGGTATAAAACTATTTTGGAGGAGTGCTAAGATTACTAGGTATACGTTCAAGGATTCTGAATAATCAGCATGCTGATTTCAAACTATTTTGAATTTGTTCATGAAATGGGTCAGAAGAAAATTCTATTTTCAGTCAAAATCTTGATACAATCTAATAAGGTAGTTGAAAATAATTCAGTAGACCTTACAGACTTGCCCCCATCAAATATCAAAATGTACTGTAAAGCTCCACATAGAATTATGTTGAACAAAGAAACCAGACACAAAAGGGTCTGTGCTGAGTGGATCTATTTTACATGAAGTCCCGGAGCAGGCAAACGGACCTATGGTGAAAGCAGCCACACAAGGGGTGAAAGGGGAGAGCGACTGGGAAAGGGCAAGAGGAGCCCCCTAGAAACAGTGCATATTCTGACTCCCATCTACTTCACACCGAATGCAAAAACAAATTCCAAATGAAGTAAACATCCAGATATAAAAATAAAATCGTAACTGTTACAAGGTAGAATACCTTTTATAATTTTAAAGCAAGGGAGGGCCTTTTAAAACACAACATAAAGTCTAGGAACCATATAGAACAGGTTGGCAGCACGGCCTGTATTAACGATTAATGAGCAAAACCCCACAAACAAGACAGGTCAAATGACAGGCTGATAAAAACAATTGAGACATTTTAGAGAGAGCCTTCGAAAGTCAACAAGACAAACAACTCTAGAAAATGGGCAAAGGGCATGGAAAGGCAATCCAGAAAATACAGATAGCCATTTATCAGAAGCTCTCTAATTTGTAAAGTAATGCAAATGAAAAGTTTATCTGTGAAGAAATGCAGGTAAGTATAACAAAATACCTTTCTTCCCTATGACACATTTAAAAAGATAATACTTGGTGCTAGGTGAGAATTTAAAAAAATAGGCACTCCGTATTTTTGGCTGAGAGATTAACCAGTACAGCCTGTTGGAGTAGCTATTTTAAAATAAAATGTACATATCCTTTGACCCCAGAATTCTACTTCTTGTAAGTCATCAAAAATATATTCCTTTAACCAGAAAGACACATTTCTGGTTCATGGCAGCACTGAGAATTAGAAAAAAAATCTGGATAGTTTGGTAATAAAAAGACTGAGGAGCTAAGTTGTGGTACATCATATGAAGGACTACTATTAAGCTATTAAAAAAGAATGGGGGCTTTTGCTTATAGCACTATGGAAAAGTGTTCTTAACATGTTAAGTGAGAAAAGCGAGTTACAAAATATTTTGCATAGAACCTGTTTTATTAAAAAAAAAAGGAAAATAAATGTACACAGGTGTGTGTGCATCTTAATGTATTTATTTTTAAATGACTGGGAAAACATGCCCGACCTTCTAACAAGTTGCCTCCTAACTGGTAAGGAACTTCTACATCTCATTTACTGCATATCTGCATTTTTAAAAACCTCGTTACTTTTTTTTTTAAGAAAAAGGGAAGCAAAAAGAAGACCCACAGGCTCCATTTCCCCCCACTATGACTGTCTTTCTCTGCTGATTTTCCAGTACCTTTTGCCTTGGCAAAGACATTTACTTGGGCAAAGACAAAAGTGGACGATGTACCATGGACCACAGAAGTGACTCCAACGTGAGGTCACTGACTGCTGGGCCCTCAGAGTTTATACCACACAGTGTGGCTGACAGTGGTGCCTGCCTTTCAGACAATTCAAACCCAGTTCTTCACCACTGGCCAGGTAATATATTTTCTTTTGAGGCCTGAGCAACAAAGCCTCCAATCACCTAAGGGAAATTTCAGACGTCCAAATGCCCAATTGTAGCCGATTCTTTCTTAAAACAGTAGTTGAACGTTACTAAATTAAGTTATTGAGTAAATACCGAAGGAGAAGAAAAACAAAGATGATATAGCCCCTGCCCTCAACAATCTGGTTCTGACACAAGGCAGAATGACGTAAACAGGGTATAAGGAACTAGGCCATGACAACGCACCTACGGAGATAAGAGTTGCCACTGGTAGGATCAGACGTTGTGTCTGGATGAACTAGGATGTGAATGCAGACAGATAAGAGGAATGGGCAGAGCAGAGCCCAAGAGAGTGAACCCTTGCGGCCTGATGAAAGTCCAGAATGCAGCAGAGGAAGGTGATGGGGGAGGAAGAGGGAAAGGGAGGTTTGGGTCAGATGGCAGGGTCATCGGTGCCCCATGGAATGTTTTCATAGGGCAGGCAATTTTTGAAAACAATGTCTGTAAAAGTGACAACTCTGTTTTGTCCAAGCGGTATTTAAAAAGGTTAGTTTCTGCAAGTAAGAGTAATAGGGGACTCAAACTGTATTAAATACTCTCTACTTAAAGAAGGGTAAGGGTCTGGATAAGCAAGTGCTGCCCAGAAACCTACGAAGGAAAATAAATATGAGTTCGAATACCCCTTCCATCCTCTGAATTCCCAAGTAGCACAGAAACAAAACACAGGGCAGGGATCTTCAAAGAAAATAACAAGGCTTCATTCCAGGCCTTTTTGATTCACAGAGCACTTCACAGGCCCCAAATACAACCTAGTAAACGAGGTACATTAGCAAAGAAAGTAGCTTAGATGGCATCGCTAAACGTTAGCAGTGCTCATAAAATCTTCAATACCTTTGCTAGATCTCTTTGACGTCTTCTTGTTTCCTTCTGAGGTAATTTCAATTTCGTCAGGATTACCCCCTTCATCCTCAATTGCCTAAAGGGAAGGTAAAAGAAAAGTTCACCAAAAAGAGTCAACACAGAGATTTGACTGTCACAGAAGCTTCGAACTGCTGATCTGGAAATGCTGCCCTCAACCCCTTTCATTCATTCTTTCTCTTGCTGTACACATTGGAGCAAGGGCTCTGGAATCAGACTGACTGCCAGTTTTCTGCTTTACTTAAAGGTTCTGATTTTGGTTTTCATTTTGCAACACGGGGCTAATAAAAGTATTTACTTTGAAAAGCTATTGTAAGAACTCTATTACCTATGTAAAGCAAGCACTGAACAAACGTTTGGCTTATTTTTAATATTATCACCACAAGTTTGTTCATCCTATTCCTGGGCTCAAGGGAACTCAAAAAGGGAAGGCGCTCTCTTCAATTTCCTATGACTTCACCCAGCAATGTGCTGCTCAACCTTCTGAGATCCTCCCCTCCCCCATGCCACGCCTGCACCACCAGCACTGACTGGACAGAATATTGACACTCATTGGTCGAATTCCTACTGAGTGGCATGGGACCAGACATGGCATATATTGCCTTATCTGATCATACACATCCATGATTGACTCCAAAGGCTTTGCTCTCAACCACTAGGGGACCTACCTCAAAAGATACAAAATTATAAGGAGCTTTGGCAAGCCTGACCTCCTACCCCAAGAACTTGTCATTCACTTCGACAATCTCCACCCACGCTTAGCAAATCAGTATGGAACATGTCAATGATGACATCCCTAGATGCTGGGCTTCATGTTTAGGTTTCACTAAAAACTCTTTCTCTCTTTACTGTACTATCCTGTTAGCATCATTTTCATTTAAACCTACTTCAAATACTGTTTCGTTTGTACACAATTCCAGAAGTCTCGGATTCTCGGCAGTTTCCTAGCTTGGTAAGCCTGAATTTAGAATAGAGCTTGAGAGGTTCAACACCTAATATGTACCAGGAAAAAAAATCTCTCATTCTTCTCTGAAGCAAAAGTCAGGAAGAGAAGTGGAGTTCTGCCCTGGGGTCAAGGAACAGACATCCATAAAGTCCTTCACCCTTTCACTGGAGACAGACAATTCTGGAACACCACTAGGAGAATAGAACTGCCCCAAAGCAGGAGGGTACATTGCACCCTCAATGTGTCTCTTCTGCAGTGTTTACAGGGTCATCCCTAGGGGGACTGAGGGCTCTGAGTCAGGCCTTGGCAAAATACACCGTGTGTGTTCCCTCCACCTTTTCCTCTTTTGCCCTTCCTGGAAAAATAAATCAAGAAAAGGACACAACCTAGAGAAGAGAAGTGGAAGAAAAGATCGGTAATTCCAGACTTGCTTAGACCAGAAAATAGATAGGGGTACAGTATTTACGTATTCTGGTCACATCTCTAAGAAACTGAAAGGAAGAAGCAGGGATGGATCTGTCCCCTCAGAGATGACAGTGATGGAAGATTCCTAAAGTCACCAGTCTCAGCCACCAGCCTGACAGGAAAACGCAATGCCATCTTATCAGTTCTGCAGGCTTTCGAGCTGTCTGGGGGAAAAAAGGATAAAACCCCCAATTTGACTTTGTTGAGGAGACCCTGGTGGCTACACCTTGGGTATGGCAGACGTCATGGATCACAACTCCCCAAGTGCCAACCCTCACCCGCCCTGCATTTTTCTCCAGGTAAATGCCTTGGTCAACGAACTGCCTGCTCAGAGTAAAGGAAATTAGTATCCATAGTGAAAGAAACACAAGCTCAAGTTAGAAAGGCCCCAACTGGCTCTGGGCATATCAGCTCACCACTCTCAAGCCTGAGCTTCCTCATCCGGAAAATAGAAAATAATCCCTACTTCCTCTTAATAACAAGTAAAGAACAACGACAATGACAACAAAAAAACACAATTCTCAGTTGTCTGGGAGCCAGTGGGGTGGGATGAGTCGCACACCTCACTGTCTGCAGGGGGTGGGAGGATAGGTGCCCAGGCTGAGAGGGTCCCAAGGCAAGAGGAGCCGGGTGGAAAAAAGGCAAAGAAACAAATCAACAAGAGGAAAGACATAAGGGACACAGACACTTAATTCCGTGTTTTTCACACCTATCTTTCGGAATCCCTGAGGTAGGAATGAGAGGCCCCGTTTTGCAAAGGACACACGGTGGCACAGGGGAAAAGGGAATTGTGACAACGATCATATCCTCAGAATTCACATAAACCGGGCAACATGCCAAGCCCGTTTTATGCAATCTCACTCAGTCTCAACAGGAAAGCGCCGTTTTTCTTTTTACAGAGAAAGGAACAAGCTCAGAGAGAATTTAACGTCTTCCGTGCCCAAGACCAAGCCACTGGGACGCGGCAGAGCTCCGAGTCCGCCCGCTGCCTGCTTCTCGGGGAAGTCCTGAAGCCATCTCGGTGTCCTCCCCAAATATTTTACATTTCTGGTCGCTACTGCAAAGAGCGCTTTCCCTTCCGTGTTATTTCTCTGAACTACTGCTAGCGAACCCCTAAACTCTTTTTTCTTATATATATATATATTTCTCGACGTGTTTACTTTGCAAATTAATCCCCTATTTAAGGATCGTTGGCCCTTACGGGGCACGGAACATCTACCTCCCCGGAGAAGACCCCCACGGCCAGCGCGGGCTCAGGGAAATCGGCCGGCTTGGGTTCAAATCCCGTCGCCTCCTCTTCCCGGCCGTATGACCTTGACCGAGTCCCCTACCTCACCCAGGAAGTGAGAATTTCGGGGTCCCTCGGCCACTTCGGAAGATTGAGGAGAGACAATGACAGGAAAGCTCTCGGCCAAGTGGCCGACAGTGAAAACAGAAGCCCTCGGCCGATGTCACCCGCCACCTAAGAGCTGCGGGGCCCCGGCGGCTTCCCCCGTTCGCGTCCCCTTGTTCTTGCCTCGCTCCAATGCGGCGCTGGGATTCGAGGCTGGGCCCGGCTGGGCTCTCGGCCCCCGTCAGGGCCTGTGAGGAGCCGAGCGGGAGAAGCGCGGAGAGCGAGGCCGGGCGCAGGCCTCTAGCGCGGCCGGGGGCGGGCCCTGAGGCCAGGGGAAGCCCTGTCGCAGCCGCAGGGGTCCCCGACCCGACTCCTGCCCACCCCCAGGGCCCCGGCTCCACCTTTCTGAGCCTCTCCATCAAAACGCTCTTGTTGCCGCTAGAGTCCAGATTCCGTTTCTTCAGCTCCGCCCGCAGGTCGATCACCCGCAGGTCGCTGAGGCGCCGCGTCCCGGTCTCCGACGAGGCGGAGCTCAGAGCCGCTGCGCCCGCCGCACCTGAATCGCCTAAGCCTGCGAGAGTCTCCGCCATTCCAGGGACCCTGGCTCCGCCACCTACTTCACACAGAAGCGGGCCGGTTTTATCTCGGCACCTAGCACAAAATGGCGCCGCCTGCCAGAGAACCGCTTCAGCCGCCCCGGCGCGCCTCACTTCTGCGCAAGCGTACCCGGCGCAGGACCGACGCTCCCTGTCGCGTCTGCACATGCGTGGTGCGAGCCCTGGGAGATGTACGCAGGCGCATTGCGTCTCGCCGGCCTCCCGCCGCGAGCGGCCGGGACGCATGCGTACTGCAGTTACGGCGCCTGCGCGTTGAGGCGGGGAACGTGCTGTCGTTCGTCGCGCGAGCTGGCTTGCAGCTTAGAATGTTGGTATGGGCGGCGCGCATGCGCGGCCGGAAAGCGGGGTGGGAGGAAGCGAGTGCGTTTTCCTCTTAGGCAGCGCCATTTTGTGCTCAGAGCCGCTACAGCCACTGGAGGTGTGGAGAGTAGGTGGCGGGGACGGGAAGCCGGGGATGGCGGAGACTCTGGCAGGGTCTAGCGACTCGGTTTCTGGCACAGCCGCTCTCGGTTCGGGCGCCTCTGAGGCCGGAACGCGGAAGCTCAGCGATCTGCGGGTGATCGACCTGCGGGCGGAACTGAAAAAGCGGAACCTGGACACGGGTGGCAACAAGAGCGTCCTGATGGAGCGACTCAAGAAGGTGAGGCGGCTCGCGGCCCCAGGGTGGTGCAGGAGGCCGGGGCACACCTCCGCTTGGGCCTGTCACCATGACTCCTGGATCCGGGCGTCCCCAGCCCGCCTCCGTCTTGGCTGACCCCCCGGCTCGAGCTGTCGAGGACCCGGTGACCAGGCTGTGTGACCTTGGCCCGTCACCGTCCCTCTCTGTGCCTTGCCTCCTGCCAGCCAGTCGCCTCAAGTGCGCTGACAGCCCGCCTTCTTAGCCACTAGAGTGCCCCCTGGACGCCTCCCGGGGCTCTAGTTGGAGACTCGGCTCTGTGACCTTGGACATGTGCCTTCTCCTCTCTGCGCGTCAGTTTCCCTTCCTGGAGAACAGATGACTGAAGGACCGTTGAGATCTTACAGGAAAATGGGTGTTTGTACCTTCCCCCAGAACCTTTGCGCTTACCATCATCCCCTCCTCCCGACTGCTCTTCTCCCAGGTCTCCTGGCTGACTCCTTGTCATTTTGGGTCTGTTTGAGCTGTCACCTCCCCAAATACTCTCTCTAAAGTGCGGCTCCACCTTCCTGCCTCTCTCTCTGTCACATCATCTTAAAATGTCCCACCTCACAGCACTTAATAGGTAATTTAGTACTGGGGATTGTTGTCTCCTCAACCAAAACAAACTTCTCAAGGGTAGGGACCTTGTGAGTTCACTGGTGAGGGCCCAGTCCTGTGCCAGGCACGCAGGAGATACTGAGATACCGCCCCTGACCCAGTCTGTTCGTGTTCTGCCTCCGCAGAGGTCAGAGCTGGTCTATGGAACACCACTCAGCCCTGGGCGCATGCCCACCAAGGACAAGCTGCTGTTTTGCGTTATGATGTTGTTAACTAGAAGGTTGGGGATTTTGGAGGTTAGGGGCCATTTCGGAATTGGTCATTGACCCCAGTTCTGGAGCCCCAGCTTACACACCCATTTGTCTTTTGGGTGTGGGGCCCACAGAGAACTAGGTTGTGTTGGATTCATTTATCCTGTGCCTTTTGGGCTTTCAGCCCAGATGTCAGAACCAGACTTACTCTCGGCAAGGAAGGGTTTGCCTTTGTGTGTTGGGAAGTTGTTACAAGGAACTGTGTGCCCTGTAGCTCTTGATGATGTAAAACTCATCTTTTCCTGACAGGCGGTCAAGGAAGAAGGGCAGGATCCTGATGAAATTGGCATAACGTTGGAAGCCACAATCAAGAAGACAACAAAGAGATGTGTTAAAGGTATCCACCTGTACTTATTGCTGCTTGAGGCCTGAGTGTTTGTTTAGAGAACTTAGAGAACCGGCTTTTTAGCATCTTTTTGCCCTCCAGGCTAGGAGGAGAATGCCTTTGGCCCTAATTGTCCTCCATCTAACAATTAGACCTGCTGTTCACCAACTAACAAATAGGTCTGTCGGGTGCTGGAGGAGATATGCCAGCGCCAAGTAAAATTAAGCTGTGTATTGAAAACATCTGAGCTCTTGTCTTTGGGATTAAAAAAGAGCTATAGTAGATACACTCTAAAAGCTGCCCTAACTGGTTTGAGCGGCTGAATGCACCTGCTCTGCTTCCTTCCTGGTTCAAAAAATAGGACTTAAAGCAGGGAAAATGACTACCCGAGACTGAAAAGATCCCAACTTCTCTAGAGTCCAAAATAAATTGTCAGAGTATTTGTACCCAGCCTACGTTTTACCAGTGTGATTTTTTTTCAATGGAGGTACAATTTACGTATGGTAAAATTCACCTGTCTAAAATATTCAGTGCAGTACGTATTCACGAGGCTGTACAACCAGCACCGGTATCTAATTCTAGAACATTTTTCTCACCCCAAAAAGAAGCCAATGTGCCGGTTAGCAGTCACTCCCCATTTACCCCGCCCCCAGCCCTTGGCATTATCTAATTGGCTTTGTCTCTATAGATTCGCCTGTTCTGTGTCTTTGTTCACTTAGCATGTCAATTTCAAGGTTCATTTATGTCATAACATATCAACGGTTCATTCTTTTTTATGGCTCATAACCAGTTATTTTCAGAAGGACTTAATTCCATAAAACTTTGAAATCTTGCTACTCTCATTGGTTGTCATTCTCGTTATTAGATTTTATGGCGATAAGGACAGTATAATTTGAAACACCTGGTGATGGACTTATTTTCTTGAAAGGTGCAGCACAAAAATTCTCACAGCTGTCTATGTCCCATTTATCTGAAGTGTTAGATTCACGTAATGGAGACCAGCTGCTTACAAAGTAAAACATTTGTAGCTTTTTCAGTAATTTCAGTTTACTTTTTAACATCTTTTCTTTAAAGGACAACTTTTGCGTAACTCATCTAACTGGTTAAAATTTATACATACGTGTGTTTTGAAAGATTAAATTTTTAAAATTAGGTTCCATAAAGGGGTTTACGTTTGTTTAATTTTAAAACGTTGATGTGTTTTGCTGTTCTTGTATTGGTCCATATTTCAGTTATAAACTATCAATACAGACTGTGAAAGACGGGTCTATAGCAGGAAACATGCAAATAGAAACCTCTCTCAATGTGGATTAAAGCTTGGGTCAAATCAGAACTCCTTGGAGTTAATCTTTTGTCCTGAAAGCTTTGATAAGTTATTTCTATTGGTACAGCTCTAGCACTGGTCTCTTCCCGTTTCAAAGAAGTCACAAACTCCCAGAGAAGGAACAGATGGCCGAGGTCAGGGGGCAGAGGACAGCACATGCAAGTTGTTGAGCTAACATGCACTTCGAAGGTGTCAGGGCGCGTGGTTAGTGATATGAAGTGTTAGCCGTCCCCCGTCCCCCCCAGCAGCCCATTGAAATTAGGTCCTTGAGTTTGTACAAAAGTGATTAGAAGGAATTAACCAATCATTTCCAATATCTATGCCACAAAGTGGGACTAATTCTGGGAATTCATAAGCAATTGTTGGCTCCCCCACCCCCTTCAAATCACCCACCCTTGACCTATGGATGTTGCTGTTTCCCCTTAAGAACTGGCTCTCTGAAGGCAGGGCATCCTCGCCCACACGCTCGCAGCATGCACTCAGTAGCCTCACCTGGGTCAGGAACCCGGGATCTTCTGCCTGTAAAGCAGACATGCTAACCACTACACTATGGAGCCATCCTTATTGTTGCCTTTCAAAAGTAAAGAGTAGCTAAACTTAGGAAAAACTGTTTCATTATCCTCAAAACAAGAGGTCTCTTCCCTAGCTTATCTAAATAGGCAAAATTGTGGAAGACTTGTTAGGTGTGTTGAAAGATTAAAATTTTGAGTTAGGTTTTATGTGAGATTAAAATTGGATTTTCTAGTTTGTCTTGTCTCTCAAACCCCCTCCCGTTTCAGCTTTTAGTCAGCAGAGCCCAGGCCCTTGGGATTGAGGTGAAGCCTGTCTGCCCAGGGTTTGTCATTCCCAGTCTCATGTAAGATACTTTTTGGTGAGATTTTAGGGTGTGTGCCTCTCTCCTGTTTACATCCTGTGTAGGCACTGCAGGCTACTATTTAGAGGCCTAGATGTTGGGTGCAATTACCAGACATTTTTAGACAGTATTTCAAAAGCATATGTTGGGTTTAGATGTAGCAGTAAGTGCCACGGCTGAGTTTTTGAGTCCCAGCTTTGGAGCTGAACCAAATTCTCATGTGTCAAAAGTGGATAATAAACCTGCCAGCGTTGTGGGGAGTATTAAATAATGAGATGTAGAGAGCATAGTGCCTTACGTGTAGTAAAATTATATTTCTTGAGGGGTCATTAATAAATAATGGTGAACGAGACACAAGGTATAGGCACTGCAGTTTGAGTCTCTAATCAAAGATTGAGGTTCCTTATGTTTCATTTTCTCATTTTAAAAAGTTAAAAAAATACTTTTTAATAATTTGGAAAACATAAAAGGTATGCCTGTGAAAATGAAATGGTCATTAATCATATCACTCAGTATTTTAACCACTGTTGGCGGTGGCCTCAGTCAGATCCGTTTGTATGTATCTTCACACCTGCATGTAGACAAACATACACGTGCAAATTATTTTATTTTTTATGCACATGCATTTTAATAAAAGTAGATCTATGTGGTTTTGTTTCTTTTTTATTTTTTTTTTTAACTTTATGGGCATTTTACCATATCGTTAAATATTGATTACTAGCTTAATTTTTTTTTAAGTTGCAAGACATTGTATGGTATACTCCGGGGTTTTACAGCTTTGGCACTGTTGACATTTTGGAGTGAATAATTCTTTGTGGTTGGGCACTGTCCTGTGCATTGCGATGTGGCAGCAATCCTCGGTCACTCATTATCCACTCGATGCCAGTCGCACCCCCCGAGGTGTGGCCCCAAAAACATCTCCAGATGTTACCAGATTATACATCCCAATCTTCCCATTGACTCCTCATACTGGTGCCCCACATGTAAACAAAACATGCTGTAATTGGTTTCCCTCTCAGGTGTTCAGGCTGTGTATGTGTTCTAGATGGGATAAATACCTATTTTTGAATTCCCTATCAGACATTTGGTGCATGTCTTAATGGAAACGCCTGCAGTAAAGGGCCTGCACATTTTAAAGACTTTTGATATATGTGGTGCCCAGGGATTTTACTTTCTGAGTCTAGAAGTTTCCGTTCTCCTACCCGTCCTGCGTGCCTTGGGAACACTTTACATTAACTGTAAATAGTTCTTTTGCATTCGCAAGACACAAGATGACTATGGACTTTGTGGTAGCTTTTGCCTTGCAGAAAAAGGTTCCCGAGCTGAAGGATGATAAAAGGCAGGTGGCCTGCCTGAAGTGGATGGGATGTAGGGAAGACCAGCAAGTTAACGATCTGGGGTGTTATTTTTGAGTTGCAGTTCTTTGATTAATAGGTGGATATTACATTTTTGAAATTACGTTTGTTGAAAAATGCTATCCTTTGCTCACTCTTTTTTAGAACGTTTGTCATTTGGCGTGCTTTTGAAAACTTTTTGATGCTCTTTGATATTTTGTGCAAAATCAAAATGCTTTGATAGTGTTACGGAAATCCCAAATGATCACGTCACAATAGAGACAAAATTACACATGATAGAATGGGCACCTCTGGTTTCCTCGTAACATGTTCTCACTAAGTCTATTATTTTGCGTAAACTAATTATGAGGCCAGACCTGAGTGTTATCTGACTGAGTAATTATTCTCTAATTAGGACAGAAGATGGAGGATGAAGGCGCAGAAGACAATGGCCTGGAAGAGGATTCCAGAGATGGGCAGGTATGTGGCGTGACAGTGGAGACGGTGGCAAGAGCTCCGAGTCCTGGTCTGCCTGGTCGTTGACACCTCTCATTCCCATTCACAGGAGGACATGGATGCAAGTTTGGAGAGCTTGCAGAATATCGACATGATGGATGTTAGTGTGTTAGAGGAAGCGGAAGTTGAGAACAGCAACGCTCCAGACTTTGGGGAGGACGGCACAGACAGCATCCTCGATGCCCTTTGTGAGAGCAAAGAGTATGTGGCTGCGCAGCTGAGAGAGCTCCCGGCTCAGCTCCCGGAGCATGCTGTAGGTAACTCGGACTCGGGATGTGTGGTAGCCACAGGCTCCTGGGGCCCGGGCGATTTACATGAGTGAGAGAATGCTGGGTGGGGGCCGAAGGAAAAGCAAACAGCGAAATCGCCGTAAACACTTCCTTCCATACCTGATCATTGGTGTCCATTTAAACTCCACCAAGTCAGATGTTAACTAATGGATAACTTCTCTGTGGTACTGGAGAATATTTCAATAAGTGGGTGGGAGATGCTTTCTAAGCATAAGTTGTGAGTAAAAGGTTGGTACAGTTGAAAAAGTATTTTTCTTTTAAAAAGTAGGTTAAAAAATAGATAAAAAACAGCTTACAATTTCATCCAAGTAATTTTGATATTTTGGAAAATGTACTATATACATAGGGTTAGTCTTATTAAAAGATGTGAAATATGCTGAAGAGAAGTATTTGTCCCCCCTAGAAGGACCCCTCATGTGAAAGGGCCCCCGATTAGTGTCCGTGCAGACACAAGAGGACTTTAGTTCGTTACTGGGGTCAATTTCCCACCTTCTCACGCCCGGTGTCTTGGCATGGAGCTCTCAGCTGTGGCCATCCCAGGACCGATAGCCATTCTTATCTCACCAACGCGACATGCTCCGCCATTCTGGTTTGGTGGTTTTATTTAGTAAGACGTTACAGCTTTAACTGGAGAAAAGCGCCTTCATAGGACTGAACTTTAACCTTATGGGTAAAAGTCACAAACTCCAAACATCACCAAACCTCAACCTAGGGTAGCACTGAACAACTGATTCGTCCCTCCCCTCAGCACGATCCTGTTGTGTCATATTAATTATTTTCAGAGAGGTCTTGGTTTCCACCTCTTGGCTGATGGGAGCTTCCAGGTTATAAGGTTCAAACCTAGAAAAAGGAAAAAAAACGTGGGAAGGGATATTTTTGTGTTTTACTTTAAAAGGTGAAAGGCCTTCAAATTTAGTAATCTTTAAGGTAAGTTGGGTTTTGTTTTGTTTTGTTTTAAGTAAATAGTGTAAAAAGAGGAAACGATCAAGTGTTCGTTTTAAATAAAGCACTCTAAAAGAAAGTGCCTGGTTACTGTTATTTTAAAAGTTTTGCTACTGAGTGGAATCGGAGGATTTCGAAGTTTTGCATTTTGCTTTGGGAACTCTGTGGCTGGGTGGTGTATGTCCGCCACCAGTATGTGGAAGCTGCGTGGGAAATGAATTAGTTTCATTCGGGCGGTACTGACAGAATGCCTATCATGATGAGCCTCTGTCAGCAATGCCGGCGTCACCCAGTCCTGGAGCGGGCATGGGGGCAGGGAGGCAGGTGATAAACTGAATAATCCAACAGCGGACTTGCAGATGGCAGTAGGTATATGAAGGAAGTAGACGTGTAGGTTGCCTGCAGTGTGGTGAGACGCAGACCTTGGCATTCACAGCTCTGTCCCCACAAAGTGACCTTCCTTTCATCTTTCAGGTGGATGGGGAAGGCTTTGAGAGCACTTTGGATGCTTCATCGTTGGACTTCAGAGTACCTCCGGTAAGGGACCATCTGGTTGTGCAGGGCTGGGAATTTTGCGTGAGTGGTCAGCTTCCCGTAGCGGGAGAGGATGCGTGCGTGTACGTAGCGAGAACTATCTGCTGAGTGTTGATACTGAGCTGGGTGCTGGGACAAGAGGTTGAGCCCAACCGCTCAGTCTCGGGATTTGCAGCCTAGTGGGGGCAGGGCAGATGCCCAGCAGGGATGAGACTGGGAGGGAGAGAAGTTCAGTGTGGGACAAGTTTAGGCCGTCGGGCTGTGAACGCGCCTAGGCGGCTTCCTGGAGGAAGTTGTGTCCTGACTGGGGTCTGACATCGGACAGGACTTAGCCCGGTGAGGGAACACAGGCGACTTTGGGACAGAGGAAATGTGGTTCACTACGGGGATGGCGCACACGGGGTGGAGCCAGACTGGCCGGTGGGGTGGCGGAAGCTGGGTGGGCCTGCTTGCCAGAGCGCGGGCCAGGAAAGGGGCTCTGCTGATGATCTTACAGATGGGCATGGCAGGGAGAGCTTTTAAGCAGGGTAGAGAGATGCTTTTAATAGGTTTTAGCTTTAAACAACAGTTTATGTTGGGAGAAACACTTCTCCAGTCTGGTGTGATGTATAAAGTAGTAGCCATCTGTGTGATCTCTGCCTTGACTGTGGGAGTCTTTGCCAGCCTCAGGGTCCATTATTACTATATCAGCTCAACCCTGAGGCAGGGTGGCCCAATTCTGAGGGGAGAATGGAACAGACTAGTACTAGTACCAGTACCCTTCCGCTTTTTGGCAGAAACTGACAAACGCACTAGTCTTCCTTGAATGACCATAGAACGGGATACGGGGTTTTGAGTGGAGAAAGTTGAAACAAGCATTTCTTCATTCTTGATTGAAAGCTGTACTGCTCGGGCAAAGTATCCGCCCAGTGTTCTAAGTGCCTCGTTTTCCTTTTCTCTTTCTAAATAGGATATTGACGAACCGCTATTGGAGCCAGGTACTGATAAGAGAAACACAACAGTTATGGTTCGAAAGTTTTCTCCCTACTATTGTTTTCAAGCTGTCTATGTCTTTTAAGCTGGGTTACGGTCTCGTGTGTTATTTTAACGGTGGACGATCCAGATCATACAAGGATCAGAGATTGGAAACCCATTCGTATCACCAGATCTGTGGAACAGCCGTTCTGGTTTCTGGCGGTCACGTGCATGTGCTGAGATGTCGCGATTACGCTCATCTCTCTAACCACGTCGAGTGGTATTTATGTAATTTCTCCCCCTTGATCCTTCCATGTGTTTCTACACATGAAACAGATCTTGTGATATGTCGCTGCAGTCGTTTGAATGCAGTCAAGGCAGGTTAAAGTGGTTGTCAGGGCACTTATAACCCGAGAAGTGACTGGATTCCAGAAGAGGAAACAGAGTTTCTTCATGAAAATTTCCAACACGTTATTTCCCTTCTGGACTGCGTTTTTCTCCCACCATCGGAAGAGTTTCTGGTTGTCAAATTGGACTGTTCTGTTAAAAGAAATGCAAAGAAATTTGGAAATTGAGCTGTCATTGAATGGTGATTGCATTCGGTTCAGCACCTTGGACGTTGGAAAAATAAGTCCGAAGACCCAGACTTGAACAAAACACGAAGAAGACTGTCGAGAAGCGGCCAAGTGGTTGTAGGTGCTTAAATCTGTGGGGGCCTTTTCTCTTCCGGGTAGCGTAGCGGCTTGCTCTAGCAGGCGGTCGGAGCGCAGGTAGTGTAACCAGTGTAACGTGTGTACCCGCGGGTTTTCCAATCTCTGTGTAGCTAGCAGTTCTCTTCGTGTTAGTGGCAGCCGTGCCAGTTCCGCATTTGTGATTGCTGTATTTCCCTGGTAATTAAACCTTGTGCCATTCTATTCCTGTTAAATCCGTAGAAAATGAGAAAATACTCGACATTTTGGGGGAAACTTGTAAATCTGAGCCAGTAAAAGAAGAAGGTTCCGAGCTGGAGCAGCCATTTGCACAGGATACAAGTAGCGTGGGGCCAGACAGAAAGCTTGCGGAGGAAGAGGACCTTTTTGGCAGCGGCCATCCGGAGGAGGGTGATTTAGATTTGGCCAGCGAGTCAACGGCACAAGCTCAGTGGAGCAAGGCAGACACCCTGTTAGCGGTAGTGAAAAGGGAGCCCGTGGAGCAGACAGGCGGTGACGAGAGGACGGACTGTGAGCCTGTAGGGCTAGAGGAGCCAGTTGAGCAGAGTAGTAAAGCGTCAGAGCGCGCGGAAGCCTCTAGCGAGGAGGTCGCGGAAGCGCCCCGGGAAGCCTCGAGCCCAGACCCCAGAGATAGCAAAGAAGACGTGAAGAAGTTTGCTTTTGAAGCTTGTAATGAAGTCCCTCCGGCTCCTAAAGAGTCCTCAGCCAGTGAGGGCGCTGATCAGAAAATGAGGTTTGTTTTTTCTCAGTTTTAGACCAGACGCTATCTCCTTTTCATTGGTCGTTTAATGACACACATAAGCTGTTTTTTCTGCAATTGGCCAGCCAGACTGACGAAATTGTAGCTTACTTCTAAAGAATGTTTTATTTCTCTTTGTGTATTTTTAATGGGTGATTTGATTCCTTTTCTTTTTCTCAACCTACTATGGTTGTCTTCTTAAATCGTTAAGCGTTCTCTTCAGCTAAATCGAATTGACTTAAGAATCTGACATTGTATTTTGGGGGGGGTCAGATATCCAATATAAGCTTGCAAAGGTGTCTGTTAAAATTTTATTTCAGACTAATTTTCTGGTAGGTATTCAGTTTTAGCACATATGCTTTTAATTTAGTTCTCTCTCTTTCTTTTCCTGTGTGATTAACATTCACTTTTGTCTCTAGCTCTTTTAAGGAAGAAAAAGATATAAAGCCAATCATTAAAGATGAAAAAGGTATGATTTAACTTACGTGGTTGGGGGCCACCTATGGAGTCCTTAGTTTGGGATGGAGGGAGGGGCCTGTGGGAGCCACAGTCTGTCTGGATCCAGTAGTTGTTCCATTGTAGATTACTGGAACGAACCGTCTTGGTGGTGTCTTGAGAGACTATCTTTAAATGTCGGCAAGCTGACTTTTATGTCTCTCGAGGTTGTCATTTTTGGGCTAGTGAAAATCCTGTCATACTACATCCTATTATAGTCCTATTTTTCCCTTGCATAGCAATCTAACAGGAGTTCTAGAAACTTCTGTCTTGGTTGGGAACTGATTGTTGAAAGACATTTCAGTTTGTCACTGACTTGGACATGATTATTTCTCAAGTAAGAAAACTCACTTTCTGCCACTCAAAGTTTTCGTCTTCTGTCCTAGGTTGTGGCAGTAATTAAATTCTTGAATCAGAAGAGTCGAAATTGAACATAGTTATTAGGGTTTAAGAGAGGACCACCATCTTAGGCGTGGCTATGCTTCCTATGATGCCTGGAAGCCAAACATAATCCTCTCCCTCCTGCTCCAGGTCGGGCGGGCAGCAGTTCTGGCCGGAATCTGTGGGTTAGTGGACTGTCTTCCACAACTCGAGCGACAGATCTGAAGAACCTTTTCAGCAAGTATGGAAAGGTATGCTCTCCCTCACGTTTCACCACCCAGCTTTGATTTAGCGTTAAAAAAACGTGCCCAAGGGTTTAGAAGCTTTCTTGGTGCCGCCGTTAATTTTATCGGTGGTCGTTTCTGATTTTAAAAAAGGCAGGGGAGGAATCCTCTAGGGGGAAAAGCCACCTGGCTTTGGGTGATGTGCCTTGTTTTCTGGTGGACAATGGATAACAGGCAGAGCAGACGATCATGTAGAACAGCGCTCAGAAAACGTGGATAAGGAGTCCCAATCTAAATGTTCTTGTGGTTTTTTCTAACTTTTCGAAAACACTGCCGTCTTTTAGTGTATACAAAACTTAAAACTGGCATGCCGAGTTTTCGTTCTTAACAGTAAGCGAGGAGTTGACATGTAGCATTTTCTAAAATCTTAACAGCATCTTAAGTGTATAGTTGGAGAACTGGAACGCGATAGCGGTTTATAAATAAATCAACTCAGGCTGCTCACAGGCGCAGGAGGAAAACAATACAATTCGGAAGTCTTCCAAGGAACTTGAAGGATTTTTAAAAATGATCCTGTCATCTTGAAATTAGATGATGAAACAGCCTTACTATGTGAGTCGTAGGCACGCCCCGGTCCCCTGGGTGCCTGCGGGAATCAGCCCTCTCGGAGAGGTAGGTGAGGTGTAGAGAAGCTGCGGAGATTCCAGGCAGAGTTTCGGTGGCTGTCTCAACCTGGCTGCCCAGGTCATTCCTTGCTCAGGTCTGTGTCACCCAATTAGATAATTGGTGAATGCATTGGTGACTTAAGCAGATAGGACCTAGAAGCAGCATTCAGAAGGCCTTCTAAAACTATTAAGCTGTAATCTACTCATTGATTTTGTTGACTCCCTTCTGGACCCAGGCACTGATTATAAAGCCTGTGTAAACAGATAGGAAGTCACTGTCACCATAGATCTTGTAGGCTGGTGGAAAAATCATTTACGCAATAAACATACCACACATTCTGATAAGTATATTAAGGAAAATTACAGCATGCCATTCGTGTGTGGTAGGGAGGCCTAATTTGGATTTGGGAGGTAGGTTCGACAAAGCTTGCTGAGGTGGTGATATGTAAGGGGAAGGCCTGAGTTGGCCCTTGGCCTCAGGTCCGGATAAAGGAAGTCTCTGTGGTGGGACCAGGTGAACGTCAAAGGCTGCTGCGAAGAGCTAGAAGGCCATAGGGAAAGGGGGACAGGGACGTGTGAGGTTCTCGTGGTATCCGCTCTCATTTGGGCTTAACAGCCATTGGAAGTGATGCCTTGCAAGGATGATTAGTTTGGTGGAAAGGTCAAATGACCCCATAATTGGCTCAGCCCCCTGACCTTGAGGAGAGGCAAGAATGTTAAGCTTCATCTCTGCAGTCAGAGAGCTGACACTTGTGTCCGCCTCAGAAGAGGCTCCTGTCACCTTCGGCCCTGTAGGAGATGCTCTGGGTGGATGGGAGCTTTTCTCTGCAGACAGAGCAGCATTCCTCCAGCCCTGTAGGCAGAAACACAAATGTCCGGGTCTGCGGGGAACCCAAAGAGCATGGACCCCGCCTCTCATCTCTCAGTTGGGTCACAGGTCCAGAGAGAGGAGATGACTTGTTCAGGTTCACTCAGATGGTCAGAGCCAGAACACAGGGTTCCTGGGTCTTGGGCCCTCTGTACTCCCCTGGGTGCTGGCTCTACCCTCACTTCTTGGACCGTCTTACAGGAGGTTTGCATTTAATGCGAACATTCATGGGGCGGGGTTTCAGTCTGCCATCTCGCTGTTTTCTCTGTCCCGTTTCTTCTTGACTGCAGTGTTCCTGTTCATTTGCCGCGCTTTGCATTGGGTATTTTTTTTTTTTTTTTTTTACAATTTGTGGTTTATTAATCTATAACTATATATATAACTGGTATATCTAAATTCTAGTTCCTCGAGGTGTAAAGTTAGGTTGTTGATTCGAGATTTTTCTTGTTTGTTGACGTGGGCATTCATTGTGAACTTCCCTCTTAGAACGGCTTTGCCGCATCCCGTCGTTGACTTTCCATTTTCATTTGTCTCAAGATATTGTTTTCCCTTTCGATGTCGTCTTTGTTGTTTTGGTTGAACTATAACTTTTTTTTAGTGGTTGCTTGTAGGAATTAGGGCTTGTCTTAACTGACCTCGGTCCCTCCCAGTGACATCATACAGTGGTACGTGCCTCATGGTAGTGGCCCGCCGTTGCCCCTCAGCCTTTACCACGGCACCATCGTACATTGTACTTCTAGTCAGTGAACCACACAGTGTATTCTTGGTTTGTTTTTGTGGAAATTTTTTTTTTAAGAATTATCCTTAAAAGAGATTAATAAGAACAAAATGTGGGTTTGTTTTTTTTTTTTTTATCTCCCATGTGTTTACAGTTTGGGGTGCTCTTTGTTCCTTTTTGTTTGTATCCGAGTGCCCACTGGTTACCATCTCCCTCCGTGAACAGTTCTCGTAGGGCAGGGTTGCCGATGGGAAATCTGTAGATCCACAAAAGTGGTTCTTTTGCTTTCGTTTTGGAAGCCGTTTCCGCGGGCATGGAATTCCGGGTTCGTTGATCTTTGAGACGACAGAGCCGCCCCACTGCTTATGGCGCACGTCGCTCCCCACCGGTTTGGGCCACGGTCCTCAGCTTTGTTCTCGTGCACTCACGTGGCTTCTGTTCCTCCGGCCGCCTCTCATTTTCTCTTTATCGCTGGTTTGGAGCACTTTGCCGGTGACGTGTGTTGATTTCGTTTGCTGAGGTTTCTCCTGTGCCGCCTGCCTCTGAGGACACCACACATCCCACAAGTCACTGTTGCTCTGGTTTCTTCCGTGTCGGTCGTCTTTCTCGGTTTCGTTTTGAATAAATAGCTTCCCTTACTGTCGTCAGGCGTTCGGATCTTTTCTTCTGTAGTCTCAGCTGTCAGTCTCATCTAATACATTTTTCGTCTACAGAAGTTCGGTGCGGGTATTCTTAAACATCCATGTTTCCACCTGACGTGCGCAGCCATTCCTCTGCCTTCTTGAATAGGATAAACCGAAAACCGTTTGGTATCTTTGTCCACTAATTCTGTCATTGTGTCATTTCTGGGTGTTTCTATCAGTCAGTTGGTTTTCCTCATTAGAGTTGGATTTTTCTCCACTAGCCCAGTCGTTTCTGATTAGATGCCAGGCGTTGGGACTCTTGCCTTGATGAGAACTGGTTATCCTTGTGTCCCTACAAATGTCCTTGAGTTTTGGCTGGGGCACAGTCCAGTCACTCGCTCCCTCTGAGGGAGCTGTTAGGCTTTGCCATCGGGCCCAAGCAGCCTTAGCTTGAGGCCAGTGTCATCGCCTCCTAGGCAGCGCCCTTCCACGCACTCAGCCTGATGCCCGGGAATGACAGGCTTTGCAATCCTGGTCACTGAGTTCACTCTGGGGGAGGAATGGGCCATTTGCAGCACGGAGCGAGCCCGGGGATTGTTCCCTCATCTCCTGCAGCTGGTCCCCTCCCTGGCCTCGCTGATTTCCTCACGCGTGCGCTGCTCAGGGGACCCTCGGCAGCTTCCTGCCACCGTCTCTGCACAGCTCTGTTCTCTGTGGTAGCATGGTTGCCTGCTGCCTGGATCTCCTCAGACTCGGAGCTCTGCTCACCCCGGGTAGCGCCCCGGTTAGGCCCTCCTCCTGTGGTCTCCAACCTGTGTGTCTGTAAACCCTTGTTGCCCGCATTTCCTCCCGTTTTTTAGTTGTTTCAGCAGACAGGAGGGTAAATGCTTGGTACTCCAGTCTGGCCGGAAATGGGCATTCACTCTGCATCTGGGCCAGCGCTCACCTTGGTCCACGTAGACTGGGGTGCATTTCTGAGCACATAAAAGCTCTCAGCTATCCACAGATACAGTGCAGTTGGAGAAAATGATCCAAGTGAGGAGGGCTTTTGATTAATTAACAAATTGCAGTTAGTGAAGTTTAACTGTCTTTAGCTTTCCTGGTTTTTTGCTGTTACTACAAGGACTGATCTTGTATCAAAAGCAGTTGTATTTTGATAGGTCAGGATTAACTAGAACCACTTTAATAACTGAAGATCCGACAATTTCTGGAGAAGTGAAAACTAGTGGAAATAATTCTGATCAGTTATCTGCTAATAACTTTTGACGTGTCATGTGGTTATTTGAGAAAATAAGAGTGCCCTTTCCCACAAAGGTTGTCGGGGCCAAAGTGGTGACCAACGCCCGCAGTCCTGGTGCTCGCTGCTACGGCTTTGTCACCATGTCAACATCCGATGAGGCGACAAAGTGTATCAGCCATCTCCACAGAACTGAACTTCATGGGAGAATGATCTCCGTAGAGAAGGTGAGGCGGTCTTTGCCTGCTGTAGCTCCCAAGCACCACACGCGACAAGACCTGACCTGTGAGCTGTTTATCTGCATTATATTTTAGGCTAAGAATGAACCTGCTGGGAAGAAGCTGTCCGACAGAAAAGAGTGTGAAGTGAAGAAGGAAAAAGTGTCTAGTGTTGACAGGCATCATTCTGTGGAGATCAAAATTGAAAAGTAAAGTGATTTTTTTTAACCTTTCTTTTGGGACGATGGCTGGGAGGAGGGCAGGTGGCGGTCACAGGGTCACTCATGAAACAGGCATGTGGTCTTCTTTGCATAGACAGCCTTCCCAGCTTCTTATTTAAACCAGAGGTGGTTTTGCATCTTGCTGCCTTTTTAAAGTCAGCTTTCAATACAGTTATTAATTGAAGTAACCTATAACTCTGAAAAGTGGATTCAGATGGTCCTTAATTAGTATGCATGTCCAAACAACTTAGTACCCTATTTTTAAAAAAACACACACAAGATGAAAGAATAATACTTCTGTTTCATTCTTAACGTCTGGGCCCTCACACTTACAGGTCCACTCACACTGTAAAAACTGAACCCTTTGCTGAGAATCTGTCAGTCTCAGTAATTCCATTTTGCTGTTTTTTACATAAGAAAATTTAGCATTGTGTATACATGACCATGGACGTCAATACTCGTAAGTTGGACTTGATTTTTAAAGATGTAATTGACAGCCTTCATCGTGGCCATGTTGGAAATCGTAGGTGCGTGAGAAATGGATGTCAGATTAGCCTTTACCTACTTGGAAGTGAGACCTACACTTTTATTAGCAGTTTCTCTAAAGATAGACACATCTACGAAGGGTGCTGAAAAATCTGTGTTGGTAGAGAATGGAGAGCTATTGAGAGTTCTTGATTCTCTTGGTGTCTTGAGTTACATTTTACTCCGTGATTGTCTAATCACAAAAGTGAGGTGTGTTTACAGCATAAAGGAAGGGAGATAACCAGCTACCACGGGCCGGGGGTTCCTTTAACCCCTGGGCGAGTCCCGTGAGGTCTGTGCTCTGTATAGAAGAGGAAACGGGCTCAGAAAGGGGCTGTGCTGGCCCAAGGTCACACAGCCCGGCTTGCAAGTGTCGAGGCCAGGATTTACTCCTGAGCCGCTGTCCCCAGCGATGGGCACTTAACTGGGTGATGAGCTTAAGATGTTTAAAACCAAACTGCCTTCAAGTGGTTTGCCTAGGAGATTGAGCATTTTAAAATTTGTTTTTAAGCTTATTTTTCTTCAAGTAAAAATCTATCTTAACCTTTCATTCTAAGAATTTTTAGGCTCAGTGGTCAGCCTGAGCGACATAGGGAAGCTCTTCCACAGAGGTGGCTGCCTTGTCTTGGCTGTCCTGGACGAGTGGCGATTGCTCCGTGATTGCCGCTGGGAATGCACATGCCGAAGTCAGGCGTGACCCACTACCCCAGGGGACACTTTTTGGTTTATATCCCTTCAGCCTTTTTTTCCTATATACTTTGTTTTTTTTAGGAATTACTTTTTAACTTAGTTTTATCAACAGGTTCTTTGTGTGTGGGAGGTACCATGTGAGTCCAGAACAAGTAGGGGACGGGTCTCCTGTCCAGACACCCTTCAGGTCTCCTGCAGGGGGGAGGCGCATCCGAGATGATCCATGGCAGCCTTGTCTGTAGTCGTGGCGTCACTGGAAGCAGTCTCTAGTAGGTCAGAAGGAAAATGGGGAATGACCGTGAGATGTGCAGCAGTTGAAAGGAACCAGATCCGTGTGTGTGTCCACACAGACTAACCTTTAAAGCACGAGGCGAAAAGCACTATAGGGCAGCATGTCAAGTGCCATCCCATTATGTCAGTCTCTAGAAGTGCCATAAAACATCGCAGCGGGCAAGAAGTGCTGGTTAACCCAGAGCGGCCTGGCCTACCCGTCCCGGAGCCTGGCACATTGTGGGCATTTGATAAGCATAGAGTTTAGCTGCCTGAGACAGATTTGAATGGCAGTGATGATTTATTTCACTGCTTAGAATAAAACTGCCTTCGGTTGAATTGTTACTAACAGTTTCCATATTTGCTGACACATAACACACCATTTTAACTCCCCAAAGTATGCATTTAGCAGGCGCGAGTGCTGGTGGGTGGGTGGGCGGGTGGGCCACTGTTTCGTGCCGCAGGGACTTCCCATCCTCATACGGTACCTCCATTCTATTTTGTACTGTGCCTACTTGGGAAAAATGTTTTTCCCCACGAAACTTAATATTCCACACATTTCGTTTCACGACGAAACATTTACACAGTAGTTCTTCACAAGCATCCTTACATGGTTGGAGTGTTTTCTCACGTCCACTCGCGCGCCTGTCTTATATACGAGTGCAGCTGGCATTTTGGAAAAACATCCCCAGGAGCCTGCCGTTTCATCCTGCGTGTTTGGGATGTAGCAGATAACTCAGGTGGGAGTAGGGGCTGCGCCCGGAGAGGGAGTTATCATCCCCACGGTTTTCAAACAGTTCCCTCCATCCACTTCCCGCCAGGCTGGTTTGTTGTATATCTGAGCAAGCGAAGCGCTCCTGGTAGAGTCTCGGGAACTCAAGTTTGATAACCACATTTTTACGTAGAACCGTAATTAAGAAGGAGGAGAAGGTCGAGAAAAAGGAGGAAAAAAAGCCCGAAGACATTAAGAAGGAAGAAAAAGACGAGGATGAGCTGAAACCGGGAGCCACAAATCGGTCCAGAGTCACGAAATCAGGTGATGAGCGTCTAAGTGTTCAGGAACCGGGAAGAGCCAGTCAGGGTGGTGGCTGGTGGGTGTCATAGATCAAGTGGGCACGCGAGCTTTTGGTGGCTTTGCTGAGTTTGGCTGCTCGTGGGGGGCCGGTAAAGTAGCAGAGCCCCAGGCGATGAGATGGCATACCGGAGTTCCTGCTGGGCAGCGGCAGTCCGGAGGTGCTGTGGGTGGTGACTTAAGCTTACTGGCGCTCCAGTTCAGTGACTAGGGTTCCTGCTTGTCCTGAGTCTCCAGCAGAAGAGAGACACTTGCCAGAGGGGCGTATTCTAGTTCGTGAAACTAATTCAGTACAGTTCTGCAGGTGTGTTGTCAGGTTTTTCCCACGTGCATGTTAAAGCCAGGTCTAGTAAAAACTAGTGAAGCGAAAGACCCTCACGTAATCTGTCCCCTTCGAAGCAGTTGCCCTTGGAGCATGCCACTTCTGTTGTTGTCGTTTTATAAAAATTCCTCGTGCTCTGCGCCTTCAGAGTTGCACGAGACTCCACAAAATGTTTTGTGGCAAAAAATCCCGTCTCCTCCTGTGCTCCGAAAGAGAAAACTAGAAACAAAACCCAACCATCTAGAGCACTGGGATTTGGTGCAGTGCATTCGAAGTTAAATCTTGAGCGTTTGCAGTAATTTGCCGGCAGTCTCATGAGGAACGTGTCTTTAAAATGTCTGAGTATTGCAAATCTCCCTAAATCAGTAATCATTCCAGTGGTTTAGAGCCTGCTTAGCGTAGCGTGGAGCGGGGAGTCGGTTTGGAGCCTTTGCTGCTGTAGACGAAGGACGGGAAGCCCACTCGTGCTAAGGGGGCTCCCCCAGAGCTGGCAGTGTCTGATTTGGAGCACAAGGACCAAGTTTTACAGAGCTTTCCAGAATGTGTGGGAGGAATAAAAATCAAAATCGCTTCTCGGGGAGCCACTAGGATTGAATGTGAGGAGTAATGGGGCCCTGCAGGTGGGATGTGTTCGTGTACACGTCGCAGAAGGCACTTTGACTCAGATTTAAGTTTAAGATGTGAGCAGATCACATCCACTCCATTCTAGTGAGCAGAGACCTGTGAGGGTCTGCCAGCCATTTCATGCTTCCTTTATATCCTCATGAAGACGGGGTGAGTCACAGGGGGCTCCCGCAGTCAGCACCAGTCACTTGGCAGAGTGGCGAGAGCCCCCGTCCGGCCCATGCACCGCTTGCTGGAAGCGAGGGCGTCGGCATGTTTTCACAGATGGCTGTGTTTTTCCTGAAGGAAGCAGAGGAATGGAACGGACAGTCGTGATGGATAAGTCAAAAGGAGAGCCTGTCATTAGTGTGAAAACCACAAGCAGGTCAAAGGAGAGAGTGAGTATTGCTTCTGTATCTCAGGTCCCGCTGTTTTTGTTGGCTTAATGACTACTTTGATTTGCATTATGAAAACAACATTGTTTGCCCTTGACGTTTTTAAGAATTCTTCGAAGTCCTCAGGAGGCGCATTGTTAACTCTAGGTTATATGTACAGGCAAATCAGGTTCTAGAACTCATTTCAAAACAGTACTCATCGGCGCTGGCTCTCCGCAAGTGTCGGCCTTTCACTGATTCTCCGTCAGGTTGTACCGTCTTCTGCCGGGAGACCTGGTTCCGGACGGCGGCTCACCACCGGGCACGGTGGGCGGGCTGCTGCCCTCCGGCCGAGCGTTAGCAGGCCGTTCGTGTTCTTTGGTTGATTTTCTACTCTTCTGTTAACCAAAAAGAGACGTAGAGTCCACCCTAGGACTGTCTGCATGTCGTCAGACAAGGAGCTTGTGCGCCCAGCTGGACAGGCCGGTGGCTTCTCGTTTTGCTCCCTCTGCTCTGGAAAACAAAGCTCTGCTTCCCAGACGAAGGTCCCAATGAGAGCGCGGATGGAGACAGCGCTGCTTTTCCAGGGGCGCGAAGGGAACAGGGTCCACCCAAGAACTTCACTGTCGAGACTCTATTTTTAAGTTAACGTTTGGATTCTGTAGAGAATAGTTTCTGCTGGCATTTTTTTCTGTGGGCTACAGGAAAATCATAAAATAAGAGAAACTTAGAGAAGAAAACTAAGATGCTTTCACTAGCCAGATAGCAGTAATGCATGCAGGATTAGAATATTCAGATAGTACAGGAAGACACAACACAAGCAAAACAGAAGTCTCTCCACTTCGACACGGGCTCCTCACACGTGTTCTCAGCGCATTACACACGCAGCACACATGTGTGCTGAGAACACCACCACTGACCAGGCCCCCTGCAACACCCTCAGATACCTTTTGTATGTAATCTGTCTTGGAGAACTTAACATACTGAGGTGTATGGCTCTACTCCCTAACTTTTTTTTTTTTTAATCTAGTTTTGAAATACGTGTAGATTCACAGGAAGTAGTAAAACTGCAGAGGTCCCACGTGCCCGTCAACCCAGTTTCCCCCGGTGGTTTTATTCCCTATAACTAGCATGATGTCAGAGCCAGAAAGGTGACGTCCACGTTGGCGTACGGTGTGTTTGCAGAGCTAGGACATGTACTCACCAGTGTAGACGGACATATCCCTTTTTGAAAACTGCCATGGGGCGGCCATCCTGTGTGTGCCCCTTGGCAGACTTGCATTCATACCAGAAACGCCCATCAGAGGTGCTCGTGCATTATTCTTTGTGACAGATGTCATCAGGTCTCCTTCAGGAAGGTTGCCGAGGCTATTGACATTCATGGGATGCGTAGCATGTACCAGGCCGCTCGTAAGTGGCAAGGCCGTGAACCCAGGAGTCCAATTTGGGGACTCCACTGCCGTGCCGGCCACCACATGAGATTGAACCCTCACCTTGGAACTTAGGGTGTCTGTCCCTCCTCACCCCAGCCTATTGTGTGTGCAGATCACACTAAACTTTGCCCGTCTCACAGGCGATCAGTGTCCTGTGGTGTTTTGGGCTGTAGATCTGTCCTCTTCCTGAGGTTGTCCTATCTGTCTGTCCGTCCCTCTTCTCCCCCTCGTCCCCTTTTTTTCTTTCTTTCTTTTTTTTTTTTTTTTTTTTTTGAGTGACTGTGTTGGTCCCTAACGTTTGCCCGTCTCTTTATTGGGTCGCTTTCTCTTTCGTTGATTGTGCTCTTGCATGGACTGATTAAGGAATTAGGCTGAGCGGCTTTTTTCAAAATGTGGTCCCCCAGGCCGCTTCCCCGGAGAGTCAGGCTGTGGGTCTGCAGGGGGCCTCGTGTTTAGGGCCCTGAGACAGCTTCCTGGGAGAGTCTGATTCGTCACCAGTTTGGGTGTCCCAGCCTCTGAGAGCCTCAGAAATGGGAGTCGGCCATTGGTGTTTCCTGCCTTACCCAGAAATGGAGCAGCGTGAAAGTCCTGTTAATACTTTCCGCCTCGATGGGGCGCCGCTTTACAGCACAGCGCCTGCCACTTGCTCTGTCTACTTCAAGGCCGCTGGCCTGAGCCCCAAGCTGGCCGTTGAGAAGTGAAAGGTGCAGGCCATCATCCAGCTGTCCGAACAGCTGGCTTAATGGCTGCCTCTGGTGAACGGATGGGCATCAGGTGCTTGTGCCCCGTGGCTCTGAGAAGCCCAGTTCTCTAGGTTACGTGGTGTATGTGGCTCGGCTGCGCTAGTAAAACTCCCTGTAGGTCTTCCCGAGGTTTTCTCTCCCTTTTCTCTTTCCCGAATGCCCTTCATTCACAGCGTTTGAGGGCTAGACTCTACGATGCAGTGGAACTCGGGCATGTAGTAAAGTGGCCTGTGCCGTGGTCTCCGTGTAAATTGCACACGACAAGAATCCTAGTCTAGTTCAGATGTGTGTACTTAACTTTGTGCATTTGTTGTAATCATTTTTCTGACGTTAATAAACCAATTTTGATAAACAGAGCTCCAAGAGTCAGGATCGCAAATCGGAAAGCAAAGAGAAGAGAGACATCTTGTCATTTGACAAAATCAAAGAGCAGAGGGAGCGAGAGCGCCAGCGGCAGTGGGAGCGGGAAATCCGGGAGTCGGAGAGGCGGCGGTGAGTGGGGCCGAGCCAGGCTGGCGGCCGCTGGTCTCCTTGGGGCACGGTTGTCCTTTCTCCCCAGTCAAGTCTCCTATGTGGCCTGAACTCCCTGCACTCCGCCCCCATGAGTTTCCTCCAGGACCGAAAGGTGAGGGTTCGAGCCAGATCACAGTCCATCATGGGTTTATCTGCTGAGCATTTCCTCTGGCCAAAGTTGGACCCTGGCCCGTGGAGCAGCCTCATCCCGGGGTGGCTCTGATGGAGGGTCCCCAGCGTTGAGACCTCAGTCTTCCCTCCAGAAGCCTATGTAAATAAAATCAAGAACAGCAGCTAAGGAATGGGGTGGCTTTGTTAGAGGTATTATAGGAGTGGCTTCTTCACTCCTGGGGTGTCTGCGTTTGGTGGCCTTCTCACGCAGCAGTGGCCACACAGCGACGTTCTTTGCCCCTCTCGTCTTGTTGAGCTGGTTTATCAGAGTACTTTGGATTTCTGCCGTTTCACGCCCGGGTGTCTAGAGCCTCGTCATTTTCCCTCCAGCGTTGCTCTGTGAAACAGAAAGCTCTCTGTCACGGCGTTTGGGGAACTTCTTTGAGCTAAAGCAGATCACATAGAAACTTCCTGAAGGTCATGTGATTTCAGCCCCTGCTTATGTCAGTTTGGAGAATAAACGCACATTGAGAAGCATTTTGACCGCCTTCGGAGGTCTTGGGCTTCCAGCTGGCTGGCTGGTGCTTGGTTTGGAGCCTTTCCAGGCACCGGTGGAGTGTGTGGGGCGACAGTGACTGCTCCTCAGATGCAGAGGGGGGCGTCCCAGTCCCTGCTCAGCTCCTGGGGAACAGAGGCTGAGGACATGTAACCTTGGCTGTGGCTGCTGGTGCCAGGCCAGCATACGATGGTCAGTCTCTCAGCCTTCTTTTCTGTTCCCACACCTTGCCAGGTCTGTTCACGGTGACAAAAATACAGCCTTTTTCAAGGGAAGGTGTGAAAAAGAGACAGCTCCTTGTAGAGCATTAACCCACGGCAGAGCGCCCCTCTCCCTCGGGTAGCTCTTGTTGTCGCTTCCAGGCTTCGCTCTGGGTTTACGCCTTTTTTTACTTTCCCCCCTTAATGACATGGCTTCATTCTGGGGCCTTTAAGCCAAGTCCTCCTGGCCCGTGTCTCCTTGCTGTCGCCCACCGCCTCCCAGCCCACCCTCTGCTGTTTTGAGGAAGGGAAGGTTCGGAGGTTGGAGCTTCTGGAGGATCCAAGCAGCTCATCGGGGAGTGGCTTTGTTTAGCACCTGCCGCCTCCTAGCTGGGGCAGCAGCCGAGCCTGGGGCCCAAGCCGGCGAATCCAGAATGGCCAGCCGGAAGTGCTCAGGCCCCTTTGGGGGGCGATGCCCCAGTGACCAGGGGCCTCCATGGCAGGAAATCAAGGCAGCCTTGCCCTGTCCCCGCAGAGAGCGTGAGCAGCGGGAGCGGGAGCAGCGCCTGGAGGCCTGGAAGGAGAAGGCGCGACTGCAGCGGGAGCGCCTGGAGCTCGAGTGCCAGCGGCACCTCCTGGAGCGCGAGCGCATGGAGCGCGAGCGGCTCGAGCGCGAGCGCATGCGCGTGGAGCGCGAGCGCAGGAAGGAGCAGGAGCGCATCCACCGCGAGCGCGAGGAGCTGCGGCGCCAGCAGGAGCAGCTGCGCTATGAGCAGGAGCGGCGGCAGGGGCTCCGGAGGCCCCACGACGACGGGAGGTGAGGGCCTGGCCTCCCGTTCCAGTAGCCGCTTCCGCCCCTGGGCCCCCGAGTGCAGAGCCGGGGCTATTTAACACAGAATCTGGACCCCTGCCCAGAACCCACAGGCACCAGCACCTCCAGCGTATGGAGTTCAACGTCAAGGTCTTGTAGCTTTGCAACTCTTTTCCCCAACTGAGCTTCGGAGAACCTTGATGGTTACCACTTGCTGAAAGATCTGTGAAGCTTTCAGTTAGGCCGTCCTTAGTTCCCACTGTGGTTCCTGGTGGAGCATAGTCTCTCTCTCTCTCTCTCACACACACACACACACACACACACACACACACACCCCCACCCCCATCCCGAGTGCTTGTCATAGGAGACAACAAAGCATGCGTTAGGCCCGCATTGGCCATGGCTGCTGCTCCGTCTCGTGTGTCCTTGTAGAGGGAGAGGCACAGAGTCGGCACCGTGGAAAAGGACGTTGCCATCCGTGGAAAAGTAGGTTTATTGGTCTCCAGCTCCTCTGAGCTGCTTAATTGACGGCCGCCCATCACCCTGCCACCCATGAGCCTAGTTTTCTGGTAAAAATCAGGAAGAAGATAATTGGATGCTGTCCTGAGCTGTATGTAGTTCACTCTCACCTGATCTAATTTCCTTTGCATTTTGCAAAAAACTCAGAGGGAGATTCAGGTTACCAAGAAGACGGGAGGGTGAAAACGTGGTACCTTGGAAAGCCAGCACTGAAGAATCAAATATTTCATTTCACTCGCATTTGAGCTCAGGCAGGGATCAAGGTATTAACAGCCTCGTGACACAATTAGCTCACAGCAGTTCGTTTTTCAGAATTGTCAAATGAGAATACCCGTATGCCTCTTGGCGGTTTGGGGGATATTAATTTATCAAATCAAAGCAGTAATGATTGAATGTTTAGAGATTAGCCCTGCAGGACATTTTAAATGATACTGGGTCTGGAGAGAGTGCTCCTCTCCACCTCCACTGCCTTCCTTTTCCCCTTTATTCTCTTCCGTGTATGAAATTTGCATCCTTTTTACAACAGGCGAGATGATGTGTATTGGCCGGAAGGCAAACGTGTGGCCATGGAGGACCGGTACCGCCCGGACTTCCCTCGGTACGATCACCGCTTCCACGACTTTGACCATCGTGACCGGAGCCAGTACCAGGACCATGTGGTTGACAGGTCAGCGCCCCACCCCTTGTCTGCAGCAGGGGCGGGCCTCTGTTCTCTCAGTGTCTTTCTGACTTGCGAAGGTCCACGTGGGTGACTGACCGGACTGTGGGATTTGGAAACACGAGTGTTGGAATCTGGGGTCACTTAGAGCATCCGCGACTTCTCTGGCAGGAAGGCCCCTCAGCCCATTTCACGTGCTGTCCTTTGCACAGATAGGACAGATGGGGCCCTGGGCAGGACCTCTGCCTTGGTACATCCCCACCCCCCCAGACACTCAGATCTTTTGGGAGTGGCCCAGGCTCTGAGTTTCATGGTTCCCTGGGGATTTATCTCTGTCCTTCCCACCAGCACGAGCCTCCCTGGAATCATGGGGCTTTGTTAATACAGATGAAGAAGCAGTTTCTAGAGGGGCTGTGACCCGCCAGAGCCAGCACAGGCGGAGTGGGGGGGCTGGAGCCCACATCTGTGCGGTCCACTGACCACCGTAGGTCGCTGTGCCGACAAACTGCAGACAACTGACCAGAGAACAGGGACAGTGCTTAACGGGGTCGCCTTTGTGTTTCGAAGCTCTAGGCAGGGTTTTTAGCCGGTGCCTTTTTTCTCTTTCCCCCTCCCCCCCGCCTCCCCCCTTTGCTTTCCTTTTATTTCTTTTCCTTCCCTTTTCCTCTTTCCTCTCCTCCCCAATGCCTCGTTTAATGAGGACTACATCTGCTTGATTAGAGAGACAGCCCTTGCTTTTCCAGTTGCAGAATCCTCTCTTGGGGGAAATCTCAGTAGGCTCCCCTGGGCCACGTATCCTAGAGCCATCTCACCGGCCATTAGTTCTTCCCGGAGGGAAGAGAGGGGCGGGGAGGCTGCTGAGAAGCCACTCGTGCAGTTCATTGTGGCTGGAGCTGGTTTGAGATTTGGTGTGAATCTCGTGATGGGCCAGACCAGAGGTTAGGGACCCTCTGAGGCTTCCCCATTACCCTGACTAGTGTCACCAGGCCACAGGTAAATAAGGCCTTAGCTTCCCGGGGTGGGCCTCTGCTTCTCAGACTCCTTTCTCTGAGGGATTTCAGTAAACTCCTTATTCTCACCTTTCTAAGATCTGATGTGATTCCTACCCCCAGAGCCAGATGTGAGCCAGCTTTTGTAAAAATTCAGGCCCGTAAATTTGTAGAAAATCAGCCCCGTTCATATGTGGGGACGTAAAACAAGTACCCCCATCGTGGAGCCCTTGTGTGGGGCCCGCAGAAATGTGTAGTGCTGTCAGCTGCTGTCACAGTGAGATTTTCCTTTTTCACAGAAGGGAAGGTTCGAGGTCAGTGATGGGAGAGCGAGATGGGCAGGTGAGTAGCGTCCAGACTCTGGCCCCGGGGCGCCTGCTCCTTGTTGGGGTGGGTGGGGGGCTCAGGCGCGCAGGATTGCTTGTTTCCTGATGAGCGAGTTCCTGTGTGCACATACGTAGGCTCGCTTTTTGCTTCATTTTATCCAGCAGAAACTGCAATGTCTCGTGGCCTGCTTGCTTAGAGTGCCTCTGAGTCTTGGGACTGTGGGACTAAGTGGCCTGTTAGGGGGTCGCTTAGTCCATGTTTTGGTGGGGGCGGGGAGCGGCGGAGCTTCTACTTGCGGTGCTGGGGTGCGTTCTGGTATCTTGGTGTGCATAGGCGGACAGGCCTCTGGTGATCTGCTGATACTCCATGAGGGGCGCTTCGGGTGTCGGCTCAGAAAAGGGGAGCCTGCTGTGAGAAGGGTGGGGGATGGGCTTCAAAGTTGTGGTTTTTGAAAGACTTTTTTTTATAATAGGTATGTTCTGAGAGGACATTAGATCCGCTCTGTCGCTGCCCAGCTGTGCTGGCTTCCTGAGCACAGAGCCGGTTGGCCAGGGGCACTGAGTCATTCTTGTCTTTGGCACTCACCTCCGGCATTGTGAGGGGCCGAGCCACCTCCACAGATGGATGGCAGAGTCTGGAGGTGTGGGAGGGGTGCTCTTGTCATCAGCCAGGAGGAGAGACTCCCAGTGACTCTTAGCGGGCCCTTCAGAGGAGCCATCATGAGTCGCAGAGCCCAGGCTCTCCACGCTGCGGGGCAGGAGAGGCCTGCGCTTGTGCTTTGTGTGACGCCCACGGCAGAGTGCTCAGTTCTCAAGCAGGGCGGGGTGGGGGTCTGGAAGCATGCGGCTCTTCCAGGAAGAGCATTGTCAGGGTCTCCAGCAGAGCACCCAGCACAGTGAGGCTCAGAGCGGGCCTGGGCAGAGCCACCCCCAACCCATATCAGTGCGCACAGATTGACAGCCTTTTGGAAGGTGAGCCTGCTGCAAGCCTATCCCGGAGGGACGTGGCTAGGATCGTCCTGTCTTTCCTGTGCCTTCCAGCACTACTCAGACGACCGCCACGGCCATGGAGGACCAGAGCGCCACAGCCGGGACTCCCGAGATGGCTGGGACAAGAGGATGAGTGAGAGCCGGGGGCCGCCGCCTCCACCCAGGTTAGTGGGCGGGCCACGACGGGGGGCGGGCATCCTCCCCCGGCCACTCTGAAAGTGAGCGGGTCACGCGTGCCTTGCCAGCTCACTCTCCGGGGCCCCTGCCCACTGAAGGAGCTGGCTTCAAAGCCTTTCTTAACCTTGCCCTTGTGGACAGCAGAGGAGCCTCACCCCCCACACCCAGCCATAGTTGTCTTTAGGCACTTTGTAGGCCAGGTCACAGACCCCACAAGGTTCTCCTGGGGCTTTCAGGGGCAGTGCCAATCTGACAGCTTAATGGAAAGGGTGCTTTCCCAGCGACCCACTTAGCACTTGATCCTTTAACATTTAAACCGTTTTCATTAAGTACCTGTGGGGAACTTAAATGGGACGACTCATCCTCCAGTGGGAGACAGCCCTGAAAAGTGTCACTGCACGATTGGGCAGCTGTCACCCACCGGCAGGCATTCCATGCGTTCAGTTGGGGAAACATCGGTTTCCGCCTTCAGCCACTGCCCGTGGAAACCCGCTGGTGGGGTGTGATCGCCAGGCCCCTGCCTCGGCGTAGAGGCGCTTTGGGACCGTCCCCACCTGCTGCTTGTTTCCGCGCAGGGGGGGACGCGACTGGACCGAGCACAGCCAGAGGCTGGAAGAGCACCAGGAGCGCGCCTGGCCGGGCACGGTGGACGCGGGCACAGCGGGCCGGGAACACGCGAGGTGGCAAGGTATAGCTGACTCCTGCCGGGATGGGGACGCTTCTGGGGCGGGGCGGCCACAGCCCCAGAACTCTCCAGAGGCCAGCCTCCTCCCAGGGTTCCCAGAGGCTTCCAAGGAAGGAGTGTTTGCAGATTTTCCTCTCTTCCAGGTGGCGAGCGGGTCCTGTCTGGGCCCTCGGGGCCGGGGCACTTGGCCAGCCGGGGTGGAATGTCGGGGTAAGAAGTTTTATTCCCGGCTAAAATCGATTTGTTCCTGCTCCTCACTTCCTCTCCCTTTTTTGCATGTTTGATCAACTTGCTGGGTTGAATGTTTTGAACACAGACCCCAAACGCAGCTCTTGGCAACTTGTGCAAGTAATGCTCTCCAGTGACCCGGAAGGCAGTCTGGAAAAGCCACTCAGGCTCTAAAGGCTGCAGAGCCATGCGCCGCGCCACGTTACGTGAAAGCATGATGCACTTCAAGGGACAAACGTGTGCCTTTGTTCCTAGGCGAGGCGGCTTTGCACAAGGTGGGCATTCCCAGGGCCACGTGGTGCCCAGTGGAGGACTGGAAGGTGGAGGACTGGCCAGCCAGGACCGGGGCAGCAGAGTCCTGCACCCCCACCCCCACCCGTACCCCCACTTCACCCGCCGCTACTAAACCCCACTTCTTCCTTGTTCAGGTAGGCTGACGCACTGTTGAACCTCTTAGCCAATTACCTTGAACTTGTGGAATCTTTTAAGAAATGAAAACAAATCCTGCCGTCATGTTGTAGCTCGGTACAATGTGAACTCACTTTTTTTTTTTAAGTAAGTGTGTTCTTGTTCTGCCATTTTTAAGACAAGGTTTCTGTTAACGAGGCATTCCATTTTCATTAATAAAAGTTTACGGTTCGCACTTGGCCGTGTGTGTCGTGATTGCAGAGCAGAGGCCAGTACCATCGTGCCGCGCCGCCCCTGTGCCTTTGCGTGGCCGTTGCTGGCTCATCACCCTGGGTTCTCCCAGCCACAGAGAAAGTGAGGTGTCCTCTTCCCCGTCTGAGAGAGGAGGGGACGGGCGCAGGGGTTATATTGCCCGCCCGAGTTCGTAGACGGTAGAGCTGGGTGGGAATCTGAATTCTCGTCGTGGGGACGGAGCGATGCGTGCGTCGTGGAGGGAGCGCCTGGCTGGTCATTTCACCCCTGGGGGCAGCACCCAGTGACGGTATGTGGATTGGGGATCTGGCTGTGGCCGGGTATGTGTGGTGGGCCCTGCCCTTGACCCCTGGGCGGGGCTGGGGCGCCCCGGAGCACAACGGCCCTTCTGCAGAGGCATGGCATGGTCCCAGTGTGCCCGATCAGCCGTTTTTCCACAAGTGCAAATCCACATGTGATGTGTCCTTGTGTGCGGTGGAAGTGATCCCACTTTTCTTCATTAAAGTCTGCCAGGCAAGGCACGGGCTGGTGGGAGCCCCGCTCTGGCGTGACACACAGCGAGGTGCTGGTCTGCCCGTGGGAGGAGAGTTGCTGTCCAGGGAAAGCTGCTGCCCTCGGAGCGGGTGACTACACGTGTGTTGGGACATCACAGGGCCAGCTCTCCACCTCAAGTGCGGCAGGCCTGGCCACCGGGCTGGGCCGGGGGCCTCTGGGGGGCCTGGGGACGGGTGAGAGGGAGGGCTCACTTCCCACCAGCCCCGGCCCTGGTCCGGAGTGGTAAGAGTTAATCTGTCGTGCTGCCTGCTGGGGACCTCAATTCCCTCCTCTCTGTAACTAGGACAGCCACCCCACAGGCCGGAACAATTGCCAGTTCTCCGGGAGTACCCTGTGTTCCCGCTGGGCTGTTTAGTTTTAAAAGAGCAATCTGAAATCCTCCCCAGCCTGCCGGAAGCCGGCACATTAAAGGCAGGTCAGCGCTGGCCCTCCGTGTCCTGTCTGTCTGAATTGCTGCAAATAAACACTTTGTAAGCTTCCCCCACCACAGGGGCTTGTAGAGTCATTTTCTAGTGACAGGTCGACAGGACCCTGTCCCCATGTTTGTACATGGGGGATGGTGTGGCATGTTGTCTCTTGCACCAAGGCCCGTCTCCTCTCTGAGCTATGGAGTCTAGAAATTGGGGTCCAGGCTTCTCGTAGTGGGCAAGAAAAGCCAGACTCGGCCTGGGGTGTAGGTGAGACTAGTTTTCAGATGTCACATAGCTGCAGTGGAGCAGCTACTCTGGCAGGCAGGAGTGGCATCCTGGGGTACAATGCCAGGGCTCTCCCCCGGGTGCTGTCGCCAATCTGCCCACTGAGCCTTGGGACACAGTGCAGGCCATTCCCCCTGAACAGCCCCTTCCCAGCAAGCTGGGCCTAAAACCCGGCTCTGTTTTATAGAGAGACACAAAGCACGGCAGTTTGCTAGGGCCGCCGTGACAGTACCGCTAACCCGGTGGTTTGAGACAACTTTATTCTCTCTGTTCTGGAAGCTGGAAGTGAAGGTGTTGGCCAGGGCGGACCCTTCTGAGGCCATGGGGGAGAATCTGCTCTAGGCCTCGCCCAGCTTCTGATAGTCGCTGGCACTCGTGTTCCCTGGCTTATAGAAGTGTCACCCTCCTCTCTGCCTTCTTCACCCCCCTCCCCCCGCCCCGTGTGCATCTGCGGCTCATTTTTCTGTTTTTATAAAGACACGGTCATACTGGATCGGGGTCACTAATAACCTCATGTTACCTCTGTAAAGGCCTCGTCTCCAAACGGGGTCACACGCCGAGGCCCCGGGGGCCAGGACTTTGCAACACACGAATTCGGGGTGGGACGCAGTTCACCTCTCATCGGTGCTCGTCACAGTTTTGACGCATACAGATTTCTCCAGGAACGCAGCTTCTGGGTAAACTGAGGAAACCGCTCATCGTTCAGGTTAGAGCCTCACCGAGGGTTGTTCACCGTTTCTGTGAGCAGAGCCACCAGGGTCTAAGTGCCTCCCCCGATTCTATCAGTGACTGGCGCTGTTAGTGGCCCCTGCGTGAGTCCCCGGCCGCCATCGGCAGCACTTAACACCCAGAGCTCACAGGCTGCTTTGGACAGTGCCGGGCATTATCGGGCATCGTTTGTTATGTGTTTCTTTGTGTCTGACGAGGCATCACGTTGGGTCGACCCCTTTTCATAAGTTGCACGTAGTTGGTTTATCTTTCCCGTTTTTTATTCCAAGAGAGAGAAAGGTCAAACAAAAGGTAACAAGCCGCTAATGGACACTCAGGTCGTTGCCACCGTTCGGCTGCTGTGAAGACCGTGGATGTTTATTCACGTCGTCTCCAAACTCCAGGTGAGGGGGGGGCAGGGAGCGGGGGGGGCGGGGGTGTGTGTGTCAGATGATAACTCTGGGTTTAACCGCCCAGGAACAGCCACACTTCCCCACACCGCCCTGTTCCCAGCGGTGCCAAGTACCGGATTTCTCCGCATCCTCGCCAACACTTGTTATTTTGTTGTTGTTTATTTGTTTGTTTTCTAATAGCCACCCTACTGGGTGTGCAGTGGGGTGGATAAACAAAATGAGGTGCGTCTATACAATGGGATATTATTCTAAAAAAGAAAGACCTTCTGACACGCTAAGACACGAATGAACCCTGGGGACATTCTGCTCAGTGAAAGAAGCCAGACTCAGAAGGATGGATACTGTGATTCCACTCACGAGAGGTCCCTAGGGGAGTCGCATTCACAGAGAAAAGTGGAACCCCGGGCTGGGGGACGGGAGGGGAGTGAGTGTTTAATGGAAGACGAAGTTCTGGAGGTGGACGGTGGGGACAGTGACATAACATTGTGAGTGCGCTTCAGAATTCTTACATTTTATGTGTATTTTATCACAGGAGTGAGAAGCACTGGGGTCGAAGCCAGGAGGGCAGGTGAGGGAGCCAGACGCGTGGAATCAGCCCGCCTGTCTGCCCACAGGGCCTAACGAGTTCTCTGCTCTGGCTTCCTAAACTGGAAGAAGAGAGTGATAATAGTATTTACCTCAGAGCGTCTTCATTGTGATTAAGTTAGTTAATACACTTATAAAGCTCAGAATTGCTACCTGGCATATAGTGGGTGCTTAATAAATGTTTACAGGCACAGGGAGGCGCTGCAGGATAGGGCCTGGGATGCTCATCCTCTGCGGGACCTGTAACGTGAGGCCTGGAAGGAGGCGGAAAGAAATGATCGGGTCTACAAACAAAAAGAAAACTAGAATCAGAATTAATATTTCATCAGATGTCTCCGCATCGACAAAGAAAATGTGTCAGCTTCATCAATTGCTAAATTTTGTATTCATAAAGATTTCATGACATTTCAAAACAACTCCTAGGTTAAATTTTCTCACTTTGCAGGAATTCCCAAGCCTGCGCGATGATTGCCAGGCTGAAATTGCATGTGTTACTTTTAGTCAAATGATTTCAAATGCAATGTTATATACATTAAAAAATAAATAAATAAATAAAAAGTCTTTTGAGTTTTTAAAAACGCAAAGTTGTTGGTTAGCAGGGCCGTGGCGCTTTTTAGCTGGTTTGCAGACTGAGGGCCGGAGTCTCCACTCTGAAGTAAGTCCGTCCCTACCTTGGTCACGCGGTCCAGGGTAGTGAGCCAGGATGAGACCCAGATGGCAAAGCATCAAAAACCGGAAAATTAAGACATGACCAACACACCTGAAATATAGACAATGAGTAAATGTTCATCGAATCTGAAGAGAAGAGAAAGAAAATACATCATAATCCTGTAATTTCAAATTTTCAGATCGCTTCATCTGTGTGGCCTGTGGCTCTTTTGAGGCCTGGTGGAAAATTCTTCTAGTTTGAAGTGTGATAGGGCCGCCATGTCCACGTGTCTTGGGTCCTCAGTAAGCACCAGGTGACAGATGGTCCCTGCTGAGACTCAGGGAGCACTGCGAACGTTTGGACACGTGCAGTAGTAACCTGCTATTACTGAGGATCACATCTAGCAAGAGTTACCTGGGTGTGGAGGGAGGTGCTTTCTAAAATGCAGGTTCCCAGGCCCCGACTCAGACCTGATCTAATCCAAGTCTCACCTCCAGCTGCTCCTGACAGGTGAGAAGCACTAGAGTGGCAGCCCTGTCTGGGAGGCTTCCATGAGTCGGGTGACTTCAGGCCAAGCCAGGTGAGAGTTCCAGTCCCAGCTCTGCCCTTTGCCACCTGGATGACCTTGAGCCAGTGACTTTGAACCCCTCTGAGTGAATCTGAGGATGCGACGAGATGATGCATTTGAAGTGCTTTGCACAATATCTGCTTAGAATAGGTGCTTAGCAAATGGTTGTGGTCGCTGATAATTCTTCCAAAAGAGCCAGGTCTAACCTGGGCCTCCTGCCTCCTTGCCAGAGCCCCTCCCTCTGAGGATCAGGGGTAGCCTCGGACCTGGGGCAAGGGGCCACTTGGCATCCATTTCCATCACAGCTGGGATCTGTCATGTTGCACTCGCAATTTTTAAAACCAGAGGACCGGGTTCAGCCTCTCGATTGCCGCATGCTGTGGGGTTAAGTGCCAGAGCCACTGATGGCTTCTCGCGGCGTCTTCAGTCCCGCAGTCCTACCCAGCCCGCGCCAAGCAGCTGTGAAACTGCCGGGGCGCCCCACATACCCAGCCACAGGAACCTCGCGTCGGGCCCCACGGGGAGGCTCATAAAAGGCACCGAAGCTTCTCCTGCGTGGATGCTGCTGGCCACGACGGAGCAAATATTTACAGACTTGGCTGAAATGAGACCCAGCAGGGTAGATTTCACAAGTGGCCCAGAAAATATCCCTTTACCCCCCTCTCCCTGGGAAAGCAGGGCACAGAGGGAAGAAGCCCACTCGGCCAAGCACCCCGCTGCCCACCCACTTCCCCAAGGCAAGATCAGAGATCGAGACTCAGGAGCAGCCTCAGCCTTTTCTAGTGTATTCGTTTAGCAGACGCCTCCTCTTGGGCGCTTCCTGCGCGCTGGGCTCTGTGCCAGGGACACGGCCATGACCATAACCGACAGACCCGCTCTCTGGAGGTCAAGTGGATGGAGTAAGGCTGGCTTCCTGGAGGAGGTGACTGGAAAGGCATTCCAGGGCAGGGAACTGAATGCGCAGTAGCTCCCCGGAAGGAAAGTGTGTGGCACCTCAGAGGAGCTGGGCCAGAGGGAGCAGGGGAAACATGGGGACAGAGAGGCCCGTGAGGGCCGGGCTGGTCAGGGGTCAGGCCGCCAGCCCGTCGAGAGGAAATCCCCACCCTCCTAGCAGGGTTCGAGGATTCTTTCTCCCCCTCACGCTTCCTCTCTGGGGCCTGCCTTGCTTGGGGCCCCAAGTCCCCACAGTCCCTGCACCCCGCCACCACCACACAACCAGCACTCCTCACCGGCTCCCTGCGGGTGAGACAAAGGCACAGCAGGGGGACCACATACTCCCCCAGGCATGAGGCCCCCTCCCCAGAGACCAGAGCGTGGGAGGTAGGAGTGGGTGGCAGGCAAAGCTGGTGAGCTTGGTCATCACACCCCACGCAGACTGAGTCACAGCAACAGCCCTTGGGGTGGCGGGAAGTGTTCGGGTGACGCCGTTGGAGGGTAGCGCACAGGGGATGCGGCTACTAAGGGGGTGTGCAGAGGGGGCTTGGGAGGTGCCCAGCTCAGTGATGGAAGAGACCTTGGGCTCCAGAGGTGGGAGAGAGGTATGGGGGAGAGCGACGGAGAAAAAGAGACAGATGCGGAGAAATAGACACGCAGACACAAACAGAGACAAAGGCAGGCAGAGAAGGACGGAGGGACCCAGAGCCCCAGAGCCCCACAGAGATGTTGAGCCCCTGGGCGGCCGTGCCCCACCCCCGCCCCCTCCCCTGTGCCCACCTGGTGGCGCCCAAGAGCCACGTTCTGTGTCACAGCCAGCGCTGCTGGGCCCCTCCTGCTGCCCAAGTCCCTCTCCCTAGACCTGCGGTCCCTGCATTGGTCTGCCAGCAGGAGGCTCTGGGCCCCAGGGAGGAGGGACAGAGGTGGAGGCTGGTACGGGGCCGGGGGTGGGGGGGAACCTCTCTAACCTGGCTCCCCCAGGCCAAAGCCCTAGGTCGTGTGCGTGTGTCTCACGTGCATATCTGCTGCGCTGGCCAGCGGGTACGTGTATCTCTCTGAAGTGTGTGTCTGCACTGGTCATGGAGTGTGTTCGCCTGTGTCCCTGTGTGTGTCTGGGCAGGAGGGGTGACTCTGTGTCGTGTTTATGCACAGGAACCTGCCGCTACCTTCTCCGGTCGCCTGCCCTGACAGTTCTGCATTGAGTCAACCAAGGAATTCGAGACCTGAAACATTGATGGAGCTCTTACTGGAGCCCAGAGTCCTCCATGGAAACCCCGAGTAAACACTCCCTGGAGAGACGAGGACGTGTGTTCGTGGAGCTGACCGAGCAAGATTTAGGTTCGACTAAACCTGAGCACCTACTGAGTGCCAGGCCCTAGCCAGGGGGGTGTTTTCATGCTGTGGACTCAGTTTCCTCGTCTGTAAAATGGGCCTGCTATTAGCACCTACCTCATAGTCTTGCTGTTAAGTGACCGAGTTTTTAAAAGCTCTCTGAACACAGCCTGGCACATCACAGCAAGTGTCCGAAATCATCAGATTTAATTGTTATAACCGCAAGCACATCCGTTAACACGTGAGGCCCCGCAAACTCTCTGCTCACCTCCCAGGATTTGAGGATTGTCTTGAAGGGCCTGACAAGGAGCTGCTCAGGGGCCTGCACGGAAACCTCCCTGTTTGTCTAGCTCAGTGATTCTCAAAGGTCAGTTTACAGAAAGACCAGACGCGCTCACACAGGGTATATAAACCCGAACTAGGTGCTGTTCCAGGTACCAGGGACTCAGCAGTGGACAAAACACCCTAACTGCTGCCTGAGGGGAGCCTCTGCTCCAGTGGGAAAAAGGCGAAATCGATTCCACGCTCCACAAAGGTGAGTCATTGTAACTAGTTATTATCCATTAAAGGCTTTCGATACATGTTGCCATTTTACCTGCCAGAGAGAAGCTACTAACTTACGCCAGCGACGCCTTGCGCCTTCACAGAATTTTAGTGTTATCAACTATCTTTGTCGAATACCCGGATGGGGAGGACCCTAGCTAGTGTGGTTCAGCACTTTTCCATGTTTGTTTTTATTTCACAGTTTCCTACCTAAAGTCTTGTGTGTTCAAAGAGGCATCTATGTTCTTTGCACGTGTCTCTCTGTTCTTATCTCTGACAGCTCTGTATACATGAAAGATGCCACTTTGGAACACGTTGGTGGAAAATGGCCTTTGTTTCTAATAGAGCTAGACTGGAATAATATAATTTACCAACGGGGACCATCATGAAATCTCATTTGCTGGATGCCCTAGCAATGAACGTCCTGTGAAATTTTCCTAGAGGGGTACAGGTAGGCCCCAAAAGTAGTAGCTTTGAAGAGAGTCCTCTGACCTAAGGTCCGAAACATTTATGGAGCATTTACTGGTGCCCGGAGTCCTCCGTGGAAACCCCGAGTAAACACTCCCTGGAGAGGTGAGGACACGTGTTCATGGAGCTGACCGAGCAAGACTGAGGCCTTTCTCAGCTAAAGATCAGTGTGTCCGTCTTCTAAAATAGATTCTCCACTGTCAGGGACCTTTCTAACGTACAAATTAGATCATGACACTTTTGCTTCAAAGCCTCGCATGGCTCCCCACTGCCCTTAGAAGAAAATCCAAACATCCCTGTGCCCTTCGCAAAGCCACCCTCCCCACACTACATTCTGCTTTGGGCACCCCCCGCCGCAGGTAGAGAGGTACCTGAGCCCACCTGCTAACTCAGTCCTGCCGTGTTCCAGGGGCTCTGTTCCGCCTCTCTGCATGGCCGTGGGGGCGTGGCTTCTTTCTTCCGGCCTCAATTTTCTCTTCTGAGAAGTGGGGGAGCAGCAGTACCAACCTCATAGGATTGGTGACAGGGACCCAATGGGATGACATCATAAAGCACAAAAAAGCCTTTTCCAAAGCCTTTTCAGCCTCCCCCTGGGGGGAATCTTGGGAAACAGCCGCCTTGGGACTCACTTTCTTGATCAAAACAAGGGTACAAAGTAAGTACTATTACTGGTCCGCAGAGGGCAAACCTGGCCTTTGGGGCTCAGTGGGTACCTCAGACCTGGTAGGGACTGTAGGGAATTCACGTCCTGTCTACGGAGGGCCCACGGCCACCGCTTGGACTGGGGACTCGGCGAGGCGCCAACTTCTTACATGGAAACACTCATTTACCGATTCATTTTAAAAAACATCCTGTGAGCCTCTGGGCTTGCAGTTCACGAGGGACAATTCTAGATAAGAAACCTCTTCTGTGTCACAAGAGGCCAAGCATCTGTGATTCCGGAATTCAGCCATGTTCAGTGGCTGCGTCACCCCCGGGGTCAAGTTGGCACAGCACCCACCCTCCCTCCCTATCTGCCTGAGGACTGGGGGGACGCGGGTGCTCAGAGGACCCACATGCTCTGGCCCGTTTTCAAAGCCCATTTTCTTCACATCCCATTGATTCTCTGAACTCCCTCGCACCTTCCCCAACATTCCTTTGCCCCCTCAGACAGCCGGATGTGACGTGTGTTGATTGTCACTTGGAACCCTGACCCTTATACTAGTGAGCCCTCCAATTCTAGAATGTTCAGGATATTCCGGGAGGAGCGAATATTCTGAGGGCCTAGAACTCCAGGCCTCTCAGGATGTTGGGCGTCTTCAGTTTTGGTGATCCGCGGTTCTGAGCTTCCCCGGTTCCAGAACTCGGGGATTCTCCAGCTTGTCCCTGTCTGCCTAGCTCTTCCATAATTGCTCGTGACAGATAATAGTGTCTCTAGGCAGAAACCATGGTTCCTCTAATCCAGCGGCCCAGGCAGAGGGCCTGCTGCCCACAGCCACCTGGCTTTTCCTAACGGCTTAATGAGAAAGTCAGAATTAATTGGAACTGGCACCCAACACTCACAGGGCTCAGCGTGGCCGGTTTGGCATCCATATGTTAAAGCCGACTGTCCCTGGGCCTTGCTCTGATCTGTTCTAGACATCAACAGGTGTGACACGTGAGGCCCAGAGCTTGGCCCGGCAAGGGAGGCAGCTGGGGCTGGCCTGGTTCTGCAGGTAGAGCCAGCCTGCCCACTTCCCCTCTCTGGGCCTCAGTTTCCCAACTTCGTTCGATGACTTAGCCTCACGGTTTGCTGCGGGTTACATGTACATCACTCAGCACGTGCATTGTGCTGTAACCTGTCCTTGGACACACCGGTGGGCTCCCGGAGGAATCTAGGTGGCTTATCATTTCAATAACTATTCAGAGAGATCACCCCATTTCACACTTGGAACCCCAATGTGCGAGATGGCTCTTCCCCAAGCCCCAGCCACACGGTGTATTATCGAACTCATCCATCTTCAGCAACCTGATAGACACTTTAAAAGATTATTTCGTGGTAGCTGTATGTCATACCTGGCTAACTATGAGTGAGAATGAGCTTCCTCTCATGGTTACAAGAGACTCATTTTCCTTTTAAAAAACCATTCATGTCTTTTGCCTCTTTTTCTTTTGGCCTGTTGGTCCTTGTTGATTTCTGGGAGCTTTTTACACGTTAAAGAAATCAGCCTTTTGTCTATCACGTTTTGGAGGAGACTCTCCCTGACTTTGTCTGTTGACCTCCTGGTATGTGTGTGTGTGCGTGTGTAAGAATTTTATGTTTGTATGTAGTCAGTTAATTAAAGGCTTCGGGGTTTCGTGTCATGCTTCGACAAACTGGGGTTATTATTTTTAAGTCCCATGTTTTCTTCTAGTAGTTTTATAGTTTTGTTTTGTTTTGTTTTCTGGGAGGGGAGATCTTCCTGGAATTTACTTTGCTTTTAGCCGCCTTTAAAATGTCCGTCTGAAATCTGATAATTATATAAGAAGCTGCATAGTCAGTGAACAATAGCATGAGCACTGAAGCCAGGGGGCTATGGTTCGAATCCTGGCTCTGCCATTTTTCACCGTGTCTCCTCCAGGAAGTCACTTACTCTCTCTCTGCCTCAGCTTACTCGTCTGTAAAATGGGAGATCATGGAGACATTTGAGAATGAAGGGAAGCGTTCCGTTTTTTAAATCAAGTACCTAGAAGACCACCTGTCACTTAGTAGCAGGTGCTTTTCCTGTCTGCTAATTTTGTTTTTATTTGCTTTTTTGGAAGAGTGAAATTGCCTTTCTTTTTGATTATTCTCTCAAATAGCCAATTATGAGTGACTGTGCTGAATTCGGGGACATTTCTAAGTGCTCTACCATCACGGCATCCCACCGGGGAGAGGGGACCAGCGAGGCCCAAGGAGAAACTTCCGAAGGTCAAGGTCGAGATGAGAGCCCCTGTTCCGTCCTCTGCCCTGCTCTGGCCTCGGTGTCCCTCCCTCTCTCCCGGCAGCTGCTGGAGGAAGAGTTCTCAGTGGGCTCCATCTTAAATGGCTTCTAAGTACAGACTTTGAATCATCAAGATCAAGCCCGCATCCTAGATACCCAGAACTGGTCAGTCCTGTCCTGGAGGATATGGCAGTGGGACGGGAATCAGACAGCAATCAGGGAAGGCTTTTGGGAAGAAGGTGCTTGGATACGTGCACCTGAACAGACAGGCAGCACCAGAGGAAGGGGTCGCGAGGGTGAGGGGGGCAGCACGGAACTGGGGGTGGGTGAGTCCCTGCTCACAAGCCTCCTGTGGCCGCCGCTGGCCACAGCCTGATCCACCACCTTTCCCCACTAGGCACATACTGAACCATGTAGCCGGTGACTATGACTATGGGCGTGTCGAACCCCGATTCATCTGCCAACATCCTAGCTCCAGTGCCTACCCATCTGGGAAGCCATCCTCACCTGTTGGCCTTTCCCAGCATGGGCTCTCTCCTACTCCAGCCCTGACCCCACTGGGCTGGGAGTGTCTGTGTCCCCAGACTCAAGGGCAGGGCCCTAGGCCGTGATTTCTGTGGTGCCAGGCGTTCGGCAGCCCAGCCCAGACAGAGTGGGTGTTTGTTCACTGTGTCTCGAAAGAACTAAGGGAATAAATGAATGAGTGGTGACCCCTTCTGCCCAGAGCTCTCCAGGCCCCCACCTCCCTGAGGTGGAAGCCCAATCCTCCCAGGAGCCCATGCAGCCCCCCACGAGCTGCCCCATCCCCTGCCTGCCCTCCCCTCCTCCCTGTCCCCCACGCTCACTCCGCTCCAGCCACCCAGGCCTCCTCTCTGTTCTTCTAATGAACCTGGCTGGGTCCTGCCCCAGGGCCTTTGCACAGGCTGTTCCTGCCCCAGCCCGCAGGACTCGTGATCCATGACCTTTTGCACGGCTGGCTCACTCCCTCTCCTTCAGATCTGAACTCAAATGCCATCTGCTCTGAGAGACCTCCCTTGACCTTCATCTCTAGGAGAGCCACCAATCTGCTTCCTTTCTCTTTCGCTAGGAGTTCCCAGGGTCATCAGATGCATTGTGGATTTATGTATTCATCTTTATGATGTGTTTTCTTTTTGTGCCTTTTGTTCTCGGGCATCCCTGCGATTCCAGCAGATACTGAATTTGTGTATAAATAGAGGGGCGTCTGTGGGTGGGGGTCGGGGGCCCGTCCGCCCTTCCTGCGCGCCCCGCCCTCGCCGGGCCTCCGTCCTGCACACCGGGCGTGTCCGGGAGGGCGGGGCGCGGCGGGGGCGGGCGGGCGGCCGGGCCGGTCTGGCGGGTGCGCAGGGCGCGCGGGGCCGGGCCGGGGCCGAGGCCGGGGCCGGTGCGGAGCGCCCGGCGGGCGCCATGGAGGGGCTGCGGCGGGGCCTGTCGCGCTGGAAGCGCTACCACATCAAGGTGCACCTGGCGGACGAGGCGTTGCTGCTGCCGCTCACCGTGCGGCCGCGCGACACGCTCAGCGACCTGCGCGCGCAGCTGGTGGGCCAGGGCGTGAGCTCCTGGAAGCGCACCTTCTACTACAACGCGCGGCGCCTGGACGACCACCAGACCGTGCGCGACGTGCGCCTGCAGGACGGCTCGGTGCTGCTGCTCGTCAGCGACCCCAGGTGGCGGGGGCGGGGCGGGCGTGGGGCCAGGGCGGGGGGCGGGTTGTGGGGGCAGTGGGTCAGGGCTGGGACGGGAGGGGCTGCTGGGGTAGGCTGGGGGCAGACAGCGGGGCGCCAGAGGGCCTGGCGGGGGTCCCAGGTGGACAGTGGGTCAGGTCAGGTAGGGCCCGGGACGGACGTGGGGGGCAAGAGGGCCTGGCTGCGGTCCGGGCGGGTGGACTCCGGGCCCTTCTTGCCCCCTAGAAGGCCGCCTCCAGCACTGCTGCTGTGTGACCGCCCCGAGAGGATGGAGGGAGAGAGGGGGGCCCTGAGTGCGGCGGAGGGCAGCTGGATGCCCCACCCCCGCAACTTCCTCCTTTTCTCTTTCCCTGTCGGCCTCTCCCTGGCCTCCCCTTTCCCATGATCTTTGTCACCTCTCTCCCTCTCTCCATGGTGCTGTCCTGTTTATTTCTCTTCCTGTCATTCTGTCTGTCTCCATGGCTCTGTCCATTTCTGTGTCTGTCCATTATCCCCTGTGCCGTTTTCTCTGCTTTTCTTTCTCTCTGCGTCTCTCCATCTTTGTCTCTCTGTCCATTGGTCTCTGTTTTTCTCTGAGTCCCTGTCTCTCTGAATCTCTTGTCCTCTATCCATCTCCTCCACCACCTCTGTCCACCCCTCATTCCCATTCTGATGCTTGCTGTCTATACTCTAACCTGGCCATCGGGGGTCCCCAAAGAAGTCCGCTGGCCAGAGAAAGGCATCTTTGGAGGCTGGTGCTTGATGAGGTAGACAATGAGGTGAGGGAGATGGGCCGGGGCTGGTCCCAGAGCCCCAGACAGGCACCGCCTAGGAGGTGTTGGGCAGGGGACACAATGGAGACATGTGTGTAACCCTGGAGTTTATGAAGGTCACGCTTGCTGGAACCCTGAGCAGGGGTCCCCAACCCCTGGTCTGTGGACTGGTACCTGTCCGTGGCCTGTTAAGAACCGAGCCACACAGCAGGAGGTGAGCTGTGGGCAGGCGAGTGAAGCTTCATCTGTATCTGCAGCCGCTCCCCAGCGCTGGCATCACCGCCTCAGCTCCGCCTCAGATCGTCAGGCGTTAGATTCTCATAGGAGTGCTGGTCCCTGGTGCCACAAAGATTGGGGGCCGCTGCACTAGAGGCTTGGTTCTGCCAAGCCTGGGGTGACGTTTTGAGAGCAGGAGCCTCAGTTGCTGGTCCTGGAGACTTGGTGTGTGTGTGTGTGTGTGTGTGTGTGTGTTTGGGGAGAGAGCCTGCCCCCCCCAGGCCCTCAGAAGGGAGCACCTCAGGGGGCGGTGGGGACAGTGGGATGGGGACCGATGGGGGTTTGGGACTTGGGGCTGGCAGAGGGCATTCCCCTACAAGGTCTGGCAGCTGGATAACCCATAAATGTCCACACACCATACTCATCATTCGATATACGGGAAGCATTTATTGAATGCCTACTGTGTGCCAGGTCATGTGTTGGGCATTGGAACCCAGTGGTGACTCAGACAGACGAGGCCTGCCCTCACGGAGCCCCGGGTCAGGTCAGTGGGGGAGGGAGACAAGAAACCAAATAAATATATGATGAACGTCAGCTTATGAGTAGGCGCTGTGTTCCTCTGACTCCCTAGGCAGCGTCTTGCCTCAGGACTTTGCCCTGGATGCTCCTTCAGCCTGGAATGTTTTCTGGCTTCCTCCCTCCTCCAGCGGCTCCTTCGTGCCTTTGCTTCAGATGCCACCTCAGGGCAGTCTGCCCTGACCACCCTGTTTGCCATTGCATCCTGCTAACACCCGTCCCCCACACCCCTGCTTTACCTTTCTCCCCGGCACTCACCAGCTGACCTCACTGTATTTTTATAGTTTTTCTTACCTTATTCCTGTCCACTTAATGAGGGCGTCATTGCCCATCCTATTCCCTGCCGTGTCCCCAGTTCAGTGCCTGGCTTATGGTAGGTGCTCAGTAAGTATGTGGCATGCATCGTGTCTGGAGGGGAGGACGAGGCGGCTCGGGACAGCTCCCTGGAGCCCTGGCTGTGTCTAGGAGCCAGGGAAAGGGCCCCAGGCTGCAGGTGAATGCTGGGAGATGTGGGACGATGCTTTGGCTAGATGCTAAGCAGGCAGGGAGGTCTTGAGCGCTGAGGTGAGGGCTGCATTTGGCCTGCAACCTGTGCCTTTCTGTCCCCCGCTTTCAGGTAGTCCGGGTTGGAGGAGGCGGAGCCAGGACCAAGGGGACCGAAGATGCTGGCTGAAGGAGCAGCCTGCGGTGGGGGGCACCGTCAGGGGGTAAGTCACTCCAGGGACCTCACAGATTGTGGAGGCCACAGATGGGGAAAATGAGGCCCAGAGAGAAAGGGCTCACCTGTTGACCGTCATCCCCCTTCACTCCCCTGTGCTTTTCGCCCCTTGGGCGGGGACACTGTCCTTGCCTTCTCACTTACCTCTCGACTAATGCGAATGATGTCGCCCGACTTGCTGTGTGACCTTGGGCGAGTCTCTCTGCCTCTCTGGGCTCTGCTTGTCCGCTCCTTACAATGAAAGGGCAGGGCTTTGCTGGGTAGGCTTGGTTTCATCGTACTTACTCTGTCTGCAATCATACTCTTTTCCCGTGACTGCCACTAAGCAGCTTTAAACGACCCAGGATGGCTAGCTACCTGTGGCTGAGGGCTATCGTCGTCCCTACTGGAGGGCAGCCAGGGCCATCGGGAAGGCGGCTGCAGGTGTCACCGTCCACGTCGGGAAGGGACATTGGGGAAAAGGGAAGGCAGCTTGGCCAGAGGACTGGGGTTTTGTCCCCCCAACGGCCTGGCTCGAGGTGGTCATCTGCGTCCTCCTGCTGTTCCAGGTTCTGGGCTCACAACCGGGTGGACAGTGAAACACTGGCCTGACCAGCTGATGCCCACTGCCTCGGACCCTCCGGGTGGAGCCCCTTCCCCACACTGACCCCGGACACTGCCGCCTCTCTGCCGCCCCCAGCCGGCCAGACTGTGCTGTGTGACCCTGAGGCCATCCCAGCAGGATGGCGCCCTTTGGGGGCCCCAGTGTCCCACCTCGGGAGCCAGGGGGTGAGGGGGCTCAGGGCAGTACGCCCCCGCCTGTACTCTCTCCGGCCACACCTCCGCCCAGGCTGTGCCCCCGCCTAAGGTACCTTCCACACTCCTCTCTGCGGCTCCAACCCACCTGGGATTCCCGCCTCCTCCAGGAAGTTTTCTCGGATGCCCTCCTGCCCGGCCATGGAGCACCTTGTCCTCTTTCGGGCTCCCACAAGCCCCCGCTACTGTGAACAGTCTCGGCTGCGGGGTGCAGCCAGGCACTCAGGAAATCTCAGATGACTAAAGGTGGATGCTAGGGGCCTCCAGCCCTCTCCCAGTTCTCCAGGGTCCCTCCGCATGCCACCCTTATCCCCAGACACCTCCCCACTTCATACTTGTTTCCGTCCCCTAAGCGGTGTCCCCTTCCCCTTAAATCCCACTGCCTCGCCCCCTGCATGGCGTCGCCCAGCTGGGTCTGAGGGCTCTGGTAGTGTCGTGGGGATGTGAGGGCTCCTGTACCAGGTAGGGCACTGAGGCACGCATGGGATGTAATTTGGGGGGCATTCCAGGAAGGGTTTTGAGGGAAGTCTGGGTACGAGACCATCCACTATAGAATCCTGGGCCTCAGTTGGATCTCGGACCTGCGGCCACATGGTGTCAGGTCCTTTGTGCAGACCCCGGGAGTGGGGGGACCCCAGGGCGGGGATGTAGGGCCTGCGTAAGCCCCGGAGGTTCGTGTTCACGCTCCAGGTGCTGGAGAGGCACAGGGCAGAGGTGTGGCGTCTGGGAAGAAATAATGTGCTAATTAAGAGCCATGTTGGCCGCAGGGCCCAGAGCAGGCCCATGTGGGTAAAAACTCGTGACCACGCAGAGAGCACACTCAGACCACGTGTTTGCCCACTGTGGGGCTGGCGCCAGGCCACTGAGCCCCATTCACCTCTCCTCGGAGACGCCAGTGCAGGCACCTCCCTGGCCCAAGAGGGAATGGAGGTAGATGGGGGGAGGACAGACAATCGGAGGGAGAGAGGGCCCCCCACTTCCCTCCTGCAGACAGCTGGAGGTGCAGCAGGTTGCCCTGGGGTGCTTTGTCCTGTCCCCCATTCCCTGCTGGGTGCCCAGCCCAAGCCCAGGACCCAAAGACGCCAGTGCCTGCTCCTGGGTCTCCTAAGGCAGGGCCTTCAGCCACCTGTTCCACAGTGGGTAAACTGAGGCCTGCGATGGTTCCCAGGCACCCCGGGGCACACAGTGGGGGAGGCAGCGCAGGCCTTGCTCGTGCCTGGTTCGGGCCTCTATCCGCCACTGGGTCACACGCACATACCTGCCCATCCACCTGCACACACTCTGGAACCTGATTCCCGGGGCCCAACAGGAAAGTGGGGCTTTTAGTAATCGCCCCAACTCCATGCTGGGGTCTGCACCACATCCTCGCCTTGATTTAGTGTAGGCTGCCAGCTGCACTGTTTAGCATCAGTGGGGGCTGTGATTACGGCCCATTTTACAGATGGGACGTCCAAGGTCACCGCCCTCCTGGCTGCTGGGCCAGCAGCCCCGGGGCCCATGCGGGGGTGGTGGGGGGAGGGTCCCTGATGGAGGATCGGGGAGGGTTTCCTGCTTCTTGACTGGAGACAGGGTAGGGGAAAGCATTTTCAGGGCATTTTGACATTTAACAAACAGCATGCAAATTGAATGCAAATCGCATGCAAATCGTCACCCATTTCTTAAGCCTCGACAGCTCTGGCGTGTTCTGGAGTAATAATGTTGGACCTGTCTCAGATAGTGCCTGGAGGCGGGAACAAAGCCTTTCCCTTCCTCCCTCCTCCCTCCCTTGCCTTTTCCTTCTCTTCTCTTTCCTTCCTCCCTTCCTTTTTTCCTGTTTTCTCTTCCTTCATATCATTTGTTGAAGGCCTCCCAGTCCTGAGATGAGCACGAACAGCAAAAGTGGCTCCCAGATGGAGAAACTGAGGCACGAGCCAGACCCGATGTGCCAGAGCCACATTGTGGAACGTGTCCCCTGCCAAGTGTCCTCATGGGCCAAAGTGGACAGTACCTGTGACCCAAGGAGGAGAGATACCAGCGGCGGGAGCAGGCCCGACGGGGCTTGGTGGAACCGTCCCGGGCTTCTTGGCCCTGAGTGGCCGCCCGCTGCGGAGCTTGGGTCTGGAGACGCCCCACACTGATTCGCTCTACTCCTGCGGCCCTTCCTCCTGCTATTCCGTCAGCGTGTTCCCTGAATTCTGGCCACAGCCCTTCTGCCCCGTTTGCCTGCCCTGCCGTCTCTGCAAGCTCCTATTCATCCTGCAAAACCCTAGCTCCAGTGTCCCTTCTTCGCACAGCCATTTCTGATCCTCTAAGAAGAGGCTCCGCTTCCCTCTGGGCTTCGGCTGCCCTACCTCTCTCCCTCTCCGGTCCGGCCCTGACCACTCGGGACCCGCGGGGTCACTGTCCGCTCTAACTTGACTCGTCTGGTTATTTTGTACCTCTAGACGTTCGCATACGCTATTCTCCACCCAGAATGCTCTCTCCAGCCTTTTTTACCTGGCGCACCCCTCAAATTCCAAGGCCCTCCCCTAACGCCCCACCTCCATGTGGGCTCTGCAGCCTCCGTCCGCCTGGCCCACCCCCGACCCACGTAACGGGAGTTCTGAGGAGTCGCCTCTGGGGCCTCCTAGTGCCACCTGGGACTAGGTACCAAGGGAACATCTATCTCTCAGAGTATGTCGAATAAAAGACTGAAAACAAAATCAAGTTTCAGATCCGTGATAACCAAGCACTTCTCGTCCTGCCCTTCGCTCACCTCCAGGCCTTTGCAAAAGCTGTCCCCTCCGCCAGGAATGCCTTTCCCTTGACTCCCGTTTTGGGGGACCCTAAGCCAGCTGCCGCCCGTCTCTGGCCTGTGAAACTGGACTGGGGGAAGCCTGCCCCCCACTCCCACCCCAGGGCCTCCCAGGCTCCTGGCTCCACCCCAGGAGCAAGTCTGGGCTACAAGGAGTTTCGGGTGAGACTTGGCAGCCACCAACTCTCGCTGGGGCCCGAGGCGTCCCGGGGAGGGGCCGCTTCCCGCCTTGGCTGCCCACCCGGTTCGCGCTCCCAGAAGGTCAAGGGGAATATTCCTGGGTGGCAGTAAATCCAGGCGATTCCCAGAGGAGGCATCTGTGGCTCAGAACTGTAGGGGCGCAGACTCCCTGCTTGAGTCCTGCTGTCTGTCTGTCTCTGTGAGTCCAGGCCAGGCTCTGCAGTTCTCGGTTTGTTCGTGCCGTGGGCGATTATCAGTGCCATCTCTGTGCCTGGCCCGTGCTGGCTGCCGGAGATACCGAGACAGACTCGGCTCCAGCTGCTCCAGGCTGTGGGGCAGGTCATGCACTGCACAAAAGCACCCAGCTGAGGGGGTGACAGGGCCCCAGGAGGAGGACCTTTTTGTAATTCAGACAAAGGCTCCCCTACAGGTTAGCGGTGGTCCTGACCACCTCTCTCTCTCTCTCTCTCTCTCTCTCTCTCCCCACCTTCTCTCTCTCTCTCTGTCTCTGTCTCTGTCTCTGCAACTTTCAGTGTCTTTTCCACATATCTGCTCCCTGCTTACTGCCCTTTCTCACTGCGTCTCTGTGTCTCTTTTTCTGCCTCTCCAGTATCTGTATCTGGGTTTCTCTGTCTCTGTTTCTCTCCATGGCTCTGTCTGTTTTGCTATGTGTCTCTATGTCCCTGTATCTGTCTCTCATAACCCCAACCAAAAAGGACCCGCTTGTCCCCTGACGCCCTGAGCATGACCTCTGGGGCTGCTGGGGCCATCCATTTTGCAATCGTTGATTAAGCACCTCCAATGTGTAGGGCACTGGGGACACTGTGGTGACCAGGACGCCCAGCCGCGGGCCCTCATGGGGCTAGCAGAAGAGACGGAAGCTGCAGGGCAGGGGGCCACTCCTGGGGCCCCGGAAACTCCTCCTCTGAGTTGAACCCACAGTCCTCCTCTGGGTGGTCCTTGTCCCTTTCTGGGCCTCAGTTGCCCCACCTTGCCGAGGAGGGAGGTCTTTGGGGTGGCCGGACCAGGAGCTGCTCACGTGGCATAGGCTGTAGGCCGGCAGAGGAAACCTGACTCATCCCCGTGACCGATGGGTTTGAAAGAATCTTCTGAGGGGAAAACAGTTGTGAGGAAAAAAACAAAAACTTCCCAGAGCCCAGCCTGCTGTCTGCCTCCCTCGGGGTCAGAAATAGCCTCGCTGCCATCCCCCAGGCCACTGGGGAAATTTGCCTGTCTCTTCCCCCGACGGCCCCTAGCTGTCCACTGAAGGCTGCTGGCCTCACTGGGAGGGCTCCAGGCCTAGTCCTGGGGGTGCCGGCTTGGCACTGACCACACATGTGCTCTGAGCTCAGCCCGCCAGCCTCGTGCGGGGCCCCACAGAGGAGCTTTCCAGCCCCAGAGCACGTGCACTGTGCTGCTGGCCTGGGTGCAGCGCCCTCTCCCCGCCCCTCCCACGTCGTCTTCCACTTCGTGGTCCCTTGGGGGAGACCCTAAAGAAGTCACATTCTCCAGGTTTCATTCTCACGCTGTCCTGTGCTTTTCCTTGGCAGCATTAATTATTTAGACTATCGTTCATTCAGTGGGCATCGGGAAGGCTGGGGTGGGGTCTCGGATGGTCCCCGCTGGATGGTGCGGCACTTAATCACCCAGCATAAGGGAGTGGGAGCCAGGAATACCCTCCCCTCTCAGGCTGGGTGAGGGTCCCTCGCCCCAGTCACTTGCCAGACTCCAGGGAGCCAAGGGGCACAGAGGCCCCAGATCGGCTTTCTGAGCACTCAGGCTCCTTCCTGCCACCGTGATAAATGGGGAAAATTCAGAATTAATTATTGACCGCCGAGCCGGCCCGATCGGGACAGATAAAGAGTGTCCTTGCTGCCGTCTGCCCAGCACTTCTCAGGAGTTTATTAGAGGCTGGGAGGTGGCCGGCCGAGGGGAAGGTGCAACAGGCACCGGCACCACTCGGAGCTGGTCTCACGCCTGGCCCTGCCGGGCCACTGCGGGCAGTCACGTTCCCTCTCTGAGCCTCGGCGTTGTCATTTGGAAAAAGGGAGGAGAAAACATCCTCCTGTTTTGGGATGAATTTCTCGGGAGAGTCACCTCGAGCTAATAGAGCGTGGCACGCAGTAGCTACCCAATAAATGCTGCAGGGTTCGTAAGGTGACTCTGGAGGCCTAACTCTTTCTCTGCCCCGGACGCCGGCAGAATCGAGCGAGGCCAGGGGCAGGGGCGGAATCCTTTCCCAGAGGTAGATTTGTCTCCCTGAGACGGTGTGACATAGCAGATAGAAAACACGGGCTGCGTTGTAAGAACTGATGGAACAACCACAAGAAACCGACTTCCTCTGAACTGCTTCCTCTTCCTTTCGATTGCCCGGCCCCACGGCAAGGGCACGGCGCCCCCTGCTGGGCAGTGCAAAGGCCACACAGCACCTTAGAATTCAAGTTCACTTAGCGTGGAGTCTGGTGGAAAGATGACGGAAGCCAAGTATGTCACTTAAAACTTTCTGGTAGCCACTAGAAAAACAAGTAAAAAGTAACAGGTGAAACTGGTTTTCATAATGTGTTTTCTTTAACTCAATACATCCAAAACATTTTAATATGCAACCGATTTTAAAAATTGTTAATGAGCTATCTTACGTTCTTACCAAGTCTTTACAACCTGGTGTGTATTTTAACATCTCAGTTTGAACGAGTCACATTTTAAGTGCCACCGGCTCCCATATTGGACAGTATGGAATTAGGGTGCATGGTTATCCCTTGCCTGGACCGGTACAGTTCCCTCCGCTGTGCTCCTCCGGCTCCCACCCTCATCCCCAGTCTGTCCTCCCCGCAGCAGATCCCAGAGGGTGCCGGTGAGCACCTGAGTCAGGTCCCAGGCCTCCTCTGTCAGCCCTCTGTGGGTCCCTAGTTCCCTCGGGGGCAGGTCAGGCAGGGCCATGCGGACCACGAGGAGGACTAGGACTTTAACCTGAGTGAGGTGGGAGCCCAGGTGAGTGATGACGGGGGAGAGTGTTCCAGGCAGTGGAAACAGCCTGTGCAAAGGCCCCGGGGCAGGACCGGGCCTGGAGTGTTGGAGGAACCACGAGGAGGCCCCTGTGGCTGGAGCAGAGTGAGGGAGAGGGAGGGGGAGGAGCAGGTCGTGCAGGGCCTTGTGGGCCTCAGGAGGACTTGGGCTATACCTCCTGGATGGGTGGTAGGTGGTGGGTCCAGCAGGAACAGAGGCTGAGGGGCTGGAAGAGGCTGGTTGCATTGTCTCTGGATTCGGGACGGGCAAGAACCCCGCCTCGGTGGCGTCAGGGTTCCAAATCTGCCTTCGCCTTCTCTTAGCCGAGTGAACTGGAGCCAAGGACTTGCCTTCTGGGTCTCAGTTTCCCATGCGTAAAACGAGTGCAATAATAGATCATCATCAGATGGCACTGAGGTTCAGGCGAGCTCCTGACCACGCGGGGGTCACGACGGGCACTAAGGGGAGAGGGCAAGGCACTCGCCGGGGAACAAAATTTAAGGGGCTCCACCAACTGTCAACCAGATAAATACTTTTAATGCAATATGAAAAAAACAGAGCGCAAAAACCTCCACAATGAACAAAGTATCAAAGTGTTAAATGTTGTCAGGCTCCGACAATGAACAAAGTATCAAAGTGTTAAATGTTGTCAGGCTCCGACTGTACACAGGCTCCGCTGTCCCTTTCTGTCCCTCTCTGTCCCACTCGCCCCTCCTGAGTCCAGGCGCAGCAGTATCTGGGCGGCCCAGCCCCCCACGCGGCCTCCCTCCCAGCAGCAAAGGCCTCTGATTAAACCTTAATTCCCCATGACTAAGCCCACGGATCTGCCCACCTCGCCCCCACATGGCTGGAGGGAGGCCCAGCTGGGGTGGGCCCGGCTGTGCCTCCAGGGGGACCGGGGTTGGGGTGGGACCCTGGAGGGGAGGCCTCAGTGGCTGAATCGGAAGCCCAAACTTAACGAGCCCCTCCGGGTTAACTACTGGGCCCGGAAACAGGCTGAGGAGCCCATTACCCAGTGGTTCCCGACCCCAGGCTTTCTTCATCGTTTTTCTCTAAAGCTCCTCTCCATTCTTTTCTACCAAATGTATTTATTTTTAAAATGCACTTTTATATCCGACCATGAAAACCCAGGTATATACATATTTTTGAGCGGAATAGACTCTGTATATAAGTTTTGGGGGATATGCACTGAAATATATAAATGATCTACGTGGTCTTGTTTGGGAGCAGGGCAAACAGCAGCTGTTCTGTAAGCACTGAGTATGTGCCAAGTGTTTACACACGCTTCTTAGCTTATCTCACAGTTGCTCTGAGGGGTACAAGCTATGATCACCCCCATTTTCCAAGAGCTCATCTGAATCCAGGACCTGTGTCCTTGGGCCCGCCGGTATCCACCAGAGTGTGTTCTGACCCGAGACCTTGGCTGCAAAGCCCCGATGCAGAGGAACCACTTTGGGTTCCGGATGAGATCGGAATTTGCGATTTATTTTTTATTTTTTTGCTTTCAGCCTCTGAGCATTCGCCTGGGCTGTTCCTTCCACCAGGAACACCTTCTATACCCATGTGTGAATCCCTCTGGAACTTCAAAACCCAGGGCACATGTCTGCAGGAAGCCTTCTCTGTGAACCCCCAAAATTCAGCTTTACAAACCCCTACCAAGGGCCACCCGGTCTCCTGTGCCCAGCCTGACCCCTGGGGCTGGGAGTTCTCTGGTTCTGTCCCTCACAGGCCCCCGTGCACATGCACACGCACACAGGCACCTGTCGCAGGCATGTATATTTTGCACACAACTGGGGGCCTGCCCCACACGCCCCATGTCCCCACAGCCGTACCCGTGGGTTGCAGGTCGTTCTCTCTCTAACCCCCAGCCTCACACATCAGCCCTGGGAACCATCACAGTGTCAGACGCTGCTGCTGCCCCAGACAGGCCCGCCTCACGTTTGATTCATCTTCGTGCTAATTATAGCCAGGCTGGGAGGGGCACGGAAACCTAGCCCTCCCCAGCCCTCCCTGCCACCAAGGTGCCTGGGGAAGGGTGGGGAGACGGCGTTCGGGACCCTCTATCCCCCAGCCCCGGCTCAGGGCAGCGGCGCCAGCCTGCAGCACCTCCTCCTAGGGTGCAATCTCGGAGGCTGCCTTGATGGCGGAAGGGCGAGCGCGGGGCGGGGCGGAGGGAAGAGGCGGGATCCTCCCTCCGCCCCGGCACCGCGTGTGAGCATCTCCACGCCTGCTTCCCTCCCTTCGCCCTCTTCCCTTCCCTCCCTCCGTCTTCCCCAACCCAGGGTTGATGATGATACCTGGGACCACGCAGCCCAGTCCGCTGTCTTCTAGGTGGGTCCGCCAAAGCCTGAGGTCCCCGCCGAGGCTGCGGGCCCCTGACAGTAGTGAGTAACGATAACCAGCCTTGGGGGCATGTAGCGTTTGGTGTGGTTTGTGGCGTTCGGCCCTTCTGCAATGTTAGCTACGTTTATCACCGCCGTCTGTGGCTTAACTCTGTGCCAGGCTCAGTCCTGAGCAAATGTGACTGTCGCTGGTCTGGGATTAGGGCATCGTGAGCGAGTCACTCGCCTCAGGCCAAACTTAAGGAGGCGCCAACAAACAGCAGAAGAAAGACGGTTTTCAGCCATGTTTTACGGAATCCAGGAGAACAGAAAAACAAGTCCCCGTGAAACAAAATATCCAAAACTTAAATACAGACGGGCGGGACCCTGCGGGGCTGGGGGGAGAACGCGCGTGATGCTTCCCTTCGTCCCACGGCCCCTGGGAGGTGGGGACCCCCGAGGAAAGTGAGGTGCCATGCTCCTGTCCACTCTGCCCCCGTCCCCACTGGGCAGCCCTGTCCTGGCCCAGGCTGGGGCTTTGATTTCCCCTCCCCAGCTTGGACCTCTTCCTGTCTCCAGCCTGTCCCTGTCAACCTGCCCGAGTGACGCTGCCCGAAATAGCCGTGGGTGTCAGTGGCTGGCGGGTTGCCCGGGGCTGGGTGCCCACCGGCTCTCTGTAATGGCTCTCCTGGGTGGCGAGAGAGGCCGGAGGGAGCTCCAGGGCTAAGCAGCGGGCCCTTGCTCTCCCATCCACGCCTCAGTGGCCCCGTGTGTACCCTGGAAGCCGAAAGGCTAGTCCAGCAAGCGGGGTGGCGAGGATCATGTACCTGCCTGCTTGAGAGGCCACCGTCCAGGAGGCCTTCCCGGGGTAGCTGTGACCCCCTTCGTGCGCCAGTGTGGATGTATGTGTAGGTGAGGCTTAGGATCCAGAGCCAGCTTCAGCAGTGGCTGCACCGCATCCGAGCTGTGTGACCTTGGGCAGACACTTAACCTGTCTGTAGCAACGGCCTCATCTGCAAAATGCCTCTGGATTAAATGGGTGAATTTACGGTGTGGAAAGCTCAGGGTGGTGCCTGGCACACAGCAGGTGCTCGATGGGTGGCTGAAATCACTGGAGCCAGGCACTGGGCTTCGAGCTCCAGGCGTCCCGGTACCCGCGGTAATCTGAGGTGCGACTCGTTTTAAAGATGAGAAACCGAGGCTCCAAGAACGGCTGGGAAAAGCCCGAGGTCGCAGTCCTTCGGCTGGCCCAGCGAGGACTCGAACCAGGAGCCCAGCCTCCAGCGCCCACTATGACATCCTCACCCTCGAAGGCCCTGAGAGGGGCAGAGGCGCCCCCGGGGCGCACGGTGGCACGCGGGGCCCCACCCCGGCCGCGGCAGCGCCGGCGTCCTTGCCCTGGGCTGGGGGGCGGGCCGCGCGGGCCGGGCCGGGCCCGAGCTCCCGGCGGTGGCGTTGAGCGTTTCCATGGCAGCCTGGCGGGAGGCGGCCGCAACTATTAGGCGTCCCGAGGAGCGGCTGCTAAAAATAGCTCGCGCCTCACCGGGCTCATTAGCTGCTGGGCTTTTGGCTGCCAGGTACCGGCTCCCGCTCTCCTTCCTGCCCGCGCCCGGGAGCAGCGAGGTCTTGGGGGAGGCGCAGCCCGGTCCTGGGCCTTCGCCCACCTGGACCCGCCTCCAGGCTTGGCCTTCCCGGCCCCCCGCCCCGGATCTTCCTCAAAGGCAAATCCGATCTCACTCCTCCCCACTCCTCCCTTGGCTCCCCAGTGCCCTTGACCTCATGTTCCCACATTTTGCTCCCTGACTTCATCTCCCCCTGCTCTGGACCTCCCTCAGGGCCTCGAAACCACCGCGACTCCCTCTGAGCTTCGGCCCCTGCTGCCCCCTCCGTGTGAACCTCTCTGCTTTCTCTTCATCTTTTACGTCTCACCTTATCCGGGAAGCTCAGGGGACTCTTCTGGGCCCCCTCATCGTGGCTCCGACGCAAACCTGTGAGCTCCGAGGGGGAGGGGCGGGTGGGTTTTGGTCCCAGCATCAGGGATGGGACGGGGATACACAGCAGGTGCTCAGTAAGCGTCTGTGGAAGGGATGACAGAGGCATTTCCTGGGGGGAATGATGTGGGCCGGCGGACCGAGGGTTCCCGCTCTTCTCTGTCCACAGGCCAGAGGTCAGTGGTCCATCCTCTCCACCGGGGTCACTCTCTGCTTCCTCTGGAGAAGCTGCCGTGTGACCCAGCCGGCTCGCTCGCTCTCTCCCGTCCCCTTTCTGCCTTGCAGAATTGCCGCAGACGTAGGACTTAGAGGTTGGAGGGAACTTGCTGGGTTCTAGGAGGGACCGCCACGAAAACATCTAGGAGTAAAATTAAGTCCGTTCAAGAACCAGACTGGACTGTGGGTGGTAATCACACAATAGAATATAGAGATGTCAAATTATAATGCGCACCCTAAAATTATGTAATTATATTAACCAATGTTACCTCAATAAACTTAAAAAAAAAGAATCCATGGGCAGGATTTTCGAAGAGCACCAAGAAGGACAGTTTCCGGTCTGGCCACAGGGTGGCGCATTTGGCGTGGTACAGCTTGGTTGCCGGGAGAGGGGCGTGGCCAGGAGCAGAGTCAGCGGGAAATCGGGAGGGAGGGCCTTCAGTTTGCAGCAGAAGAGAGTCCGCAGGGAGTAGAAAGTCTGGGGTCTGCAGTGTGGGCAGTGAAGGCACTCAGGACTCTTGATGATTTGGCCATGACAGCATGACCGTGACTATGAAACTGTAAGACCATGGCTTAAATGAGGGAGAAGCTCATCACTGTCTATCCTCACAGACTGGGCGTCATCCCAGGCTGCGGTGGTGGCTCCACAATCACCAGGGACTTAGGCCGCTTTTAGTTTGTTGCTATACCACTTCAGCAGAACTCCCATCTTGTGGACCATAATGGCTGCTCCAGCCCCTGCCATCACGGCTACCTTCCAGATGAGGGGGAAGAGGGGAGGAGGTAAGGGCTAGAAAACGGCTTATCTTTTTCTTTGGAGGTTACGACCTGGAAGTTTCACACACCATTTACACTCACATCCACCACCTAGTCAAAAGTCACTCTGAGCTGCAAGGGTGGGAAATGTAGTCTTTAGCTGGGCAGGTCCTATTTCTAAAGGAGAAAGTAGAGAATGAACATGGGGGCCAGCCCACAGCTTCTGCCACCAAAAGGGTTGAAAAGGAGGAGTGGACATGTGCCACCATTTCAGCGATCGCAGCAGGGAGATGCCCCTTCCCCTTGTCCTCTGGATTGCCCACCCCCCTCCCATCTCCCCACTTCGCTCACTCTGCTCCAACTGCATGAGGCTCCTGGCTGTTGCTCCGACACGCCAGGCATGGTCCTGCCCCAGGGCCTTTGCACGGCTGTCCCTCCGCCTGGAATGCTCTTCCCCCAGATCTCTCTGTGGCTCGCTCCTCCCTCCCTTCCTTCAGATCTCTGCTCAGATGTCACCTCACCAGTGAGGCCTTCCTTGAATATCCTGTTTAAAATTGCCAGCCGCCCTCCCTCCCCGACTCCTGCTCATTCCTGCCCTGATTTTCTTCCTAGCATTTAACATCTCTAAAACCCTATAGATAGGGAAACTGAGGTCCTGAAGGAACAGACTCTTCACTCAAGGTCACACGCTTGTGGGTGACAAAATAGGGTTATGTGACCCACCAAGTTCCAGCTAATCCTCTTTCTCTACCTTTCTCTTCCACCCCAAGAGTTTCCTGTAAATTTCCGTTCTGCCCGTGTTTCCTGGAGTGAATTTCTGTTGCTTGCAGCGAGGAGCCGGGGATGACCGGGGGGCACCTCCATCACGCTAGGCACAGTGCCTGGTGCGTTAGCTGCTGTGTCGCATTTAACTGCCACACGAGTATGAAAACATTTGCAGGTTTCAAAGGACACATAAAACACTCTTAGCTTCAATTTTAGAGGCGTGGGGGACTGAGGCACAGTGCGGGGTGGTGGTGGGAATGGTTCTGGTCAGACAGCAAAGAGGTGGCAGGGGGCATTCCCCCTTCTCGCTTCCTGGCCACTGATAGAGGCTCAGTGCCACCCACGGCAGTGCAAACCCGAAGGCCTTGGGTTCGAATCCTGCCTCGTGCAGCCTTGGACATTTTCCTCTCCCTCGCCGGACCTGTTTTCTCTTCTGAGAAGTGGGCTCCCAAAAGCTGCCCTGGGCGTATCACATAGAATGTCTCATTGTTCCCAGAGCCTGGCATATGGAAGGTGCTCCCAGGAGGTGGGAGGGTGAGGACATCAGGAAGCTGGCTCCCCGGGACTGCAGATGCCCCCAGCTCAGACCCCTCCACCTCCCTGGCCTCGCTCCATATTCCCTCGGCTGCCCTGTGCCAGGTTTCTGTTTAGTTTAATAATCTCCCGAAAGTTTAATTGTTGTTTTATTCATCCGTGACCTTTCTCTCTCATCTGGAGACGTATTATTGCTAATCTACAAATTTCAAGAACCAGATTTATTTGCAAAACCAATTACCTGCCTATGCAAATGACCTCCTTCCTCTCCTGCCTCCCCGGCCAGCTGGCTGCTGGGGGCAGGGGATCCACTGCCCTGCCCGTTAGGGCTGCTGCTCAGACACTTGGATGCAGACTTATCTATAATTCCTCCGAGCGGGCGGCCCTCTCAGCCCCAGAGTTAATTAGAATCTCAGTAATCAAAGGAGGCGCTGACCCCACGCCTCTCAGCTCTGACCTCCTAAAGGGGACTCTTGAAGTGGCTGGAGGCTCTGATTGCTCCCCAACCTGGCCCTCCTGGTCGGAATGATGACTGTTCATGTGTTCATTCATTCAGAATCACTCACCGAGTGTCTGCCATGAGCCAGGCACTGTTCAAGGCTCTAGAAGCAGAGTAGGGAACAGGCAGGCCGAAGGGAAAGAAAACCCCGTCTTCATGAAACTAACGGAGAGAGAGGAGACAGGCAAGATAAATAACAAAAATGTACAGCACGGCGCATGGTATGAATTGAAACAGGACAAACAAGCAGGGGAGGAGAACAGGGTTTGCCAGGAATGGGTGGTCAGGGGACATGGGCCCCTTCCCTCTCCCCAGCTCCGCTCCAGCCACAATCAGGAACTGATCGTTAAAATGCCACACTCGAGTCTGCCGCCGGCCCTCTGCGTTTGCCGCCGCTGCCTGCAGTGCTTTTCCCGAAGCTCTCGGCCAGACCCAGCCTCAGCTCATGTGTTGCTTCCTCAGGGAGGCTCTCCAGGACTGCCCCAGCTAAGAGGCATCTCCCCAAGACCGGTTCTGTACCATTTCCTCGCTTTGTAATTCTGCTTCCTGAAATTAGACTAGGCATTTGTGTGTTGTTATTCTCTGTATGGCTCTGTTTTAATATCGGCACCTCGAGGACGGAGGAGCTGCCTCTGTTTCGCTCACAGCCGAATCTTCAGCACGCAGAGCAGTATTTGGGCACTCAATAAATATTTGTTGGCTGGCTGGTCCAGGAGGCCATGCTAGCCGTGGGGTAGAGGACACAGTGACTGCTCGTGGCCTCGGCGCTTCCCCACAGCCTCGTGGGGTGGCCGAAATGTTCCCATTTCACAGCTTAGCGTGGAGGCTGCTGGATTAGGTGTGCAGCTTGGCCCGCGAGAGCTGCCGGGGCTGGGATCAGAAACCAGGGGCTGGAGGCGCTGCCCTCAACGTCATCGGGGCCCCCCGGCAGCTGTCCATCGCGAGGAAGGGACGGAGAGGTTATTGGTGGGAGGCAGGACCCCGCCTCCATCTGGGCGAGGCCCTCCGAGACTCCACCCACCCGGGTTTCCCTTTCGCCTCCCTGGCCCGCCTTCCATCTCCTTCGTCTTCTTGAAGCCTCCCATGGCTGGTTCCGTCCCACCTCCCCTGGATACCCACCTTCGAGTGACAACACCAGACATCAGGCTCTTTTTTGAGTATGCTGTTCCCTCTGCCAGTCACACTGTCCCCTCCTCCGATCCCCCCACCCCCGTGGAGCCTTTCCACGGCCTCCCACCTGACTAGCCCCGCCCCCTATGCTATATCCCAGAGCAGCCTTAAGGAACCATCTCAATGTCAATGTCGGAGCTGTTTGCTCAATTGTTTGTTTAACACTTATCTTCCCCACTAGATGCTAAAAGCTCCAGATGAACAGGGGCCTCGGCCGTCGTTTTTATCCTGGCACCACCAGCACCACGCATGAAAAGGGGTGCTCCTTGGGCACTTAATGGTTGACCAGTGGGCAGGTGGTAAGGAGGGGTGGTGGATGAGGAAGGGAAGGGGGCGTGGGGGGGCATGGGAGGATGGATGGCTGGTTGCGTGGGGGAGAGATGGATGGAAGGATGGGGGCAGAGGGAATGGATGGATGGATGGATTGATGACAGTTAATGGAACCGCGCTCTGATGAGGTGGGCAGCGGACCCTGGTGAAGCCCCCGTCCCTGCCCTGCTGAGTGGCCCTGGGGACTTGTGTCGAGGGGGCACAGCTAGAGGCCTCTAGCTCTTTCTGGAGGGCTCAGATTGTCTCAGGTGGGGGGCAGGCCTGCCCATATGATCTCACAGCCCCTAGCCCCCCACACCTGCATTCCTGTTGCCTGTAGCTAAGCACAGGCCCCTGATGAGGGCCCCGCTTTTAGCCGAGAACATGGCCCCCAGCTTTCCCCTCTTTACCCCTTCATTTGATTCAATCTTGGCCGCCCGCAGATTCAATTATTCTGCTGCTGGGGTGGCCGGTAATTTCCTTTTGGGGCTGAGAAGCTCCATCTGTATCTGTGTGACTCTGAACAGCATGAAGGCCCAGAGACAGAAACACAGAGACAGAAAGAGAAGAGAGAAGCAGAGACACACTGAGAGAGCTGGAGGGGGACAGGGGAGGAGGGGAAGGCGGTCGGGGCTGACCTCATCCCCTCACGGCACCCCACCCTCAGACGAGCTTTCAAAGTATTCAAAACAGTGACCATCCTGCAGATTCCAGAATTTTCCCTGCGGACTGCACGACGACGCGATTCTCTCGGCGCATAAGGCGCGCGCTACAAGACACACACACACACACACACACACACACACACACACACACACACACACACACACACCCTTGCCAATGACCAGAGCAGCTCAGAGGTGAAACCGGAGAGGCTGGGAGGTAGTGAGCTTCTTATCCAGAGGGGAGTCCAAGCAGAGGCTGCAGAAGTTCAAGGTGCTCATTTATTTCGCACTGAGTCTTTCGACTTTTTCCGAGCACTTGCTAAGTGCCAGGGACTGGGATGGAAAGAGCAAGGGGGACAGAGAGAGGAGAGGAGGACAGGGAGGACTTGGGCTTTTACCGCAGGCGGGCGGGAGCCCCGAAGGACTGTGGGCAGAGCAGGGATGGACTGACTCAGGTTTACCGCCCACGGCTGCGGGGGCAGGGGACGGGGAACACCTTGGCCTCTGGCTGTGTGACCTTGGGCAGGCGGCCCCCTTCTCGGCTCCCCAGCCCCTCTCTCCACGCGGAGGTGCGGGACAGGGCCATCTCCAGGGCCCTCCTGGCCCCGCCTCCTCGGCCCCGCCCCCTGAGCCCCCTCGCGCATCCTTGACGGCTGTTCTGCCCTGCGTCAGGGTTGATTATCTGTAAGCGCAAACCCTCCCAAGAGCTTTGCAGACAATAACGAAATCACCTAATCTCGTGATGGTGATTGGGACTTAACGGAGAGGGACGTCCCCACCCAGCCGCGCTCTCTAGGGAGGAATTCCCCAGCCTCCCGCAGAGGAGACGCTCGCTCCTCATTCTGCCGCCCCCGCCAGCGGCTCCGGCAGAGCAGTCATGCGGGACCAGGCCTTCGCTCAGGCCCTTTGGAGTCCGAATGACTCCAATGCACCCCGGGGATGCTGTCCGTAGCATTTCTTCCTCCTTTATGCAGTGGCGAGGGGCTCTGTATGGCCGGACCATCATTCCGTCATCTACAGACCCCTCCCACTTTTTCTAAGCTTTCTACACAGGTCTAGCTGTAGCACTTATGCTCCTGACCGCTGAGCTATTCGTCTAAGAACTCTTGTTTTTTGGGGGTGATATTAAACATATTTAGTTACAGGTGCAGCTTGTTGCACCGGCACATGACAGGGCAGGTCCCAGCGGTGCTGTTCGTGGCTGGACCATGGGGAGCTCCATGGGGCTCAGGGGTGGGCCAGGGCACTGGGCAGGAGCCATCATCTATGTACCAAGCATTCCTGGACAGTGACAAGCTCAAGGTCACGTCCCAGTCCAGAACACAAGTTGTCTTGCTCCCTATCTGAGCACGCTTTGATCAGAGGCTTCCCGAAGCCGGTCCTGCCATCCTCCACCCAGAATGTATTGTTCCTCCTTCTCGAGAAGATCTCGGGTGTTGAAAAGGCCTGCAGATCCTGAGCGAGGCTCATAGTGTGCTGCATCTGGGGCTAGCGCGGCAGAGATGGTTCTGTTCATGGCAGCTAAAGGGACCCAGGAGCCCCTGGCCAGTCCGCAGTTCAGCTTACAAACCTGGACGAGCATCCCCTCACTGCTGAGCCCCCCAGGAAGGCGACGGAAAGGGAGGGTATTGGGGTGCTTGGTGAAGTGGGACTTAACATTTTTTGATCAGGACGAGCTGCCGGCCACCCTTACTTTGCAGAGGGCTGACAGCTACACTCTGCGAAGCAGAACTTCTTTATTTAGGGAGAGTCCGTCGAATGATTCCTTCTAGTTTCATTCACATGCAGGGTTCCCGTCGCAGTGGGGAACGGTGATGGCGCCACGGTAGCGCATTAGATTTGTCAGACCAGCCCCAAATCTGACCCTCGAAAGCACTAAGCGTTTATTTCTGTTCAAGTCTGCAGATTAGTTGGTGTCCCTTCCAGTCTCTACCTGGCCTTTCCTGCCTCTCTGCTCAGCTTGAGGTTGGGGAGGCAGTTCTGTGAATTTCGGCTGGAAGATCTTGTTTGGGGGTCGGCTGGTTGTTGGCTGGGGCCACTAGATTTCCTTCCATCGTCACCTTCCGTGACAAGCAGGACTCTCCTCCGGCAGACTAGCCTGGGCTTATTCCACGAGCAGCGGGCTCCATGACAGTGAGCAGAGCATGCTAACACTCTTGAATTGGAAGCAGACCCTGTTCTAATGGAACCTGGAGATGCTGGCCCCAGCTGACACCTTGATTGCAGCCTTGTAAGAAATCCTGGAGCAAGGAACCAGCTAAGCCATATTAAGACTCCTGACATACAGAAACTGTGAGATAATAATTGAGTGTTGTTTTAAGCTGCTACGATTGTGGCAGTTTGTTACACAGCTATAGCTGGCCGATACACCTCTCCTCAAACTCTTTGATGTCCAGAGGAGGCCAATGGGAATGGGGTATAACTCACCAGAGCAAAGGGATGTAGGTTTTGTTTCTGTCCCTTCTGAGGCTCTTTCTTATGGATTGAGGTGGCCCCAAGGGAAATCTAAAGTCAGGAAAAGACACTCAGTGCCATCCCACTGGGGACTTAATAGAAGCCCAATCAAAGATAGTCAGAGGATGCTGAACCTCCGGCTGCAGCATTTGGCTCAGGGCCACCCACCATGATCCACGTCGGCCCAATCAGAGTGGAGTCCTGAACATTCGAAGGGCTTATGTGGGGAAATTCTACTATGGGGGAGGTGACGCTCTTTTCCTCAGGGGTTATTAAGCTGATGGAAATCTGGTCTTCCTAGTAGCTACCAGATCACCATGTGGGAAACACTGTCCCATGAGTAGAGCTAATAGAGAGGAAAGCAGATGATTTTGACACGAATTGAGCACCTGGATCACACTATGCCTGAAGTCATACATTTTGTTCCAATAGCTCCCTTTTTACTAAGCCAATCTGAATCAGCTGTTGTTGTTTGGCCACTTGAAGACCAGAGCCCTCACGATTAAAGTTCACGTGGTCGGCCCTCTGTGTGTGTCAGTGTCTGCTGTACTAAGGACACCAGTCACGTGGGATTAGGGCTCACCCGTATGACCTCGCTTTAACTCGGTTACCTCTTTAAAGGCCCGATCTCCAATTCCACCACATTCTGAGATCCTGGGGGTTAGGACTTCAACATATGAATTTGGGGCGGGGAGGGTGGACATAATACAGCTTATAACAGGCACCAAGCAAGTGGGGTGTGTGTGTGTGTGTGATCAGTAGGACCCCTCTAACAGCAGACCTGTCTTGGTTGGCCCTGGCTGCTGGGGTGACATGGGTGGGGATCTGCTTCTAACACCTGGCAGGTGTTAGGTATGACAGCCGCTGAGTGAGCAGCTTTAGGGCTAGAGCTTGGTGCTGCAGGTAGGAGCCCTCCTTGCAGAGTGGGCAGAGATGGGGACCCTCGTGCCAGACTGCCTGGGATTGAATCCCAGCCCTGGAACTTACCCACCTGTGGCTCTGGACAAGTCAGTAAACCTCCTTAAGCCTCAGTTTCCCCTTATGAACACCCATATGCTTACCTTTTCCCCCCACCCCGAACCGAGTCACTACCCAGCCTCCCCTCGGTCATTTCCTCCAAATACGCCCCATATTTTCAGGCCCACATCAAATGTTGCCTCTTCCAGGAAGCCTTCCTGGACTACCTTGAACTCTCCTATGGACTCACACAGAATTTATCTGCTGTCAGTATTCGAAGTGCGTGCCCTCACGTTAGCCCTGTGATGTAGATTCTATTTTTCAAACCTATTTTGCAGATGAGGAAACCGAGGCATAACAAGATTAAGGAGCTGCAGTGGGGACCGGGCCCCCGGACCCCATGACTCGTGTTCCCACCCTCTGCTCTTTCTCTGGCTGGTGGACCCTGCCTCAGTGTTTCCGAGGCGGCCGGCCGGGCCGATCTCCCGGGCCGGGCGAGCCCTTCATCGCATCTCCCCCAGGATGCTGTGGTGTAGCCCAGGCCCTCCTTTGCACCAGGAAGCTGGGCACACACCAGGACAGGGAGCGACAGAGGGCTCCAGTGAGGCAGGGCTGATCGTGAGCCGACATGTGGCTGGTGGCTTCTATGGAGCTGTGTCACATTGCCCACTTGGCACTTGGCCTGCTGCCGGCCCACAGCCGCTGCCGGGAAGGAAAGAAGGCCCGGTGAGCCCCTGAGCCGCTGGAAGCCTAAGCAGTGTCCTTGGCAATCCCATTAGGCAGTGCCTTTCCCCCCATAGGCAGGGAGGGCCGTGGCCTGCAGCCAGGAGGACTTGGGTTCTTGGTCTATCTCTGCCACCCACCGGGCGACCTTGAGATGCCCTCGACTTCCCCCGATGAGCTCTAGCGTGAGTCGTGGAGGAGTGTGGACATGGCCTGCGCTGGACGGATAATGACCGCACAGCAGCAGCACTAAATAGCACAGCAGCTGAGCAGGCGCGGGCTTCGCACTCACATGTGACTCGTTCGCGGTCCCACTTTTGGAATTTATGAGACTAAGGGGACCCCATTTTTCCATCTCTGGGGGGCTCACTGTTCTTATCTGGGCAGAGGGTACAAAAGTCTTTTCTCCTGTGACGAGGAGCTGGGGAGGCTCAAGAGGATAGAGATTGTCATCCCCAGAGCCCACGCTGAAGGCGCTAGGTGACGTGGCAAAAAGGAGTTAGGGGGTACGGAGGGAAAGGAGGTTTCTAGCCAGCTGATCGTGGCTAGAGATGATCGTGGAGGGTCCTGATGGGCCCAATGTAGTCCCAAGGGTCCTGAGAAATGGAAGGAGGAGGAAGGACAAGGAGAAGCAGCGAGGTGCCAGTGTGAGCAGGACTTGACTAGCGCATCACTGGCTTTATGGATGAAGAAGGGGCCGTGAGCCAAGGAATGCAGCAGCTTCTAGAAGCCAGAAAAGGCAGGAAACGGATTCTCCCCTGGAGCCTCCAGAAAGAAACAGCCCTGCCCACAGCTGGACTTGAGCCCGGGGAGACTTGTTGGACTCCAGTTCCGTAACTGTCAGATATTCAGTGTGTATTGTTTTACTAGGAGCTTCACTAAGTTGGCGGTAATTGGTTACGGGAGTCGTAGGAGACTCATAGAGGCAGCAGCTGGCACTGGCAGATGTAGGAGTCAGGCATGTGGCCATCGTCTCCCGCCCCCAACGTCCATCCTGCAGCTGCGGGATGGCGTGCTGTCAGAGACTACATTTCCCAGGAGCCCTTGCAGCCAGCCAGCTGCGTGACCATGTGACTGAGTACTGACCAGTGAGATTCTGGGAAGATTCTGCGAAGGAGCCGTCCACTGCTGGAGAGAGCCTGCTCTGTCCGTCCACCCTTCTTCCTTCCTGCTGCCGGGACGAGGATGTGATGGTCGGAGCTTTGACGGTTATTCTGGACCGTGAGGAGCAACCTGGTAGACATACCGAGGAAGACACAGAACTGTTCTTGAATAGCTGAACCATTCAGCCCCGGATGAACACGTCGTCCATTTATTGAACATTTAACGAGCACCTTCTGTGTGCCACTGCAAACACGCAAACGAAACGGGTAAAAATTCCTGCCCTCGGTAAGCCGATATTTAGAGGAGGAGAAAGCAGATAATGAACAAATGCGTAGCGTCAGGAAGTGATGAGCGCTAGGGAGGAAAATGAAGGAGGCGAAAGGGAGAGAGCAGAGGGATTGATCAGCAAAGGCTCTTGGGAAATGTAGTCTCAAATGTAGTCTCAAATGTTTCTTAATGTCGAAGCAAGTTAACTTGGGTTTTCCTGTTACTTGCACCCAAAAGCACTGACTCTGCCGTTCCTTTCTTTAAGTTCTCGCGTCATATACATGGAATGGGGAAGTGAAGATCATTCTGTCTTACAGATGAGGGGACTGAGGCCAGGAGGCGAGGTGACTTGCCCAAGGTCACACAGCTAATAAGAGAGTCAGGATTTGAATCCTTAGGTGGGACGGTAGCTGGGATCCATGGAAGGTTTGAGGCTGGGAATAATGCAATGAGATGTGGGGACCGGGGGAGAACAGGAAGGTTCTAAAAGAGACAGGTCCGACCTCCACACCTTTGCTTCTGCAGTGCCCCCTGCCCGTGAGGCCTCCTCTTTCCAACCCCAGCTGCAGCCACACCTCCTCCAGGAAGTCTTCCTGGCCCCCACTGTCCGCATCGCCCCATCGTGCCCTTCAGCTGAGAGCTCAGAGGATTTGGGGACAATCGCGGGTCCCTCCCCCTTTCCCAGCTGCCGTGCCATCATGTTTATGCATCGCTCTGGAAAAAACTGATTACATTCCAGCCTGACCTTCTCCCTGTCGGCGGAGCCCATTACCGCATCAATCACACGGCTCAGAGGGGGAAAAATTATTTTATCTTTAACGATACTTAAAACTGCTCAGCGGGGCCGTCATGGGGACTGGGCATGGGTAGCTGCCAGGCGGTGCATCCAGAGCTCTGCGTCCCGTGGTCTTCCCGTTTGCTCTCTCCCTGCCTTAGGAAACTACTGGAACCCTCTGATTTCCTGCCCTCCAGAGGCCCCCACTTCCAAGCGGGATGTGTCCATCTCTCTCTGTTGCTGTCTGTTTCTCTGCCTCGAGGCCTTCTCTCTCTGACTCTCGGTCTCTCTCTCTGTCATATCTCTCTTCGTCTCTGTCTCTCTTTCTTTATTGGTTCTTAGGGAAACCCAGGTGTCTGAGTGCTCATCCGGGGGGTCGCCCACAAGTCAGTGTTTCCTCCCCAGCGCCCCGTGACGGAGATGCCATTTTACAGTGCTGGAGCTGGAAGCCCACAGAGACGAAGCTCTTTTGTCACGGTCACACAGCAATAATAACGTGGCCGAACTGGGGCGATCTTGAACCCACGGCTGCTGGTCACTGGGCCTGGTCCCTGCGACCCGTCCGATCTGTCCCTGCATTGAAGGAAAAGCTGTTGTCCCTTCTGAAAGTAGTGTGGGATCCTGAAGGCTGTGGAGGGTTCCGACTTCAGGTGGGATTTGACTCTTAGGTCAGCCATCCTGCGACCCTGGCCAGGCCCTGAACAGTCTCTGCCTCGGTCTCTGCATCTTAATGTCACAGCGGGACTGTCAGGTAAAATACAAAATGCCCGGCTAGATTAGAATCTCAGAAAAATGATGAATAATTTTTCGATATGAGCATGGGCTAAATATTGTGTGGAATATACTTATACTAAAAATTTATCTGTCGCTTGTCTGGAATGCAGGTTTCCCTGGGCCTCCCTTATTTCTATTGACTAAATCTGGCGACCCTTGCTCGGGGCTGTCTCTGCAGGACTAGGAGGCTCTGGACACCGGGGGGCAGGTGCGTTTGTGCACACGGTGCCAGGCTCCGACGGCCACTCTGAACGCAGGTCCCCAAACACAGAACACGTCGAGAGATTTGTGGGCGCTATGGCGCAAGTCTTGTTGGAGCCGGGGCCCGGCTCGGTCATTTGGAAATGGCAGCCTCCACTGAGGCTTGACCCTCCGGGGCAAAGCTGGCCGGAAGCCCAACATCTCATGAGGTGACAAAGAATGCATCCAGACTCGGGCCACTGTCTCTCCACCCCATCCTCCTGCACCCACGGCAGCCCCCCCAGCCACCCCATCACGGTCCATCCCAAGGCCCTGTCCTTAAGGTGTCAGTGCCTCCCATTCTAAATTTTGCCCCAGAAATCAATTAGGGCTCAGGCGAGTTGATTATAAATCAGCTATTTTCATAATTGTTATGTCTTTAATAAATCAAAGCTGCGCACGTAGCCGGCAAAATGGAGCTGTTCCCGGGGCTCATCAATTCCCCGGGGAAGACAGGGCTGCGTCCACGGTCCCTTGTCCTCACCCAACCCGTAGAGGCTGCTGCTGGCCAGGGAGCTCCTGGACCCGGGCCGGGCCATTCCATTATGGAATTGCTTAAGCAGCGTTTTAAATAACAAAAAAGGATATCATTTAATTTTTTGCAACGCGGAGATCAATACACTGTCCTTCAGACGGCATGACAGATCGTCTTGGCAAGCTTCTCGGAGTTAATCCAATCTTTCTGGGTCTGGCTGTGACTGGGTGGGCTGGCCCCGCCTGGAATGTCGCGCTCACAGGGTCTTCCCAGCAGCGTCCCCGTCAGGGCTGCAGGTGCTTGCCCAGGGCGGCGGGCCGGGAGCCAGTGCTGCAGGGCTGGGGGTCTCCGCCAGGGACGATTCGACCCCCCCCCGGCGACACTAGGCGATGTCTGGGGACATCGTGGTTGTCATGACTGGGGGAGCTCCTGGCATCACATGGGTGGGGTCAGGGACACTGCTGGACCCCTTTCTCTTCCCTGTCTTCGCTTCTGAGCCCTGCGTCCTGGTAATTCCGAAGCTTGGAGGGTCCCAGGTGCAAGCCCCGGGTCGGCCCGGGGTGCTATAATGTGGGGCAGAATCGGCCGTTCCGTTGCTTCTACCGCCACTGGTCCTCTGGGTCCCTCCCCTGCCCCCCTGCAGGTCTGTAGAGACCCTCGAGTCAATGATTCAAGTTGGCCAGTATTTAGTGACCACCTGCTGAATACCAAGCATTATCCTCATATTGAGGATCCAGCCACCAAGTCGAAGGACACACCTGCCCTCGTGTGGTTTAGATTCCAGTGGAGGGAGAAGGAGTGGGCAATGAGGAAGGCCGCTTCAGAGGTCCGGGAAAGAAGTAAAAAGGGGAGTGTCTGGGGGCGGGGCGATCAGGACAGGAGATCGTGGGGTTCTCCAGAGACGCAGAATCAGTAGGATGTACATATACTTAGACGTAGATTTGTTATTATAAGGAACTGGCTCACACGATGATGAAAACTGAGAAGTCCTACAGTTTGCCATCCCACAAGCCGGACACCCAGGAAAGCGGTGGCGTGAGTCCCAGCTGAGGGCAGGAGAAGCCAAGTGGCCCAGCGTGGGCAGTCGGGCAGAGTGAATTCTCCCTCCCTCCCCCTTTTTGCCTTTCAGGCCCTCAAGGGATGGGATGAGGCCCGCCGCGTTGGGGAGGGCCATATGCTTTACTCAGTCTGCCGACTCGATGATGCACACCCCATGGCCCGGTCATACTGACACAGAAGTAACCAGAGGGGGCTTCTCTGAGGCAGTGACATAGAACAAGAGCCCTCTGACCGCTGTGGGGGGCAGAGAAGTCTTGGCCTTGATAGTGACCAAGTTCCTGACTCCTGTTGCCAGAGCCCCATGCTGTGCTACCTGTGGGCATGACGTTGGGCAGGGGAGTGGGGGTTGGGGGAGAGGGGCGGTTAGGAGCACGGGAACAAGCCCGCCAAGAGGGAGCAAAAACCCAGAGGTGGGAAAACCTGGGGGCTTTGGGGAAGAGGCTGGGACTAGATCTCAGAAGACAGAATGAGCTTTGATTCTTGATGACAGCCGGAATGCTAGATCAAACCATTCCCGAAGTCCCCCCTGCTTCTGAATTAAATGCAAACCTGGCCTCACTTCGCCTCATGAGCCACCGAGGTGGAGGACGTTCAAGAAACCCACAAAGTCTGTAGGAAGAAAGACGGGGAGCTGGCAGAGCGGGCTTCTCCCCTAGTGCTGCTGGGACTCGCTGTTGTCGGTTGACCCGTTTGGGCTGAAGTCTTCGGCAGCTGGGAGCCACAGAAGGTGCTGAGCAGAGAAAGGGCCCCTGCGTGGCCACCCCGCCCGCCCACGACTGTGGCTTCCTTCCTCTGGCTGGCTGGGAGAAGGCCTCAGGCTGCAGCCGGCCGGCTGGGACCCCCCTGTCCCCCTGCATCCCCCTCAGACCTGCTGCTGGGCTGTCATCGCCGCAGGAGAGCCTGGGCACGGAGACGAGAATGACCTGTGATTGTCGCAGAGGCCTATGCTCTAATTTCCACGAATGGGTTTTGAGCGGCTAATGCAGCCCCCGCTGGGCAGGAGATAGAGCACCCGCAGGGCCTCCAAGACCAGAGCGAGGCCCACCCGCAGGCGGGGCCTTAGCCCCAGCCCTCTCTCTGCCACCTGGGCCCCCAGTCCTGGGGGCTCTAAGGGAGAAGGCAGGGCAGGACCCCTGGCCTCTTGGATCCGGCTGAGCCGGTGTAGGTCGACGGAGCCAGGTCCCACAGTGGGATGTGGGACTTTAGGGCTTAGGACTGAGACGTGGCAGGACTGGGAAGGACTCAGTCTCCTCCGGAGATGGATGTGGAGCCCGAGAGTCAGAGGAGGCCAGGATCCAGCATCTCAGCCTCGAGTCGGGGCTCAGCCTGGTTTAGACTAATTTCAAAGGGAGCACCAGGCCAGCGTGTATTGAGTATAAAGGAATTCCGCAGTCACAGCGGCAAGGCCCACAGGGGTGGCATCCAGACTCTGAGCCGGGCATATGCTCCGATGGGGGCCCCAGGACATGCGGTTCCCCCCCAGACTCCGCCCCCAGCCCTGGCAGGTGGGAGATGGCAGAGGAGGGGGAGGGAAGGTGAGGAGCTTTAGCCGGAGCCCTGGATGAGGAGCCCTGGATGCGTGGGGCAGTGGAGGGGACAAGGGCGGGGACAGTGGGGGCCCAGCCAGGCCATCCTGCTGGGGACGGGCAGGGGCTCCGTCAAATTACTGAGGAAGAAATACCTGCATGACAGTGTGGGGTCAGACCCGCCTCCCACCTCTCCACAGCCATTACAGTGACCTGGTTCCACGCAGGCAGCATTTCTGTGTCCCTACTGTGCCCAGGGCAGAGCCAGAGGGAAGACTAGCAGGACGACGTGATTGCGATGCGTAAAGCAGGCCAGAGCCTGAGAGGGAACATGGGGAGACTCGGGCGGGGCGAAGACCCCACCCGACAGGATGCTGCTTCCCCTCGGGGCGCCTCTCTCTGGCTTCACCCCGGGACCAGGGCCCAGGAACGGCAGGGTTTTATTGTGCACTTTTTAAAAAACAAAATAAGAAACAAAATCCTACTGTGGAAAGCCTCTCTCCAACTCCTCGGTGAAGCAGTGAATATTTCTGGTTCGTCATGAGATCGTTCGCAGTGACTGAGGTGCCTCTGTGAATGGAGCTGGGATTAATTCTGCCCCCCTCGTTAGAGCTTCCGTGCCCCCCGCCCTCATTGTGAGAGGATGGGGGGGGCGGATGGCAGCAATCAAGCTCAGGAGGCGGGGTTCATTTCCTGACAATAGTAAGACCCTCACCTACCCACCCCTCCCTCCTGGGGACACAGACTCAAGAAAAGCCTGGTGCTTGGAGAGAAGGGGGTGCTGAATCTTTTAGGGGGCAGTTTTGCCTCAAAGTTTGGGCTTCTGCCTTCTCCTGTGCTCCAAGCCTAGGGCTTCTCATGGATTTGCTCGTTTCATCCTCATGCGGGTCTGTGATGTTGGCATTACCGTCGTCCCCATAATGGCCCAGAGAGGGGAGGCGACTTGCCCACGGTCCCACGGCATGAGACTGATTGGCAGAGCTGGGATTTGATGCAGACGGGGCGACTCATAAGCACCAGGCTGGGCTTTGCCTGTGGCAGCTTCACTGGCTCACAACCCCAGACCCGGCTCCGCGCCCTCCGCTCTGCCCACCAGCTGCCTTGGCCTCCTCCGGTCCTTCGCACTGGACCGGTCATACTTCTGGTCTGTGCCGAAGCTGCGGCCCCACATCTTCCAGGAATCCGTCGGCTGTTCCCACCCAGACCAGTCTCTCCTGTTTCCTCTTTGGTCCTCAGAGATGCCAGGCACTGACCTGCCTCAGGACCTTTGCACGTACTGTTCCCACTTCCTGGAACTCCCTTCCCCCTCTTCTCGCTATGGCTCTGTGCTCTGACCCCCATTACGCTCTACCCCACCGGTGCTGCTGATGTCCCCCGATGTGTGCTGTCCCTCACTGCCCGTGACTACTGGGGCCGTGCTTCTCTCGGCCACTGCTGCAGGTTTACTGTTAAACGGATGAGCAAAACAGCGACCTGAGCCTACGATTGGTCCCCATCTCGCAGATGGAGAAACAGGCCCCTCCAAGGCCTGGGCTTTGCCTGGATGCTCTATTTTGACCCCTTCTGGGCCATGTGCCCTCTGGGGGTGAGTGTGATGGACAGAATCACGTCCCCCCCCCGACACGTCTATGTCCTCACCCCCGGAACCTGTGACCATGATGGTTCATGGCAAAGGGGGTGCTGCGGGTGGATTGAGTCAAGGGCCCTGAGATGTGGATGACCCTGGATCCCTGGGCACCCAGTGTCCTCACAGGGTCCTCATCAGGGGGAGGTGGGAGGGTCAGAGTCAGAGAGATGGACGAGGCCGCCTGCTGGCCGTGACGAGGGAGAAAGGGCCACGTGCCAGGGACGCGGCACCTCTGGAAGCTGGAAAAGGCAGGAAACACTTCTCCTTGGAGCCTCGGGAAGGCCTTGCCCTGCCCGCACCTGGGCAGAGCCCGCGAGGCCCGTGGAGGACCCCGACCCAGGCCTGTGGGAGAGTCAGTCTCTGCGTTACACTGCGTCTGTGGTCCTGGTTACAGCAGCCCCGGGGGTCTCACGCCGGGGGCCACCGCGAGTCGCCTCTCCACGCACACGAGCCCTTTCTCCCGAGATGTCGCCGAAGGCTCTGCTTCAGTCAATCCAACACGTCTGAGGGTGTTGGGGGGGAGCCTGGCCCCTGAGTCACTTGACCAGCTCTGGCCCTGCCCCTGTCCGTGACCACAGCCCTGCCACAGCCCCGCTGAGCGGCCTCTGTTTTCTGTTTTTTTCTGAGAACTGGGAGTAACTTCATCTGCTATCTCACTGGGCGGTGCAGAGCCCCAAAGGCAGAGAGAGCCTGGGCAAGGCTTTGCCACGTGTCCTGTGATGTGGCTTCCCGGGGCCTGGAGCCTGGCCCTCCAGCCCTCCCCTCCCCCATCTCTCCGGGCTGTCTGCACGCTGAACGCCCATCCCCCTGCCAGGCCTTCGCCCACGCTGTGCTCTCCCGCTGGGACTCCCTCCCTCCCGCTCCTCGTGGTTTTTCTTGGTCACCATAGGAGCCCTAGAAGACCAGACGTCCCTCCCTCCAGGAACCAGTCCACGAGGCCTCGGTTCCTCTGGGTGCATCTGACAGCACCTCTGTGTCTCCCACCAAAGCCCTCATGCTCCCGGGGCTGGAACCACCTGGTCATGTGATCGTCTGTGAGCCCCAGGAGGGCTGAGCCCATCTCCCTTTGTCACTGCTGTGTCCCCAGTGCCCAGCACACAGCCTGGCACATGGTAGGAGCCCAGTCAACATTTTGGCCTGAATAACGAAATTAAACAACATACACTGGGTGGATTGTTATTACAGAAAAGGCCCAGAGAGAGGAGGGGAGGCCCCTGAGGCCAGCTGGGAGCGAGCCCCGAGGTGATGTTAGAATGGTGACTTTTGCCCTCCTCCTGCCCGCCCTGGGAGAGAGCCTCCGGGGCTTCTCCTCTGCTCCCTGCCTCTTGCGGGGAGCCCTAAACTACGACCTCGCCCCTCGACGGCGGGGTGACTTTGGGCAGGCACCTTCCATCCTCTGAGCACCCCAAGATCCTATATCTCTACAGAGTGGAAACATAAAGGGCTGATGATCGACAAGGCACAGAGACAGCAGGCAGATTCTTCAAGGTCACACAGCAAGTCATGGGGGGAAGGGACCGGCCCTCCCCCAGCCATCCTTCCTTTTCAGGGCCTGGGGAGCGTGCACGGCCACCTCCCCCGCACGGGTTAACGGAGGTCTGGCAGCCAGACTGCCACAGGGACAGGCTGGATGAGTTTGTTTTTGTGGATATCTCAATGAGGCCGCGGGGGCCAAGCGCGCCCGCCCGCAGGGTACCGGCCGACTGCCTCTCCCCCGCCCTCCCCTCACCCCTCGCCTGCCTTTGTCAGTATCTCAAAGTGCCAGGCGAAATCCCCTTCAATGCAAACCTCTGCGAACACTCAAGAATCTCTTTTATTTTCCCCTCCCTATTTATTTTTTCTCGCCCTTCCTCCTCCCTCCCTTCCACAGCTCGGAGAAGAAGCGATTAAAACGGCAGAGGCGGCCAGGACAAGATGAACAAAGCCACCCGTTCTGGGCCGAAGGGGGGATTTTCAGGAGGGGAGGCGGGACTGAGTGGCCTGAAAGGCAGCCGGCTCCCAGGAGAGGCTCCCCGCACAAAGGCCACAAAGGCCACAAAGGCCACAAAGGCGGAGCCGGAGACGGGGCTCCTCAGCAAAGCCGCCAGCTCCAGCTGCCTTTTCAGAGGCCACGAAGGGAAGTTAAGCTTCAGCCTCCGCCTCCGGGATCCCAAAGGCCCCTAGGCCCTGGGGCTCAGGGACATGAGGGTCACAGCCCCTGGAAAATCTCGGCCCAGGGCTGTGAACGGGGTTCTGACAGCCAGAACACCTCGGAAAAACAATCACCTGGTTTGGGTTCGAGTCCCAGTTCGGCTCTTTATTCAGCGTTTCTTGAGCACCTACTATGTACCAGGCCCTGTGCTAGGCCCCAGGGACCCATCGGTGAGTGGCTGACCTCCTAATGGACTGCGTGACCTCGGGGCCCTGGCTTTGCGGCTCTGAGTCTTGGTTTTCCGCATCTGGAAAACAAGGTGGTGTTTATGTCCACCTCATAGGAAAAGTTCCCAGAAAAGCCTGTGCAGAGTGAGCATCCCTAAATGTCAGCTGGGAGGTCCCCTCCCCAGCGCTGCTGACAGTGGACTGGGTCCCGTCCTGGACACTGGGGTGTTGAGCAGCATCCCTGTCCCCACCCACTCGATGCCAGAAGTTCCCCCAGTGTGACAAACGCAGATGTCCCTAGACGTCACCCAGCGTCCCCTGGGGTGCAGAGCTGCTGCGGGTGAGAACCCTTGCTGGCTGTGCATTGTTATGAATTCTTAGACGTGACTTTGCCGGGCCAGAGCGTGCGCGTGCCGTGGCTGTCACCACCGCGGGAGCCTGTCCACTGGGCCTCCACACCGTTGCCCCTCAGCGGCAGGGTTTTTAGGCTGTAACTGTGACCCTCCCTGTAATGTACATCTGGTGACCGAGGAGACAGCATCTCCCTCTGAGGGAGACCGCGGACTTCCCCTAGCGGTTCCTCTGTGATGGAAGTTTCCTCCTCCCCCTACAGCCCGCACCCCTCCCTTGTCCTGGGATGGGGAAGGGGTCGGAGGGCGGGGCTGGGAGGAATATTCCGCTTTGAGCTGAGCCTCTGACTGGGTTTCTTCACTGCTGGGGGAAGGGAGGGGCCGAAACGGCAGCAGTGGGGGCTCCAGGCTGCAAATGGTGAGCTACAGGGCAGACGGGGGCTAGCTGAGGGGCCGTGTCTGAGAACACCGCGGTCCCTAGCACCCCTCACTTCAGTGTATTCGTCATTCATTCATTTGTTCATTCATTCGTTCATTCAGTATTTACCTCTCCCTCATCAGTACCCTGACCTGTTCTGGGCACTAGGGACATCGCGGTGACCAAGACGCACCTGGCCTTGTCCTCCCAGATGGGAGATGGACACGTGACCAAGCAGCGACAGACAGGATGGGTGGTGGGAGCTATGATGGGGGACACGCAGGCAGCCACAGCGCCCAGAGGAGGCCTCTGAGCTGGCCTGAGGGTCAGGGCAGATGATGTCTCAGCTGGATCTGGAAGAGCAAGGGGTGGAGGGCGGGGATGAAGGAGCCCTGGGGAGAGAGCCGACCGATTTAAAACCCTCCTGGGCTGGGGTGGGGCAGGGCTGGGGTCCAGGCAGGAGAGGGGAAGGCCTGAGGCAGGCGGAGGGCCAGGCAACAGCTGGGGTGTCCCCGAGACGGGAGCAGGTTTGGGGGTGACGTGGAGGACCTGACACCCTGATAGGGGCCCCTCCGAGGCCAGGTGTTGGGGGGGCAAACGCACCCCTGGGGGCCTTTACTAGCTCCAGAACCGCGTGAGTTTAAAATAGCATCGTGGCTGCAACAAAAGCAATTTGCCTTCTGAATTTTCATTCTGAATGGATGATCTGCTTTTAATCAAGCAAGGCGTCCCAAAATGCTCTTAATTACCCAGAGTCAAGGGCTCGGCAGGAATTTCGATGTCGACTTTTGGGCAGGCGTGATCAGGTTTTCACAAAACAGGTTCTGGGGAGGCACAGCTGGAGGAGGAGGATGTGGGGCGAAGCCGGACATGGGCCCCCCGCAACGATGCCCCGACACGAATTGGTGGGCAGAGGCCGTGGGCCAGAGCCAGGCCTCGGGCAGGGGGGACACTCTCAGGTTTGATCGCGTGGCCTTGGGCAAGTCCCCATCTCTTTGGGGGCCTCGGTTTTCCTCTTTGTAAAATGCAGATGGACGGTGCCTCTGTGGGAAGGATAAAATGAGAGAGCACTTGAAAACCTTGCACGGGCCAGACGGTTCGTTCATTCATTCGATGTTTATCGAGCACCTGCCGTATGCCGCCCCCTGTTTTGGGCGCTGGCGACGGAGCGACAGCCAGGACAGCGTCTTGTCCCTTGGGTCCAGCAAAAGAGATGGCCACGAAACACACTACAGCTCACCGATTCTGAGATGCGCAATCTTCCTGTCTTGACGTCTGCGAAACCGGGACACGTCTTCTTCCTCTGTGTCATAATTTAATTGGCCGGGCTGTTTTCTGCCTTAGCAGGATATAAAACAAAGTCGGCTCTTCTAGCCGATGGCGTTTCAGAGTCCGCAGAACACAGGAGTGAGTAGGTACGCAGCAGGGCGTGTGTGAAGGGGAGACAGAGATGACGACGGTGCTTTCGAAGGCCTTCGGCACCAGCAGAGAAACCGCGCAGCCCACACGGCTAAGGGCCGGGGCAGTGGGACTGTCTTTGCCGACCACGCACTTGGAAGAAAACCGACCCGGATTCGGAGTCTCGCCTCGGATGGAATTCTGGGTCCCACCTGATCGCCATTGAGCTCGCAGACGGAACCAGAAGCTGGGGTGCTGACTGCCGGAGGCCGCCCTGGGGGAGGTGCTGGATTTTGTTGATTTACATTCCAACAGGTCATTTGAGCACCTTGCGGCTTGCGGCTTATGGACATGCCTCCTCCTTTTGCCCAAATGATCAAAAACCTTCCATTCTTACTGAATCAGGACAGGCGCATGGCTTTGCTGTGGTAGCACAAGGCCCTGCGGCTCAGAGGCTAGTGACATCAAAGAGTTATTTCCCACTCACATTGTATATTTACCGTTTTTTGGGGGGAGGTGGGGCCCCGCCCCATGTCACCTGACTCCAGGCCCCCGGCCGATGGAGCAGCCACTGTCTAGAATGCTGTTAATCTCTGTGGTTTAGAGAAAGACAGCTCTCGGGAGCAATAACACTGTGTCCCAGAAGTGACACGGGCCACTTCCCGTTCTGTGTGCGAGAACTCGTCATACAGAGCCGTCCAATCCAACCGACCATAGAAGCCGGAAGTGCAACGCTGTCCCGCGCTCGTGTGACAGTCGGCGACTGCTTCGTGACAAACACCAAATCTCCGGCACACAGCCACAAGCGTTTATTTCTCGCCGTACATCTCTGGGGTGGCTAGGCTCAGTTCTGATCTGTGGATCGAGTCCAGATCTGGTGCAGGGGTTTCTCATCCTCCTTGGATTCGTGGCTGCTGCAGACCTGTCTCATGGCGCAGAGGACACGCAGAAACAGGCAGTCCTTCTCGGGGCCGAAGCTCAGAATCCACAGTGTTACTTTTGCTCACATCGCCTTAGCCTAAGCAAGTCACATGACTGGGCTCGACATCAACGGGGCGGGCGGGTTCCTCCATGGAATGACATTTGCTGAGTAATAACTTAATCTACATTCGGGAAGGTGACAATCAGGAACTTGTTTGGCTAGAGCATTATAGTTACCATGCACAAGCCACGTACATAAATGCCCATTTGCAAGTGGTGAGGACAGGCGACTGTCGGCTTCAGGCACGGCTGAATCCAGGGGCTTATTGTTCTCGGTCTCTCTGCTCTCTCTGCTCTCTCTGCATTGCTCTGCTCTCAGGCACCACGAAGTCTGCAGCAGCTCTAACCCCATCGTTCCAGGCTTGAGCACAGCGGGAAGAGCCTGCGTTATGACGCTTTTTTTTCTTCAGATGTCACATCTCTTGAATAGCATGTGATAAAGAAACAGCAACCTTCATCGCTTGACTGACAAGTAAAATGCGCAAATTATAGCCTTCTCTTCCCTCCGCTTCCCTCACTCCTGGTCACACCGAGCAGCTCCTCTGCAGAGCGGGCTCCCCTTCCACAGGTCCCCCTCTCCCAGCGTTTGCTCACGAAGCACCCGCCCCTGCACCCTCCTCATCAGAGATCTGATCGGATCGTACGACCCAATATCGCAGACCCCTGGGCTGGGCCAGAGCTCTCGGGAGGGATGCCTGATCCTACAGTCCCTGCTCAGATCTGCCCGCAAACGCGTGTGCTCGAACCCGAGCTGGCCAGCCCGGAGCGTCAGCCTCTTGACTGAGGTCAGGAAAACAGGGCAGCAGCCAGCACAGAGTTTGCTTAATTGATTTGCTCTTAATTGGCTGTCTTCCCAGAGGGTCCCCCACGGAGGGGCCAGAGTGGAAACTGGAGCTTCCTTTGGGTACTTGCTGACTGCCTACCCCCTCCCCAGGCTGGGGGCAGAAAGAGCTGGACCCAGATGCGCTCAGCCTCGAGTGCTGAGGGCTGGGTCAGAGGGCATGGCCAGGTGTGGTGTGGGGCTGAGAGCACTGTCCAGGGAGTCCAACGGACCTGGGTTCGAATCCCCGTCAGCCACTTACCCACTGTGACTTTAGCTAAGCCACTTAACTCTGTGCTTCTCGGTTTCCTCATCTCTATACACTGAGAAAGCGACAGCATCTAACTCACACAGCTGTGGCAAGGACTTAATACACCAATGGTAGGGGCCACCAAACTTTTTCTGTAAAAAGTCGAAAAGCCAAAATTTTCAGCCTTGTGGGCCATTCAGTCCAGTCTGCCATTGTCATGTGAAAGCCACCATATGTAGACAAATAGGAGTGGCTGTGAGCCATAAAACTTTATTTGAATTTCATGTCGTTTTTGTGTGTCCCAAAATATTATTCTTTGATTTTTTTTTCAAGCACTTAAAAACGTGCGGAACAGGTGTTGGGCCGTATTTGACCCTGGGCTGACCCCTGATGTACATATAGCGTTGACAGCAGCACTTAACACCTAAGAAGTACTCAGCAAACACTACTGCTATTATTGTTTGTGGCCTCGGGCTTAGGGGGCGAGGGTGAAGGAGAACCTGACTACCCATTTGACAAACGAGGCTGCTCCTCTGCCCCGCCGTCTGACTCAGAGAAAGCGGCTTGGCCCCGGAGCCTCAGTTTCCCCGTCTGTACCGGGGGTGTGGCATTACTTCCCTCAGAGGCAGAGTGATGGCTCAGCCCGGCGCCTGTCCCCATGACCACACTGCTCTGCCAGCCTTCGGCCTTGCACGTGTTTGTGCTCCTTGGTCCCTCCCTCCACCCAGGACGCACGCCCCCACCTCACCCAGCGTCTCTGCCTCATCCTTGGGGGTCAGCACGGAGGCTGCCTCCTTAGGAAGCCTTCCGCACCCCCCAGGGCGGTCCAGGGACCTTCTCTGGGTATCTCTGCGGTCCAGTGTATCCTCTCATCCGTCGCAGCAGACGTCACAGTGGGCCGGGAGTATCAGTGTTAGACCAAGAGGGCTCGGGGTACAAGATGGGACAGAAACGGAGCTCTGACACTAGGAGCGTCCCACTCCGGATATTGTGTGGGACGCTAGTACGTGTGGGTGGTTTGTAAGACGTCACTTGCTGGCCCAAACGGGTAATTCAATCACACCGAACAAAGAGAAAATTCGTTCTCGTCAATTCTCTTTCGATCCTAGAGTCACGCCGTCCAGGACAGTGGCCACTAGCTACACATGGCTGTTTAAATTCAAATTAATTCAAATTAAATGGAGTTTGACTGAAGCCAGGGTCTCAAAGTGATATCTGTGCACCCACGTTCACAGTGGTGTTATTCACAACGGACAAGAGGTGGAAGCAACTTAAGTGTCCGTCGACAGACAGACGGTGGGTAAACACAGCGTGGTCCATCCAGACAGTGGAATATTATTCAGCCTTGAAAAGTAAGGAGATTCTGACACCAGTTACAACATGAATGAACCCCAATGACACTATGCTCAGTGAATAAGCCAGACACAGAAGGACGAATTCTATGTGATTCCACTGACGAGAGGTCCCCAGGGGAGTCAGATCCACGGAGACGGGAAGTAGATGGGGGAGCCAGGAGCTGGGGGAGGGGAGGGGAGTGAGCGTGTGATGGGGACAGAGGGTCAGTGTGCGACGATGAGAAAGTCCTGGAGGTAAACGATGGGGACGGTGGCACAGCGATGTGCGTGTGCTTCATGCCGCTGAGCTGTGCGCTTAAAGATCGTTAAGATGGTTAATTTTATGTTGTGCGTATTTTACCACAATTTAAAAAATAAATTAATTAAATAAATTTGAGATGCAGTTTCACAGTTGCACTGGACACATTTTAACTGCTCGGAGGCCACCTGTCCCTGGTGGCTCCCATACCGGACAGCACAGAGAGCATTTCTATCATCGCACAGAGTTCAAGGAGAATGCGCTAAAGCCTCTTCACAGGTGCTAACTTTCCTTCTAAAGAGCGAGAAGGGCCGCAGCTCGCGGCTCGTGGTAGCGATAGGGAGAAGTTATCAGGGGCATTTTGTTTCCACTGTGGATCCGGCGACTATTCTCCCCACAGCAGCCAGAGGGCGCCCGTGAGCTCCCCGTCAGATCCACAGCCCTCCAGGGCTCCCACCTCCCTCGGGGTAAAAGCCCAAGTCCTCCTGAGGGCCACGCGGCCTTGCGTGACCCGCCCCGCCCCCTCCCTGCCCTCCCCTCCTCCCTCTCCCCCTCGCTCACTCTGTTCCAGCCACACAGGCCCCCTCGCTGCTCCTCCGGCACACCAGGCTCGGTCCTGCCCCGGGGCCTTTGCACAGGCCGTTCCCGTTGCCGGCAAGCTGTTCCTTCAGAAAGCGACACGGCTTCCTCTCTCACCTCCTTTGGTTTTTGCTCAAATGTCTGCGTGGCGAAACCCTCATTTTCATCCTAATTAAAAACTGCAAATCCCACCCCACACTCAGGGCTTAGAGCCAGCTTCTAGTCCACCCTCCAGACAAGAGCCCGGGGCTCCGAATCTGCGACTCCCTGAACAGTGCTCCTCGGACAGGGGTCTAGAATGCCCCAGCCTGTCCACGACCTTGTCCTCAGGCCTCCCTGTCCCCAGCCTGCTCTGCCCCGCCTCCAGGAGCTCAGAAATTCAGCCGGCACACAAGCCAGACGGGAAAATTAATTGGGCCTTGCTGGGGCTGCTCTCTCCCTGCTCCCTTCAATAACAGCCGTAAAGCGGGATTTATGCCGCGTGCTGGCTCCGGATGCAAACTGGGAGGAGGGGCGACGTTCTAGAAAAGTCAGGTGCTGGCCACAGGGAGGCGGCAGCTGGGGCTCCGGGGCCAGAGCCCTCTTCCTGCCGCCTTCCTCGAGGCTGGACCTCTCCCGAGTGTTTTTGGAACGTTAACGGTCATGGACGGATTTGACAGCCACTGGCCCCTGCTGGAGCTGCGGACTGGCTCCTGCTGGAAGCTTTGGCCTGCGCCGAGGATGCTCGCGCGGCCTCCGCTCCCCTCCCCCTTCCCGGCGGGCGGGGCGAGTAGGCGTCTCTTGCGGTCCTCGCTGGGGAAGCCGCTTAGGGTCTGGGTTCATCCTGGCGCTGCCGCGTGACCTTAGGGAAGTGTCTTCCCCTCTCTGGGCTCAGCGTCCTCATCTGAAAAACGGGTATAGTGACAACCATGGACTCGCGCAGGCACCCGGCGCAGGCACACACACACACAGGGGGGCGTCCAGCTCTGGCGAGCGCTCGGCAGCCAGCGTTTCACTGTTATTCTTACCATTTTTAGTCACCCTCCACATGCAGGGAGAGACGAGGTCGCTGCATCTGCATCTCCCTCCCTCTCCCTGGGGCCCTTTCTGCCATACCCGGACCAGATCCAGCGGCCTCCCTCTCCCTCAGGCGCCGTGCGGACAGTTTTGATGGACATGTTTTTTTGCACGAAAAAAAGCTGGAGGAATCGTATTTTGCCAAAAGTGTCAGCCCAGAGAGAAAATATTCCCTGCCTCTCTGGTGAGTGTTGATGTAGGATAGCTGGGCATTGGCAGGGGTGGGGGTCCACACAACAGGGTCGGCTGCCCCGCCCCGGCCCCCACCCACGGCCTCCCCCACCCTGCCCAAGCGCCGCGCCCCGCCCCCTCCTCGCGGTCTCTTGTCTGGTTGCTCCCCAGAACTGGCTCGCCTCTCTCGGACATCCTCACCTCTCTCTCCCCTCAGTGAGTAAACAGAAGTGGCAGCTATGGTTTGAAAAACAAGACGGGGTTCTCCTGGAGAGGGGGTAAATGGGAGGGGCCCTCCAGGCAGAGGGCACAGCTCATGCAGAGGTCCTGAGGCAGGACCGTGCCAGGTGTGTCCAAAAAAACAGCCAGGAGGCCCGTGTGGCCAGAGGGAGGAGTGGAGGGTGGAGAGGGGACGGGCAGGTCCAGCAAGGCCTTGGGGGCCGTGGGAAGGACAGGGGATTTTATTTCAGGGGCACTAAGGAGTCCTGGGAGGGTTTTGGGGGGGGTGCACACGGAACAAGCACCCTCTCACACGTGGTGACAGTGAGTGGTGTCTTCAGCCTCCATGGAAATTCAAAATAAACCAAACTCGGCCTGTTTTCTAGAGCGACAGAGACACTTCCAATCACCTTGGCTTCGGCGTTGAAGCACCCATAACTGGAAACTACCGGAAGGCCACCACCAGGGGGCGGGCGACCCCTGCTGTCTGCAAAAAGGAAACCTTCGCAGCCGTGACAAAGGATGTCAGCTGCCTGAGCAGACGCGGACCAGTGCCCGGGGTACATGGACAGGGCCAGAGGAAGCCTCAGGACAGTGACGTGGAAGGAGAAAGTTCTGGAAGCATCTGCATCAGCGAGTCAACGGGGAGTCCCCCGAGGCAAGCGGCTTTATTTTATTTTGTTTTATGATTACTTGTTTCATTGAGGTGAACTTCACAACATTAACCCATTTGGTGCACTGAGTACACTTCCCAACATTGTACTGTTGTTCTCTAGTTCCCAAGCTTTTCACCAAAGAAAATCCAAGACCCCCAAATATTACTTTAAAACATTTTTAATATATTTTATTGTGGTTAAATATATATGGCCAGCACCCGCCTCTGGTGGCCAGGTGCTCCTTAGCTTGTGGCAGCATCGCTCCAATCTCTGTATCTTTATGGGGCCGTCTTCTTCCTGTGTCTCAGGGTCCCCCCTCCCCCAGTCATCGAGTGTGGGGCCCACTCCAGATCCAGGGTGATCTCATCTGAGATCCTTAACCAGTGACATCCACAAAGACCCTATTTCCAAGTAAAGGCATATTCTGGGGTTCTGGGTGGGCATGAATTTCGGGGGACACTATTCGCCCCACTACACCACGTAAGGTACCCTATTCACAGGTTCTAGGATGAGGAAGAGGACATCTTTGGGGGGATGTTATTCTGCCCACCACACCGTCCACCCTCCCCTGCTCCAAGCTCTCCCGTGGCCCAGCGCACTGTCTTGGAGCCTGAACTCAGCCTGCACCTTCCCTTTTCCCACCACCCCCACCCCATCTCACTCAGTCTCTGCTGTTCTTCCAGCGGGCCAGGTTAGTTCCTCTGGGACCTTGCACTGGCCTGGAGGGCCTTCTTCCCCTACATCTTCTCAATGGGCTCTTTACCGATGCCTTCCCGACCACCTGTGTTCAACATGCCCCCCGCCCCAAAGTCATGGACTGTACTGTCACTGCTGGGCGCTTGGCTCCTGTCTTCGCCTCCCACAGTCTCTCCTCCAGAGGGTGGCTGTGAGCACCTGACTCAGGTCCCCTCCCTGCTCTGCCCACCGCCCTCCAGGGCTCCCACCTCCCTCAAGGTAAAAAGCCTAAGTCGTCCCCACTGCC
>NW_024347793.1:1255199-1266919 GCF_902729225.1 Pteropus medius | reverse complement strand
GCTCCCCCAGCATGTCAAGCTCGGTCCTGCCCCCGGGCCTTTGCACGGGCGGCGCCCTCTGCCTGGACTGCCCTTTCTCCAGATACTCACATAGTTCCCTCCCTAACCAACTCCAGGTGTCTGTTCAGATGTTGCCTCCCCAGTGTGGCCTCCCCCCATTTATAACTTTCTCCCTCGTCCACCACCGGCGCCCCGTACCCGCTTCCCGGCCTCCTTTTCCCATAGCGTTTTCACCCACATACCACACCATGGTCACAGCGTCTGTTGCTCACCGCCTGTCCTCCCCACGGGAAGTGAGCCCGAGAGGGCAGAGCCCGGGTCTGTCTCAGTCACCGCTCGTCTGCAGCCCCCAGCCCAGGGCCCGGCACGAGGGGTGGATGCCGACGAATACCTACGTGACCAGGGGTGACTTACATTCCATCTTGGTGTCTCGGTTTCCACATCCGTCTAATGGGGCCACGATCCATCTATTCTTGGGGTCGTTGAGAGTCTTGAGCCGCCCCCCAAATCTGCAGGAGCTACGGTAGGCCACGGGGCTCTGGCCTCCAGCAAGCACCTGACTGCCGCCTCCTCTATCCATCACTCGGACCCGGCGTGGGAGGTGACAGCCCTGCAGATGCCACTGGCTCAGGCTGTACCATCGGGGCCAAGACACTGTCACATTTGGTAAATTACAGGCAGGCGGCTCCCACAGCTGCAGAGCTGAGGACAGGCGGGGACGTGACTGGGAATATTTGAGGTCCCTCTCGAGACTCAGGGCTGGGCTTGGAGGGGGAGCCCCGGGAGCCCTCCCTGCTCCCCTCTGGGCCTTAGTTTCCCCATCAGGAAAAAGAGGCCTTGAGATCGCTGAGGCATCTCTGAGTTCCTTCAGCCTTATCCTGCACAAGTCCCTGACCGAACCTTTCTGTGGCTTTAAACCTCCATATATAAAGTGTAAGGATGGAAAAAGAAATAAGGTCTGCACACAGGGGGCAGGGGGCAGGTAACCATCCATCTCCTCCACTGCTCCATCCCTAGCCCAGGGCTCAACAAACGTTAATAATGCCCCTGTCACAGCCACGTTGATTGGGCACCCACCGTATGCCTCGCCCCACAGTGAGAACTTTATAAGGAATAGATCTAATTTGGGCCTGGCACAGCAGCACCGTGCCATAGGATACTATCATCATCCCCATCCTGAAGGCGGGGAAGTCAAAGCCCAGAGAGGTGAAGGCAGTGGCCCGAGGTCACACAGCCAAGAAGCTGTGGAGGCTGCATTGGGACCCGGTCTCTGGGATCCCCGGTCTACAGTCTAAACTGCCACACTCTACAGCCCCAGGAAACGTCTGTCTGTCGAAGTGGTAAATGAGCTGCCTGAGACTTTGGGAAGGGGGAGGAGGCTCTCCGTTGCTCCAGGAGTAAGGTCATGGCCAGCGCCCATGCTCCACCGCAGGGGAAACCGACTCCTTCCGTGAACCCGGGGCCAAAGGCTTCCGCCCTCCCCAGCCTTCTCCTTGAGACCCCCTGGCAGGGGAAGGAATGAAAAGACAGGAGAGGAGCGGGGAGCGGGGAGGCGGGGGAAGGGGAAGGCAGGGGATCTCTCCCTTTGTCCACCTGCGGCCGCCTTTAAAGACAAGCAAAGCATTAAGAGCGAACGAGCGGCCGGTGCGCCGGCGCCCTGTGCGCGCGCGTGAGCGCGCACGGGTCTATGACTCCTTAGGCGGCGCCCAGCGCGTGTGCGGCCTGATTAATCTTGCGTCGCGTTGGCGGACGGCAGAAGGTTAAGAAATGACTTTCCGTGGCCAGGCTCCTTTTCCGGGATGGGAATGGGCAGAGGGTGGGGAGGGGGAGGGGTGGTCAAGCTTGTGGCCCTGGACTCCAGCTGCAGGAAGCTCGTCCTAAATTCCCCTATCCCCTCTTGCCGGTCCCCCCACCCCATGATGGCCATGAAATCCCCAACCCAGCCGGTACCCCCTGCCCCCTGGGCACTAGACTAAGTGATTTTTGGGGGTTATTTTGTCTTTATGGCTTTATTAGGTATAGCTGGCGTACAATAGATTGTATTTAAGGCGCGCAGTTGTGTGCATTTTGTGTGTGCGTGCGCGGGCACACCTGTAAAACCATCAGGACGGCGGACACATCCCTTGCCCCGCAAAGTTCTTAAAATGAGTCAGCATTTCTGCTACTCGGGTTTCTTTGTAACAGCCACCGGTCCGCTCCCGGACGACCGCGCGCGGTTCAGGTACCGCCCAGGGCGCACCTGGCGCCCGGCTCCTCCGGCCGCGTCATGACTCTACGTGGCCGTGTGCTTCCGCGCTGCGCTCCTTTTCATGGCTGAGGAATGGCCTTGGTCTGTGTGGACCACTGCGTGTTTTTCTGTTCACCTGCGTGGACGACTGGATGGTTTCCAGTTTGGGGCTGTTACAGATAAAGCTGCTCGCAACACGTGGGGACCAATGTCTGTGTGGGCTGCGCGCCCTGTGTTTTTGGGTAAAATCCTAGGAGTGGAATTGCTGCGTAGTAGGGTGGGTGTGAGTTTCACTTTTTAGGACATGAGGGCCAAGCGGTTGAAACGTGGCAGTGCCTGGTAAGCTCTGGACAGGGATCACCTTGTTCCGCCCTTGACAAGGGGAAACAGAACGGGCCGTGTGGCTGGGAAGTGGCAGAGCGGGGACTCAAACCCAGGGCTGTCCCAGCCTGGGACACCACCTGCGTTGCACCCCGCTGGAATGGAAGCGTGTGGGCACCCTCCGTGTCTCCGTGTTTCCCAACTGGGCCGTGAGCAACTCTGATTTTGCATGGCGTCATCCCCTGGGGGCCTGGTGTCAAGTAGGTGCCTCAGCAATGGCTGTGGAAGTCACGGCGTGAGCTGTAAGTCCAGCTGCAAATCAGATCTCACTCCTCCCGCACTTGAAACCCGCAGTGGCTCCCTCGGGCCTTTGGGATCAAGCTTCAGTGCCACAGGCTCGTTGGGACTCTGGTCTGTTCCAGCCACACAGCCCGCTTGCTGTTCCTGGTACTGCCTAACATGGGCCTGCCACAGAGCCTTTGCACCTGCTTCTCTCCCTGCCCGTGCCGTGGGCGGCCCCTCCTCCTCCTTCAAGTCTCAGCTCGAAGGTCACCTCCTCACAGAAGCCCGCCTGATTTTCCCACCTAAATCACCTACGCCCCCAGTCCCCTCTGTGGCACCCATTACCCGGTTATTTTTTTCCTCCTGCCCTTTTTGCTCTTTGCAATTCGAGTCTATATTTATTTACTCTTTAAAAGGTCCGTCACACGCTTATATCGTGCTGTCTGCCCTGCACTGCGCTAAGCACGCATGTCAGGTGTGATCTCAACATTTTTACAGCTTTGCGCATTAGGTGCTAACATCATCTCCATTTACAGATGAGGAAACTAAGGCGCGGAGCGATGCAGGCTACACAGCCGAGAAGCGTCTGAGGGCCAGGGGCATACACTGACGGCTGTCACCCCCACAGGACCTGCCCGAGCCACCCACGGCTGTGCTCCCGGCCCCCCACGGGGTACAGCTCAGCTGGGCAGACAGCCCTATTTTTACAGATGAAGAGTAGAGATCCCGGGGGGGGAGAGAACTTGCTCAGTGGCAGGGCTGGCTTTGAACATACACCTTGGACCCGCCGGCCCCATGTTCTGTGCCATCCCCAGAGCCGCGACCAGGAGCCCAAACTGTGAGCCCCGAGCCTCAGAGTGGCCTCCGAGGGCGCTGGCTCAGACGGCGAACAGATGCTCGCTATTTTAAACCCACTGTTTAACTCATTAAGACAGCTGTTTCCCATCCCCAAAGTCGGCGGAATTAGAATTAAATTCATTCCAGAATTAAACACACACATACACACGCGCACGCCCGCCACCGTTTGCAGGCAAAACTTGTTAGCGTTTAGGCAAGCTGTGCCTCCGAGCCTGGGGACGCGGCTCTGCGTCCGCCTGACAAGTTACATCACAGCCCAGCAGTTGCCAGCGGGGCCCGTGGCCAGCGTGCCTCACGGGTCCAGACTCCTGCGTCTGCCCAGGCCTCTGCCATTGGAGTCCAGATGCCAACTGGGCATCCCCTTGGATTTCTCCCCCGACCCTCAGACCCAGCGGGGCCCACACAAAGCTCGGTGTCTGCCCCTGAACTGGCTTCTCCTCCTGGGTCCCCATCCCGGGGACGGCCGTGCAACCTCCACCTGCCACTCGCAGCGGAGTCCAGATTGCGCCTCCTCTTTCCCCTCTCAGATCTGCGTGGTCAGGACTCCTTATCAATGCCACTTGCGAACAGCTTCGCCCCACCCCTACTGCTACTGCACTGGTCTGAGCCTCCATCGCCTCCAGCCTGGACACTTGCTCCTGCCTCCTCCCTGCGTTCCCAGCTTCTGCCCTCAACCTCGACTGGCTGTTTTTCCTCAGCAGCCAGAGGGGTTTTCCTAGAGCTTCAGCTAGATTGTGTTGGATGCCCTCTTGTTTCAAATGCTTCAGCACAATAGGCCTTTCTGTCAGGGTGGGAGGGGTCCGGGCCTGTGCTGGACAACACGGTCACCCCCACATGCCTGTGGAGCACTCGATATGTGGCAAGTGTGAGTGAGAAGCTGAACATTTTAGATATTTCATTTTAATGAATTTCAATAACCATGTGAAGCTAATGGCTGCCACGTGGGTGAGTGCAGCTCTGCAGGCTCCGTGGCTGGTGCCAGTGGTGGTCCACCTAGAATCCTGGGCTCTCGCCATTTCCCAGGGCTGGCACCCCAGCTCCGGCTCTGCCTGAGCCTGCTCTGCGTGCCCAGGGCAGGCTAGAAGTGTCAGGGAATCGATGCCACTCCCAGCCGATGGCCGGCAGGAGCTGGTGCATCGATCCCGCAGCTCCCCGTCCTCGGAGTGGGGCATCTCTGGGCGCACGCTCTCTGCTGTCTCCCAGAGGTTCCCCGTGGGACCGAGCCCCGTCCGCCCACCACAGTCGCCTGCTCTGGAGTGCACCCCGTGATGGCTCCTTCCCTTCCCTGTCTCCTTCCCGGGGCATCCCAGAGATCACCGCCCACGCACACTGCTTGTACCCCAATCCTTGTCTTCCTGTCTTCCGGACGGCTTGCGGGGAGCCCAGACTGGCCAAACTCTGCGTTACCCCTGCAGTAACACGCAGCGCCCCCCACAGCCCACCCACTGGCCTCTTCACGCCCTGCCACCCACAACGGCCACAGCGTTCTCTCGTTTCCTCAGACACGTGACCGTGCCGTCCCCACCCCTGGGCACTCTGGGCTCCCCACCCCGTCTCCTTCTGCCGACTCCTCCTCACCCTTCGGTTCTCCCTGCACTGCCAACCCGTGCAGAGAGGCCTCCCCCCGGTCACCCCGGAGGCCAGCCCGTCTCTTTCTCAGACCACCTTCCTCCTCCTCCCCTCCCCGCCCACCTCCTCCTCCATCTTCGAGGTGCCTTCAGCCTGTTTTCTAACATTCTGTTTTGAAATCGTTTTAGACTTACAGAAAGGTGCAGAAACACAGTCGCAGGAAGCACAGAGCGCCTGTGTCCCGTGTCCCCACTCCCCTGGGACGAGGATCAAAACCAGAATTCACACGGTACCGGTACCGGGTTCCCGAGGAACCTCCTGACCTCGTTCGAGCCTCACCAGCTTTCCCACCAATGTCCTCCGGTCCAGGATCCCAGCCGGGGCCGTTCACTGCATTTCATCGTCGCATCTCCCAGCACCCTGGGGCGGTTCCTGCGTCTCCCCTGGTCTTCCTTGACCTTGACACTTTCAAGGGCATTGCCAGGGATTTTGTGGACCGCCCCTGAGTCCAGGTCTGTCTGACGATGGCTCGCGATTCTGCTCAGGTAGTGCGTTTTCACCGTGTCCCACAGAAGCAACGTCGCATCCGCTTGGGTTTGGGGTCCCAGGAGCCGCTGAGGCAGCCACGTCTCATCCCCAGCGATGTTGATCTGGAGCCCGCGGTCACGACGGTGTCTGCCAGAGTTCCGCCCTGGGAAGTTAGCTCTTTCCTTTTCAAACGAGTAAATATCTTGAGAGAGTTGCTTTGACACTGTGCCAATATCCTGCTTGTCCTGAAACGTTCACTCGCAGATTCTGGCATATTGATCTTGTTTCTCAGACACTTTATCTTATCTCCTTATTGTCTCGCTTCCCTCATGGGACTCGTGGCTATTGGAAAGATTCTCGTGCGCTCGCTTGAATGTCTGTCTTCTCCTCTGGACGGAACCTCCGAAGGTGGAGACCGGTCTTGTCTTGGGCACTTCTGGGTCCCCGATGCCCAGCCCAGGGCCTGTCGCACAGTAGGTGCTTAGCAAATATTTGACGAAGAAAGAAATGAAATGACACCAGTCAACAAATGCCAGGTGGCACCTCAAGCATCCGGTGTGTTCTAGAAGAAAAGGTCTTCCCCGACTTCGAGCTTCCATTCAAATGGCCCCGGCTTGGGGAGACGTCCCTTGAGCGCCCCAGCGAAGGCCACCCCCTCTCAGTCACATCGCCTGCTGTTCCCTGCACAGCGCTTCACACTCTGAAGCTATTTCGTTTGCCGGTTGGTTCATTCATTCATTTAATTTACTTATTGGCTGTCTCCCCTTTGCTCAGCTAAAATGTAGTCTCCGTAAGGTCAGAGGTCGTGTCTCGGTCGCGACTGTGTACTCGGTGCCAAGCACGCCGTCCGGTGCAGGCAGATCTGTCTCTCCGGCAGCGTTTTTTCCCTCCGTAGGTTTAATTATCCTGCGTAAAGCCCGGGACCCTGCAGCAGGCAGGGTGGGAAAGGCCAGCGAGGCAGTCTGACCTCAGACAGCAAGCCCGGTAATTTGCAGCCAGATGCCTGCCCCGGTGGGGGCCAGGCTGGGACAAAGCCAGCAGGGCGGGAGGTTTGGGGAGCCTGGGGCAGGGAAGGTGGCCCAGCCTCTTTTGAATGGTGGCACTTGGGCTGGGATCGTCCCCTCTCTTCATACCAGCTTCCTCCTGGGAGAAATGGGGAAAGGCCCAGTCCCAAGCTCAAGAGTGGCAGGAGGGTTCACGGGTGGTTATGTTCAGAAAATGTTTTACAGATGGGGACGCTAAGATGCCACGAGGAGAAGGGACAAGTGAGGGCAGCAAGTGAGGGCCACGCAGGGCCTTAAAGCCAGGGCGTGCCTCGGACCGCCCCAGGCTCGTCTGGGTCCACAGAGACGTGTCTTTGGCCTTTGAACTGACAGAATCCACTGAATACCTCCCGTGGGCCAGTTATCAGGCTGAGGGAGGCGAGGGGAGTGAGGGAGTGGGGGAGAGAAGAGGAGGGGAGAGACACCAGAACATGAAACATAGATCTGAGGAGCGCCCAGGCCAGGGATGCACACACACACACACACACACACACACACACAGGCAAAGCAAGCACAAGACAGAGACTTGAAGTAGAGCGACACACAGGTACTGACTGACACAGACAGAGACAGACAGAGAGAGAGAAAGGAACAGAGGCAGAAACAAAGAGGCAAAGACACAAAGAGACACTGACAAAGGGCAAGACAGAGAAGGACGGGGAGACAGCGGCTCCGGTGGGCCTGCAGGTGGCGATTGGCAGGCCTGTTGGTTAGGGACCCGGCGGGCCTCCTCCCAGCCCAGCCCGCGGGTCTCCTGAATCACACTCCTGTTGGGCGAGTGTGTGCTGCATACCTGCCCACGTACAGGCCAGTGTGTCATTCGGTTTAGCAGGAGGTGCACCCCAGGGAGCCAGGGACTTCTGGGGAAATTAGAGTGAACGCGAGACGTGCCCATCACCCGCTCCGGTGCGGTGTTACCTCTAACGGTCAGAGGGGCCAGCGCCTCTGCTCTGTCCCCTGTGGGCATCGCTGAAGGAGGTCCTGCTAGAAACATCTGGGGAGGGAGGAGGTGGGTGTGGAGCAGGAGAAGAAAATCAAACTTAATAATCACGCCAGTTTCTCTTCTGTGAGATTCTGGAAGCCTCACCATCCCCTGTGAGATCAGTGTAGGTAGAGAAATGCTCTCTGAGGCAAAAAAGGAACGTGTTGGTTCGTATCCCGGGGGATACAGGTGTTGTGTGGCCTCAGGCTCGCCTGGATTGAGGTGCTCAGATGATGTTTTGGGGACCCGGGTCCCCGTCTCTTTTTCCTGCTTTCCCATGCATCTTTTTATTCTCCGGTAGCATCTTAGTTTGGGTTCCCCGGAAGCGGACCTCAGGACGAGGATCTGAATGGAAGTCATTTACCCTGGGAGCGATCTCAGACAGCGGGAGGAGAAGTGGGGGGCAGTCAGGGGAGGAAGGCGATTGTCGAGCCGGTTATCGAGGGGGCAGCTGGGGCTCAATCTGCCGGGGCCCCCTAGGAGATGGTGGGGCCATGCACCCCAGAGTCACCTTACGGGGGTCACTGGTTGGGCTGCCCCCCCACGGCGGGTAATTATCTGGCTCACCCAGACAGCCCTGCACATGGGCAGAGCAAGGGACACCAGCTTGCCAGCACCTTGATCTTGGACTTCTGGCCTCCAGGACTGCAAGACAATAAATTTCCGTTGTTTTCAGCCACCCAGGATGTGGTACTTTGTTACAGCAGCCCGAGGAAACGAATCCACCCTGTTGATCAACGTTCCATTTCTGGAGAGAGCTCTTTCTCCATCTTTCCCGTTATCATCCATTTGTTCCTTTATTCACCAAATATTCCCTAAAGATCGACTCACCTGTTGTCTTTCTTTAGAAATAAAACTTTGTGAGAGTCAGAAATCAGAAACCCACGTCTCTTGTCACAGAGAGATGGGACCCACAGAAACAAAGACGCACAATAAAACGATGTCCTAAAACGGGGCCAAGGACCTTTCTCTGAGGGACATTAGCAACCGTCCGCAAACCGGTCAAGCTGGTAGCGCCGAGCCGACTTTCAGGAAGTGATCCCGAGACGGGGAGAGGTGGACCCTCCGTCTTCTCCTTCACACCCACCCACTGGTTCGGGGCTGTCGTCCCCTCCGAGTCCCTCCCCATCCCCTCCTCCCCCAGCCCCTTCTCTGAGCCTCTTTCCGCCTCTCCAGCCCATGCTCCGCCCAGAGGGCTCTTTCAGACCTGAGTTGTGAGGAAGAGCCGGCCGCAGAGAGAAGGGAGAGGGCACAGCCCGTGCCAAGGCCCTGGGGCAGGACCGTGCCCGGCGCATTGGAGGAACGGTGAGCAGGTCTGGGCTGCTGCAGCGGGCACGTGAGGGGGAGGGGAAAGGAGGTCTGGAATTTGGGTTCTAAGGACGGACCTCACGGGGAGAGGGTGCCCTGAGCAGGTCCGGGTCTTTCTAGGAGTCTCAAAAGGTCGAAAGGGGGTAACGCTGGCGCCTTCCTTGTTGAGTCGCTGGGAGGCACGGGGAGATGATGCTCGTAGAGCGTGGCTGTGCCTGCTGGACCAGGGGCCACCAGTCCCCAGAAAGCCCAGGATCCGGGGATGCTCCGAGACTTCTGGAGGTGTTTTTTCAGAGGCTGCCCAGGCCCCAGGTCAGAGCCCTGGGAATGCTGTCTCGGCCACAGGCCCAGGCAGCTGGGGCTCCTGGAGGCAAGATGTAACAGAGCGATGTCACAGAGGCCGGGGGCATCTAGAACCCTGGGGGCTCCTGGCCTCTGCGTCATCTGCCAGGAGGGCCACCTGGGCAGGTCAGTTCCTCCTGAGATCAGCCTTCAAAAACAATGCAAACGTGGCTGCCACCAGGAGCAGTTCCCACCTAGGGCCACCCAGGTCCCAGCTGCTCTGCTCACCTGCCTCTGAGCCCCCCCATCCAAGCCACCTGCATTCCATCCCGGCCACGGGCTCCGGGGAGGCCCTGGAGATGCCCGAAGGCCTCCGGTCTGCCGTCCCCAGCGGGACATAGTTCCACAGCGCAGCCAGCTGAGGGGGCATGGCCGCCATGGGGGGGCAGCTGCCGGCCGTGGCCCCGGGGGCGGTCAAGGCCACGCTGATCCTGCTGGTGCTGCTGGCGCCCTCGCAGGCGGTGGTGCGGGCCGTGCTGGACAGCAACTCGAGCACCGTGGACTACGCGGCCCTGCCCGCCATGTTCGGGGCGCCCCTGGCCCCTGAGGGCGTGCGTGGCTACCTGATGGAGGCCAAGCCCGCCAACGCGTGCCACCCCATCGAGGGCCCGCGGCCGGTGGGCAACGGCTCCCTGGGCGCCATCGTGCTGATCCGGCGCCACGACTGTACGTTCGACCTGAAGGTGCTGCACGCACAGCGGGCCGGCTTCGGGGCCGCCATCGTGCACAACGTGCGCTCCGACGAGCTGGTGCACATGGCGCACGTGCACGAGGACCTGCGGCGCCAGATCGCCATCCCCTCGGTGTTCGTGGGCGAGGCCGCCTCGCAGGACCTGCGAGTCATCATGCGCTGCGACAAGTCGGCCCACGTTCTCCTGCTGCCTGACTACCCGCCCTGCCCCGACCTGGACTGCCATCCGGTGCTGGCGGTCTCCTGGGTGCTGGGCCGCGCCCTGGCCCTGCTCACATCCACTTTCTTCATCCTGCGACGCCTGTGCAGCTGGCTGTGGGCCAGATGGACCCGCAGGCCGGCCGTGGTCAAGACGCCAGCCTGCCAGAAGGCGCAGGTCCGCACCTTCACGCGGCTCAACGACCTGTGTGCCATCTGCCTGGACGAATACGAGGAGGGTGACCAGCTCAAGGTCCTGCCCTGCTCCCACACCTACCACTGCAAGTGCATCGACCCCTGGTTCTCCCAGGCCGCGCAGCGCTCCTGCCCCATGTGCAAGCAGTCGGTGGCCGGCTCAGAGGACAGCGCCGAGTCCACGGTCGAGAGCTTCGGCGGGGAGGACCCGATGCCGCCGGGACGCCAGCTCGCCGTCTGGGCCATCCAGGCCCGGCTGCGCTCCCGGAGGCTGGAGCTGCTGGCCCGCGCCGGCCCGCACCGCCCCTGCAGCGCCACCTCCGCGGGGCTGGCCGAGGCGGCGTCCCCGGAGAGGCCCCCAGATCCTTGAGGCCCGCAGCCCCGGCGGGAGAGAGAGGTCGGGTCGGGGAGGTGGAGACAGATGTTTCTGGTCTGGAGACAATAAAATGGGTTTGAAAGCGGCTTCGCGCCCTGGCTGCTGTGGGCCGCCCGGCCTCTGGCCTCCCACCCACCCATGCGACTAAGCCCAGACGAGCCCAGGGCTGGCTCCCAGTGTCTCCACGTGAGTGAGAAGGCGACGGGCAGGGGCGGGCATTTGAGGTCGCTGGGTCATCGGCCAGTGGTGGCTCCAGGACAGGCCTCATGCCTCTGTTCTGACCCTGGCCGCTGACCCCTTATATGTTCATTCGTTATTCATTTAAACTTGTTTTAAAAATAAACTTTTAACTTTGGAATCATTTTAAATTTACAGAAAAGTAGCAGAGATGCTAGAGTTCTCTCGGCCCCTCCCCCAGCTCCCCACTGCCGGCCGCAGGTCGGGTAAGCACAGCACGCTTGTCAAAACCAGGAGAGCCTCACGGGTCCTTTGTGACAAACTCAACTCCAGATTTTATTTGCGTTCTTCCCATCAGCCCAGGGTTTTGTGCCGGAAAACGTCAAACGCACCCCAGGGAGGGAGACCAGAAGGATGACCCCTCAGGTGTCTGTCACTCAGGATCCAGTTGACTCTTCCTCTTCCGCACACGCCCCGTCTCTCGCTATTCGGTGCAAATCCCAGAATTTTTTCATCTGTAAATATTTCGGTTTGTGTCACGAAAGCAGTCATTCTCAACTGGGTGGGGATTTTGTCCCCAGAGGGCACTTGACAGTATCTGGAGACATCTGTGGTATTCACCA
>NW_024347793.1:1254501-1255183 GCF_902729225.1 Pteropus medius | reverse complement strand
TATTAGCCTCTGATGGTGGGGGGCCGGGGATGCCGCTTCACACGGCCCCCGGGACGGCCCCCACTGACAATGATCACCCAGAGTCCACAGCGTGAAGAGACACACACCCTGCTCTGTGAGAAAAACTTGAAAAACAACCCCACAGATTCCAGTACCATGTTCCAAATGACCATTGCCTAATAGCATCAGACGCCACGCGGGGGACACCCGGAAGTGCGGACGTTTATGGCGGACGTTTGTTTCCGTCGTCCAAATCGGGAGCTGCCGATGGGCTCCGAGCTCTTAACTGCAGCTGTTCCCTCCATGCCCCTCCCTCAACTTTGCCTGGCACGTCGTGTCGGAGCAACTGGGTCATTGACCCTGCAGAGATATCCCTGGTCTTGGCGACTGGGCGTCCCTGTGGTGTCAGGTCACATGTCCCTCCGTCCCCTGTATTTCCTGTGAATTTGTACTTGGATTCAGAGACCAGCTCGGACGTGATTTAATTTTACGGTGAGCACATAAGGCGCTTCTTCAGCCCCCCACATGCCCCCCAGAAGGTCTGGGCCACAAGGGGTCTTCTGGGCAACGAGACGGGGTGGCGCGCACGACCAGGGATCTGAGACCGGAACGATGACGAGGTGAGCGGGAGCGTTCCAGGCCGACGGCGTGGCACGTGCAAAGGCCCGGGGGCAGGACAGAG
>NW_024347793.1:1251511-1254312 GCF_902729225.1 Pteropus medius | reverse complement strand
AAAGCTTCCAGGTCTCTATTTTACAGACGAGACAACAGAGGCCTGGAGAGGCCGAGTCACCTGCTTGGGATCACACGGTGTGTGGCGATGACGGGATGTGGACCTGGCAGTCCGGTCTTGGTGGGTTTACGAGCAAACGTTTTCGTTTAGTCAGGGTTCCTTTTCCTTTTCCATATACATGGAAGGGTTTTCCACTCATGCTCTGAAGCAGAGCTAAGGACCTCCAAGGCGGCTCAGGAGGTTTTCCCTTCCTGGAACGATGATGGCAAAGGGTGGGCCCTCTGCTGTGGCTCGTGTGTGTGGTGGGACTGACCCCCTGGGGAAGCTTAAGCCCATGGGGCTCAATTGCTCATGAACGTGAAGAGTCAGTTCAGAGCGGGCATGGAGGCCCCATGGTGTCCATAACCCAGGCTCCTTCTGTATAATTACTCACATCCTCAGCGAGTGGCTTCTTCCTCCTGGGACAATGCAGTTGCTTGAGCTCCAGCCCTCACATCTGCATTCCAGAAAATGAGGAAGAAGAGGTGAGGAAGGGCTAACCCTCTCCCTTCCCAGACGCTTCCCGGAAATTCCACACACCACTTCTGCTCACATCCCTTCTGCCAGAACTTAGTCGTGTGGATGCACTTCCCGAAAGGATGCTGGGAAATGTAGTTTTTATTCAGAGTGGCCGAAGGTCCAGCTGAAAACGAGGAATTCTGTTACCATGGATATGGAGAGAGCACATGTTAGGGGTGGCCAGCATGGCCCGCCAGACGCCCCAAAGGTCACAGAGGCGCCACAGTGGAGCGGCACATCCTGGTTCCCCAGACTCACGATCAGACCGCTGGGGGAGGGAGTGAGCTCACCGTCACCGGGAATGAAGCTCTTACTGAGGCTCTGCTGTGCTCAGCGACCTCACTTGTAAACAGGGAACAGCAGCAGCACCCGCCCCGCAGGACTCCCTGAGCCTGGGTAGTCGTGCACATTGCCTGACAGCAACTAAGTGCTCCGTCGGCATTTGTCGACTGACTAAGTGACCTGCCCACAGCCCAGCTATAATCTGGGTGATCGGAGCTGTGGTGGGAGAAACTCAAGACACTGTGTTAACTCAAATGGAGGTGCCTGACCCAACCCGGAGAATCCAGGTGGCTTTCTGGAGGCGGTGTCTTCTGGCTTGAGACCAGAACGAGCAGGGATCAGCAGTGGGAAAAGGAACGGTGATCCTGGCAGCTGGAACAGCAGGGGCAAATGCCTCGGCAGCCTGATCTGGCATCTAGTGGGTCCTTAGTAGGTGTACATAGAGGCCTCGCCCCCAAATCAGGAACTGCTCCCTCTCGGAAGGGGGCTCAGCTTCATCGCAGCCTCCTCAGTCCCCCAGCAGCCAGGCTGGGCCCTTCTCCAGCCGCCTCCAGGAAAGCTGGGTGCTGCCAAGGACTGCCAGCTTAGCGGGGCCAGCCTGTGCCAGCCCCATCGGGTCCGCTTGGCAGCCGCTGTAAGTAAACAACAGTGAAGGCTGCCTTCTGCCTGTCCAGGCAGTGCCCCATCTGTGTGGCCTAAGGGGGAGTGTGGCCAAATGGGGAAACCGAGGCTCAGAGAAGGGGCGATTAGCCTCGGTGATGGGGACGGACTCAGGGATGAAAGCAGCTGCCAGCATGACTACTGAGCACATATGGGCTGCCAGGTGCCTGCACCAGCTCCCGGCATCCCGAGCCAGGCTCCTGGGCACACCCCCATTTCTGGAGGAAGAAACTGAGTTCATGAAAGAGGATGTGGCTTGCCCCGGGCCACACACCCTGGGGCTGACCGAGCCAGCAGCAACGGGGAGCTCACTCCCCCACCAAGATAGTCCTTTCCATGTTTAAATGGCTGTAATGTCTAATTCCGCATTCTGTTGGCCTCTACCGCCCCACCTGTGGGCCGTAGCTCCAAGTGTTCATCTGCACGACAATACGAGCTGACCAGCTACTTATCCAAGCCTGTGCTGGGCTACTTATCCAAGCGGCAGGGTGACTAGGGCTGTGATGGGGGACACACAGGTGAGGTTTCAGAGGGCACCTTCGTAGGCAGGACATCTACCTCAAGTCCAGGGTAGAACGGAAGCGGCTGGGCAGGAGTGGGAAGGGTGTTCGGGGGTGGGGGTCAACGTACACAAGGACCCAGAGCCCTGGAAGGCACAGGGGCTTTCAAACTTTTGGAACCCTCCCTGCCTCCGTACGCACACACTTCCGGTTATGACACATACCAACACTTCGAGTTCCTAGCAAAGCTCTCTTCAGCAGCCTGAAAGAGCTTTTTATTCTAGAAAGACAAATGGAAGTAGGTCCTATTATAATCAATCCCATTTTCCAGATGAGGAAACAGAGGCCCAGAGAGGTTAAGTGACCCGCCCCGGGGCGAACAGCTCAGAAAGGACAAAGGTGGGATTCGAAGCCCGGAAGCCTGACTTTGGAGGCTGTTGGCATCACTTCTGTTCCGATCCCCAAGAAGAATGGTTGGAATGGAGCGAATGGTGGAATGAGAGGCGGAGTGACCCGCCCCTGCCAGACCGGGGTGCTCAGGGCGTCCCTCACCCCTGGCTCTGTCCGACTTCCTCCTTTCAGCCTCCTTTGGTGGGTGCCAGTCTTTTCCAATGCCGGTTGGGGACAGTGTTCTCGTCTCCTCTTCTACTCCACACCCCCTGCTCCTAATGATACGACCAGTGAGAAGCAGATTCCTAGGAACTGTTACGGCCACTCCCAGTGGCTAACGGAGGCAGCTGCAACATGGTGGAGGCCACAAGGAGGCTGGCTGCCAAGATCTCAGCCCAGACTGGCATCTGG
>NW_024347793.1:1231692-1251458 GCF_902729225.1 Pteropus medius | reverse complement strand
CTCTGTCACCGCCTCTTCCCCACTCTGTCCTCTTCCTTGCCCACCCCTCCCAGCCTCCCAGCAGGGCCAGGAGGGGAGGACGTTTTTAGGAACAGATGGCTGCCTTCTTTGCCCAGCGTTCTGCCAGTTAATTAATGCCGCCTGTAATTAAACTTCCCACAAATTAGCTGTCAGCTACGCTAAAGGGAACCGTCCCTCTCAAATGCCACCTTGACTTGCTGAATTGTGAGCCTTGTCGACAAAATAATTAAAGGCAGAGGGAGGCAACCAAAATTTGGAGGCTTTTCCCCCTCTAATATCTCTATCGGTGTTCGTGACCAAACGCTCCCACCCAAGGCTTGGAAATACGAGGCTTTTTAATTTTTTTTCTGAGGTTCTTTGAATTAATTCCCATTGTGGAAGGAATTTTATTGAGTGCTTATTGCCAGGCAATGTGCTAGGAGCTGGGGACTCGATAATGAACAGGATAGCTATAATCATTGCTTTCTTGGGGCTTGCCTCCTTGGCATACGTTTTTAAAAGCAAAAGAAATAAATGAAGTTGTTACAGCTGGGGAAGAGCATTCAGGGAGTGGGAACAGCCAGCGCAAAGGCCCCGAGGCAGGACCAGTTGTGATGGGGGCTGGATCGGATGGCGAGGGGAGAAGGGGCCAGCGTGGGACAGACTTGGCAGGCAGCAGCGCTGGGATCGCCTGGTTTGTCACGTGGAGGGGGAGGGGAAGAGAAAGAGAAAGAAGGGAACTGGAGACTCCCAGGTCTCTGGCCCAGGGAGCAGAAGAAATGGGCAGCTGATCCACAAAGATGCCCGATTTCCACAGACTGAAGCCTTTTTCAAAAAGGAGTCTGCAGCCTCATGTAGCAAGATCCAGGGGGTGTGGTCCAGGGCCAGGATGGAGTGAAGCCCCCAGCCCGGGCCTGTGCACTCCAGTCTCCCCTAGGAGGTTGCCCCAGCCTTAAGGATGGGGGCAAATGCTACCCACACCTGTTAGTATATAATCAGGTGCTGACGGCTGCAGAACCAAGCCCCTGGGAGACTGCAGGGGAGACCGGCAATGTGCCTGCCATACGTGCCCAAAACGCAGAGGCTCAAGCCCTAGCTCCCGGGGTGAGGGGAGGGTCGTGGGAGCCTCACCAGGAAGGCAGGAGGGCCAACAAGGACCTCTGCGTTCCGGCCCCTCCTAGAATGCCTTGCAGCCCCACAGGCCCGATTTCAGGCCCCCAAAGCACCTCAGGACCTTCGTTTGCTGCCGTTGTCCCTCCCACACTGCCTGTCTTATCCTTCAGGGCTTTGTCCAGGTGTTACCTCTTCCAGGAAGCTTCCCTGATACCTCGGCCTGACCTAAGTGCTTCCTCTGGGCTCCTACCAGGTCTGTGCTTATGCTGTTACGGCCCCGATCACCCCGTGTTGTAACCACCTGGCACCATGTCTGTCCTCTTCCCCCACTGGACTGGGAACCCCATGAGGGCTGGAGCTGCCTTTGTCATGCCTAGTTGAGTTGGTGGCACATAGTAGGCTCCGTAAATCATAGTAAATAATAACAGAGCCCTTGGGGCCAGATGTGTTTTGAAATTCAGAATGTCCCAGAATTTAGAATACTCATAAGATGTACTCAGCAGACATTATAGAACACACCCCCTCCTGTGACCACTCAGCAGGGCCTGGGGCAGCCCGTGCCGCCTCCCAATCAAACACAGCAATATAATGGGAACATTCACAAAAAATGGGATAAAGCTTATTAATAGTCAAAGGCTATTAACTCTTGATCTCGATGAGTTTTAGAGTCATCCTGTTGAAAATTGTCTATTTTCAGAGCTTTTCAGATGTTGGAACTGTGGGTGAGGGGGCGTGGGCCTGTGGCCTGCGCTCCTCAGTGCTTTCGCCAGAGTGCAGAGGTGGGGTCTGCCCCACCCCCCCAGCAGGCTCCAGGGCCCGCTGTAATCCCAGCTCTGCCCACTTGGGAACTGTGGGGAGGGGACAGGAAGTGGCACCTGGTTTTTCCATCTGTAAAATGAACGTGATAATGGGCCTAATTTGTGGTGCTATTGGAGAGAGGATTAAATATCTTTGTTCATATTCAATTTAGATAAAGTGCCTGGAATGTCACCAGGCCACTGTTAAGTCCTCGATAGTTCTTCGTTAAAGCTTGAATATAAGAATTAAATAGACTGGAAAAGACTCAGGAGAATTAAGATTACAGGCACCCTCATCACCGAGAAAGTCGTAACGAGCAAAGATGTTCATTTTGAGGCACCGTGGCTGGAACTTCAGACCAAACACAAAGCAAACGGGGAGAAAATGTGAGATCTCGTTTGCTCTCTCCTTGTAAATTCAAAACACACGTCCTGAGGGAGCTCTCTGGGGCGGTAGAACTGCTGTCTGCTGTCTGTCTACACTCGTGGTTACACAGGTGTATATATTTGTCAAAACTCCGAACTGCATCCTTAAATTACACCTCAAGAAAGACAAAAAATATGTATGTAAATGCCCCCAACCCGTGCTCATAGACGCGGCCGGCGGGAACGCAAAATGGTACAGCCCCTCGGGAAAACCGTTCGGCAGTTTCTTGAAAAGTTAAACACACACCTACCATATGACCCAACTATCCTCATCCTGGGCGTTTGCCCAAGAGAAACGCGAGCATATGTCCACACGAAGACGTGTGCGACAATGTTCATAGCAGCTTATTCAGAACAGCCGAACACAGGAAACAACTCGAATGCCCATGAACTGGTGACTAGCTAAACAAACCTGGGTCCCTCCGTACTCCGGAATAAGACAGCAGTGAGAAGGAGTGAACTATATTCAGACACACAACCGCTAGAGTGAGTGAGAGAAGCCAGCTTCCAGACGTGTCCGCTGTGATTCTATTTATAGCAGTTTTAAAAATAGGCAAAAGAAACTGTGAGGATGGAGAGTAGGAAGAGGTACCTAGGGTGGGGGGAGGGGGCCCTAGGAAGCCCTGCCTGGTGGAATGTTCTACCCAGGGCCAGAAGAACCAGGGTCAGGGGAGGGAGGCAGACAGCAAAACTAAGGAAAGTCGGAGAGACTTCAGCCATCACGCTAAATAACATTCGACGGCAATATTTGGGAAAATCAAAATTAATGTCAAATAAAAGTCCACGATGGAGAAAAATTCTAGGATGAACAAAATATCAAAATTTTAAAAGAGACTGCAGTTGCCCTGACACTGGTAAGACACCTGCCCACTGCCCTCCCCGGCCGCGGGTTCTCCCTCTGGACCGGGGCCTCCAGGGTCTGGGTTTGGCTAAAAATGCACCCAGCTCTACAATCGAGATCTGTGCCTTTGCGGTATGGAATGACACCTCAATGAGAAAGTTAAGAAAAAAGAGACAGGAGCACAAAACGACCTTTTTCAGTCCCGAGCATGCCCATAAATGAAAGAAAGAAAGAAAAAAAGCCCATTAGAATGATTCTGGGAGGGAAAGGGGATACCAGAGGAAGAAATAAGTATATACATCCGAAATTAATATAAAATAATATTGACTGTCAAATGTAATGGGAAAAACCTGCTAAACAAACCAAAAAACCAAGAAACCAGTGGGGTGGGGATGGGATCAAATAAACGTTTGTTGAATGAATACGGCAGTGAGAACGGCATAGCCAGCCCCCAGCGCACCCGGAGCTCCCCGTAAACAAACAAATGACCAAGATAATTAAGAGGGGACCCCCATCTCCTCCTCCGCAGCCTCTGCCAGCGCCCCCTCGCTGCCCACCCTTCCCACCATCGGTCCGCAGCCGCACGGGCTAGGAGGGGAAGGCGGTGGTGTGTCCCTCCCCTTCGCTATTGTTCTGTGAGCCCCGGAGGGCAGGCACCTGGGTGCTATTTCGCCACCGCTGTATACCCAGTGGGTCCCCTGGGCTGGCATAGGGCGGATGCTCCTTAAATGTGCACTTGGCCTGAAAGATAAAGCTCTGGGGTCTTTTGATTGCCCGGAGCTGTAAGGGGGGACGTGTCTTCCATCCTCCCTGGGGGCTGGAAGTGGCGGACAGGGGTCTCTAAGTCCAGCCCCGCCCCTTCTTGCTAGCTCCTGAGTCCAGAGAGGGGCAAGGGGAGGTGGGGGTTCCACAGTCAGGAGGGGGTGCAGGTGCTCAGGGGCCACCCCACGGCCGTGCCGAGGCTGCGGGAATCCCCACCGGTGCTTCACAGGGCTCCGCCTTCCTGGGCGCGAGGAGAACGGCCTCCAGCCTGGCCAATGGGAGTGCGGAGCGGGCGCATTACCTCATCAGGCAGCGCGGCCATTGGCTGCAGGCTCCCGCTGGGCGGAACCCGGGGGACAGGGTGGGAGTCGCTGGGGCAAGTCGCGAGGGTCTCCGCGGAGGAGGAAAAAGCGGGAGAAAGGGGAGAAGGGGAGAGGAGGGAGCGCATGGATGAGGAATTTGCAGAATCTCCAGGGCAGCGAGTGAGTCTTTATAACGTGTGCCACCCTCTACGCTGTGTCGCCCCCCACGCGGGTCCCCTCGCCTGGCCATCCCGAGGCTGATTTTGGGGGGGAAGCAGAAGGGGAATGAGTGGTTCCCCCCTCGCCAAATGAGGAGCCCCTTCCCCCATACACAAAGTACCCCCAAACCAGCATGGACAGACTCCCTAGATGCCCGGGAATTTTGCAGCCACAGACAGCCCTGGAGCACCTGCAGGATGCAAGCCGTGCCTCTGAGTCTGTTTCTCCTGTTTTCCTCTGCGTGAAATGGGGTCGATAGTCCCCAAGGAGAGGTGTGTGGGGGTGGGGGGCGCTGTGAGGGTCCATTCAGCCAACCAACAAGCACATATTGAGCACCCACTGTGTACCTGGCTCGGCGCTGGGTACTGGGGGTACAGCAGTGGGCAAGCAGGCCTTGGCCCAGCTCCCTGGACCTTAGGCCTGGTGAGGGGAAACAAACGTAAGCAGGCGGACATCCATTTCAGAACACCGCAGTGCTATGTGGAAAATAAAAGCAAGGGCAGAAGGTGGAAGGAGGGTGAGCTGGAGGCTGCGTCAGCTCAGCAATCAAGGAGGGCTCCCCTGAGGAGGTGATGTGTAGAGTCGGATGAAGCTATGAGATACGGGGGAACGGCATTCCTGACAGAGGGAACGGCATGTGCAAGGGTCCTGGGGCAGGACCGAGCCCGGTGTGTCGGAGGAACAGCGAGGAGGAGGCCTGAGTGGCTGGAGCAGAGTCGGAGAGGGGGAGAGAGGGCAGGGTGGGGACAGGCCACTGGGAGGACTTGGGCTTCTTACCCAGAGGGAGATGTGAGCCGTGGAGGGCTGTGGGCAGAGGAGAGGGCTGGATCTGACTCAGGTGCTCACAGTCCCCTTGTGGAGGCTGCTGCAGGGAGGACAGACAGTGAGGGACCAAGGCAGGACCAGGGGGACCAGAGGGTCTGCTCTGGCCCACGTATGTGATGATGGACCCAGGCCAGGGTTGGAACCAAAGTGGGAGTGGGAAGTGGATGAGGTCCAGGTATATTTCAGAATCAACAAATTTCCTTCCAGGGGATTGGGGAGGCAGAGTTTTGGTTCCTGCACGTGACTTGGCCCACGGTAGGTGCAGGAGGGGTGAGCAGTAGCAGGATGATTGGGTGGCCTTTCCCTCCCCCACTCCCACCAGGCCTCCGTACTCCGGGCCAAAGGAATGAGTGAGTCACCCCGGCTGAGGGTGGCAAGGGTAGGTATGCAAGGGTGCTGACTCAAGCTTCCCGTCCAGGCGTCTTTGACTCATCCACAACCCCCGACTCCTCACCTTGAGTCCCAGTGTGCCCCCTAAGTGAGGTTAGTAACATTACAGCCCTCTCTAGGGGGTCCTCCCGTCCTCTTGGCTGAGAACCCCACCTCTGTAATCCCAGCTGAAATCCTTGTTCCATACCTGCGTGGTTAGTCGGCCTTACCTTGCACACATACCTCCAAGACTGGGAAGCTCACCGTTTTTGAGTGAGTAAAAGATCTTACGGTTGACGGCCAAATCTGCCTCTGTCGGCAGGGATACCTTTTAAAAATGTGCCTTAACCTGTTTCCATCTCTGTCTTCCGTCACCCCCAGAACAAGTCTCTTCCATATGCTTTAAAGGGCCCTGTGAAGTCTAGTCTCTGCCGACTTCAGCTCAGCCCTCCCAGACGCACTCGACCTTGTCTGCCTGTTTCTTCCTCAGCCTTTGGAGCTGTTCTCTCCACTCCGAAGGCCCTTCTTCCTTCCTCTTTTGCTTGCCTGCCTCACTTGATGCAACTAAGCACAGTTTAGATGTCAGACCCGTTAGCAAGCCTTCCTCCACTCCCTAGGGGGAGTTAAAGAACTGTTTGTCCCATTTATATACCTTATATCTCTCCTAACCCAGCCTTGCAGTTTAGAATTGCTACTCGCCAGCTGCCCTCGTCTAAATTGGTAGCTGCCTGCAGGGCTCTGAAATTCACCAGCCCAGACTTTTGCGAAATTCCCTTCCCCCCAGAGCTGCTGCCTTTGGGCTCTCCCTGAGGGCATCATTAGTTTAAAACCATCTCCTCTGATCTGCTCTAGGCGACTCCCCCCCCCACCCCACCAAGGCACAGCGGGGGAGGTGGGGGTGGCGCTTTGAAGAGTGATTGACTAACAGCCATTAGATTAATGGCCAGGCACAGCGTTTTCATTTCTGCTGCATCTACAAACTAAATGTTCCCGTGTAATTACAATTAAGGACATATTGGCGTGTGACGGCTCTGGCTTTCTGGCCTCCCTCCCCTTCTCTCGGGCCATTTGCCTGTTTCCTCCTATTTTCTCCCTTCCTCGGCCTTCTCTCCCTCCGTTTTCCTCCCAACTTCTCTCTTCCCGCCACCTTTCTGCCCTGAAACTCATTTTTCTCCTCCTCTCTTTCTTCATGTCTGTCTTTCCCCTCTGACTTTCTCTCTGTCTCTGTTTCCTTCTTTCTTTCTCGACTTCTGTTCCCATCTCTGTCTTCACCTGCCTCTCTCTCCTCTCTCTCTCCGTCTTTGCCTGTCTCCCAGGGTCCTTCTCCCTTCTTTTGTCCGTAACCAGGGTCCACTGTGATGTGCACGGGTCTTAAAGGTGTGGCCTGAGCATCGTTACGTGGGTAGAGACCCGTGTAGCCACCACCAGATCACGAGAGAATATTCTAGCCCTCGGAGCCCCTCAGTGCCCCCTCCCCGTCAGGCCTGCTCAAGGGCAACTGTATTTTGTCTTTTTCTTTCGCTTTATCTACCCTGATCCTGGGACCGGAGCCCTCCCAGTTGCCTTTGCAGGGCAGGACCAAGCGAGGGGACGTGTGCCTGTGACCCGGGGAGGCCTCCTGTGGATAAAGTGGGCGTTCTAAGAAGCCAAGTATGGCTCTCTAGGCCCCTAAGGGATATTACAGGCCAGGATCCAAGAGACGGAAGTCTCTATGTAGCGAGGACAACCTTTGTTCTAAAACTCTTCTGGATTCTGGTCCAAAACTCCATTATTGCTGACCAGGCTCTTATGAAAACAAAGGCTGGGGTTCCCAGTGTCCTTGACCTACAGATGAGCCTTGAAGGACCCAGGGGGCCTTCACTTCCGTCTCCCCCTGTACAGACAGCAAACCTGAGGCCCAGCGTGGGCGCTTACCCATAGAGTGAGTGTGGGCCCAGTGAAGTTAGGATGCAGGGCTCCTGGGGACTGCCTCGGGGGGTCGCTTTCCTTTGCTGAGCCTCACTTTTCCACAGGTGTGGAATGGGAGGCTGAGGATTAGGTTAGGTGGTGCCGGTCTCTGGGCTGTGACTCCCGAAGCTCCAGCCCCTGCCCCACTCAGGTGGGCAGAACCAGGAAAAATGGCAGTGGGAAGCTTTCTTCCTGCCTGTAAAGTCCAAGGTCAAAGGTGAGTTTCGCAGGAGCCGGGGATACATACCCGATCCCCATTGGTGCCTTGGTGTCCTGACTTTGTCAGCACGTTCCCCGGTGAAATGCGTCACAGGAGGGATCGGTTTTGATAAAGGGCAGCTGGGCTTCTGCAAACGAATCGGACCCTGTCTGATCCTGTCTGTGTCCCAGGGTCTCCGTGGCCTGTCCGGCCCTCGGACCTGTGCGGTGGCCTGTCCCCAGCACAGTTCAGTTTTGGTCCCACGTCCACTCGCTTCCGTCTTGCCCAGCCCCATGCCTCCCAGCCTTCGAAAGCGGGGCTTCCCCAGCCCAACCCTTCTCCCCGACAGTGACCTGGCACAGGACTGGGCCTCTACTTACAAAGCAGTAACAGCAATGGCCTTGCCCCCCGCCCCCGCCCCGCATTTACTGAACATTCACTGTGCTGGGCATTGTGCTCCAGCTGGGCCTGGATCTTCCTGGGTAATCCGTTTGCCAGTCTTCGGAGACAAGCACAACCGTTGTCCCCATTTTACAGATGAGCACACCGAGACACATCCTTGGCTAAGGAGCAACCAGTGAGTGGCGGGGCTGGGATTCGAACCCAGGTCTGGGCAACCCCCAGACACCACCCCTACTGGAAGTGAACATCAGAACATAATAAGCTCAGCCTCTCCTCTCCCGTCCTTGTGGCTGAAACCAGGTCTGCAGACGCCGAATGCCTGCTGTCAGCGGCTCCTCTGGCCTCTGATAAATCTAGAGAATTAAAATCCATTTAGAGGGAAATCTCTAAATAGGTCTGTGTTGTGTTTTGTGTGTGTTTTTTTTCCTGTCCTTTTTTCCCCCCTGCTGTCTCTGGCTGGGTAATGTATTCCAGGAGCAGAACTGAATCCGACTTAATTGAATTTAAAAGCAGGTATTACATCTGCACCTTGTAAGTGGAGGTGGGCGGAGGAATCACTGTGAGACGGAGCGTTTTTATCCAGTCTCGCCTAGGTCTTTGCGCCAAGGAAGTGGCGTGGCCTTAATCTCCATTCGGGGCTTCTTTCTGGGGGTCTCCCTGGGCTGGGCCATAAGGGCGGAGGCTGGAGGGGGAGAGGCCACGGGGACTCGCAGGCGCAGCGGGGATTCTGGGAGGACATCTCACCTCCTCCCGGCCTCCCGTTCGCCCCACCTGCAAACCACACTCCCAGACACCCCAAACACCCTCCCCCCTGGCTCCACCCTGACCCGAATCGCCATCGGTGCTTGCCTGGACTCATCGCTCCATCCTCGGCCACCCACAGCTGTCGAAGTGATCTTTTTTTTTTTATTGTAACTTTACAAAAAAAAAAGGGTGGTAAAATATACATAACAGGAAGCTGGCTGTTTCACCATTTTTAAGTGGCCCATTCAGTGGCACTAAATACTTTCGCACGTTGTGTGACCGTCACCACTGTCTTTTCCCATGACGAGTAAGCGGTAAGCCCCGTCCCTCTTTCTTGAGCCCCTGGCCACCTGTCGCCCGCTTTCTGCCTCTGTGGCTTCGCTCATTCTAGATGCCTCGTGTAAACGGGGTCTCTCGGGGTTCGTCCTTTTGTGGGACAAAGGCTCGTTTCACCGAGCACGTTTCACGGCTCACCCACGTCGTGCCATGCGTGGGAACTTCGCTTCCTTTAAGGCCGAGTGGTGTTCCATCCAGCGTGCGGATGGACCCCAGTTGCTCATCCACCTGGCAGTGGACCATCGAGTGGCTTCCGCCTTTCGGCTGATTGTGACTCCTGCTGTTACGAACATGAGTGTCCAAACACCTATTTGAATCCTTATTTTCAGTCCTTTCGGAGATGTGCCCAATAACAGCATGGCTGGGTCATATGATAATTTTATGCCGAAATGATTTTTAACAAATGTCACTCACGCTCGTGTTCTAAATTCTTCCGCGGATCCCACGTGTCCAGAGGAAAGTCGAAACGCCTTCCCGTGGCCTTCGAGCCGCTGCCAGCTTCTCACCCCTCGTCTCCCACAACCTCCCCATCACCCAGCCACACCGAACTACCTTCCCTTGCCCCTGGGCCTTTGCACATGCTGTTCCTCCTCCCCAGCATGCTCTTCCCCATTTCGTATTTCGGTCTGACATCTAACTCCTACTCAGCCTTCAACTCTCAGCTTTTTCCGGCTCTGGGAAGCCCTCCCCGATCTCCCGGGCTGGATCAGATGTCTCCTCTGTGTCCCCTGAGCCGCTTGAGCGTTCTCGTCATGGCCCTCATCATGGGACACGGGCGACCTTTCTGTCTCTGACACTGGTTAGGTGGGGCTGGGTCTGTCCTGGTCACTGCTGTGTCTCCAGCACCCAGACAAGGGTGCAGCACACAGTAGGTGCTCGATAAATGCTTGCCGCATGCCGACATGATTCTTTCTCTTCTCCCATAGACCCCACACCCTCGAGAAACGAGACACAGACACTTCCAGCTTCCCGCATCTAATGGCAGATTTCAAACAGTATCTTAGGCTGTCGATTAGAAATAGATCCAGTCAATATGCTTGTTTTTCATTCTGCGGTGCGTCCGTGATGGATGGGCGGGTGAGTGGGAGTGCTATTTAGCTGAGAGAATTTTCTATATGTTCCAGGCTCTGGGCAGACTTTCTTCAAAACGCTATCTGGCCCGATCTCAAAATGAGAAAGTCATTAAGTGCGCGCGCGCGCACACACACACACACACATTGCGAGAGAGCATCTCATTCCTGAAAAAAAAAGAGACGCAATTAATACACAACTTCCAATGTCGCAGTCTGTGCATGAAGACAGTGAAGTCCACAGCTGACAGGGAGCAAGAGGCAATGTTGTTTTTCTCTTTTTTCCCCAAAGCACGTTAAAGTTCTTCCTGGAAGTGTTGGCAACTGTGCTAGAGAGTTGAGAGACGTTCCTTGTGTGATGTCTCAGGCTAGGCTTCCTGCAAGAAGCCCTAAGGGGGAGGGGAAGAAGCCCACTGTCATGAGCAGGTGACCGCCAAGGGCAGCTGGGGCTCGGTCCCACTGGGGAGCCCTGGGAGATGCGTAGAGCATGCACTTGAGGTGCAGGAGCTGGGGGTAGTTACGCTGTCGCTGGCCAAGGGCCGCTTCCTGAAGCATCAACTCCCTGGCCTCCTTGGCATGTTCCGCGTGCCCCTCACTCTGGCCGAGTGAGCCTCAGCTAGCACGAGAGGCAGGTGACTGCGGAAGGGTGCTGTCAGCCGGCACAGAAGTGTGGGTGCTGGGGGGCGTGCAGGCGGGGCACCCCCACGTCTGCGACACACAGCGCATTCACAGCATCCGTTCCCATCGCCGCTCGTTCAGAAGGATTTATTAAGTCCTTAATGGGTGCTGGGTGCTGGGTTGGGGGCTGGGGTCAGTGGTAGACAAGACAAACTCAGTCCCCATGCTTCTAGAACCCGAGGACACGCATCCAGGCAGTCGCAACATCGGGCAGTGAGACCTGTGAAGCTCAGACACATGTGGCAGCCCAGAGGAGAGTCCTCTCAGCGGTGGGCAGGGGCTCAGGCCAGGCTCCCCGGAGGTGACATCGAGAGATGAGTGGACCTAGATGAGCATGGAGGAGTGGGGGCGGGGCGGGGAGAGAACAGAATAACTAGATTAGAGGATTTAAAAAAATCACTTAGAGTTTTCGTTGAGGGCACTGGGGAGCCATGGAGAGCTATGGAGGGGGAGGGGAAGGGTCAGATCTGCAGTATGGTCAGTCTTTCTGTCCACTGTGTGGACTCTGAGAGGTGGTCAAGGAGGCCATTGCAGGAGCCAGTGTTTGTGTGAACGAGGCAGGCGGGGGTAGAGCGATGGGGTGGGCTGGAGACAATAATTAAACCGACAAGGATCGGTGAGTATGGAGGTGTTGACTCTCGTTTCCAGCTTTCCAGAAAAATCCTGAGGCCTCCGTTGAGATGGGGCACAGGAGGAGGGGCTGGCGTAGGGAGGGGATAAAGCAATGCTTCGGGGGTTGGGTAGGTTGTACCTGGTGGGCATCCAAGAAGAGGTGTCGGGGACGAACTAGCTGGACCTCTGGGGCCAAATCTAGCTGGAGATGGTGGTCAGGGCATCGTCTGGGTGGTCGAAGCTGCAGAAACCAGTGGACCATCCTGGAAAAAGGCCAGAGATTTAAAATATAATAATAACAGATGAAGTTCACTTTTTTCTCCCTGTAGCAAATGTGGGAAGCCCAGTTTTCGGGCGTGCTGCACTGGGCTCAGCAGTCCCCACGCTCCCCAATGCGGCGGACCCGGACTCCCATCAGCTCTCTCAATCTGCATCCTTTGGCCACATGACCGTGACTGACCCGGTCAGGAGGTCAGTGAGAATAAGATTCAGTGATGAGCTTAAGTGACCTAAGCCCCACCCGGAGCTGGGGGTACAGTTAAACCGCAGGATTGGAGAGGCGGCAAGGCGCGGGCCAGTTAAGGCAACGCTCCCTGCCGTGACAAACCGCGAAGCTCAGTGACCTGTCACGACAGGAGTTTATCTGTTGCTTACGTGAAGCGCATGAGAGGCATTCCTGGTCAGCAGACGAGCTTTTCTTCATCTGGGGACTCTGTGACCGGTCACTTCTGTCTTATGACTCCTCCATCACCAATGCGGAGAGCATGGCCAGGACCGGAGGTGACGGGCACATCGCTTCCACCCACATTCTATCGGCTGCATGCCAGCTGCAGGGGCGCTGGGTGATCAGTCTTGCTGTGTGCCCGGAAGAAAGGGGATACGTCTTGACAAAAGCTCTCACAGGCTCTGGTGTGGGGTAGCGCCCCCAGGCGGCAGCAAAACCAGGCAGGGTGGAGAATGTGGGCCAGGAAAGGCCACACATGTCCACCAGGATGGTCCTTACCACTAAAAAAATGGAGAGACATTCTCTCATTCACCTTGCAATGTTGTCAAGCGATGAAGAACATCCTCAGTAGTTGAGAAGCTCCTGCTGGGTGGGGACCTGATGCGTCCTGGTCACGACTTTGTGTCGCCACATCTTAGAACAGTGCCTGGCACACAGCAGGTGCTGGAAAAATATTTACTGGATAGGTGAATGGATGGCTGGGTGGGAACACGCATGATGGGTGGACGAGTGGGTGGTGGGTGAAACCATCCCTTCTCCATCTTTGGGCTGCATTGATATGGCTATGGACGCCGACAGTATGAACCCCCCAAGTAGACCCTAATCATAATTTAGAATTCTGTGGTATTGGGACAGTCTTCTGCCTTCCAGGTAGATGGACGCCAGCCTGGTGGCCATGAGGTGGTTTTAGGTGACACACGAAGCCTCTTTACCACTGAATCTCACAGTGGGAGCTCTTGCCCTCACTACTTCTCAAAGAAGGAAGTCTTAGTTGGGTGTTAGGCAGTCTCTCGCACCCCTGTGACACGTGGGGGGTTCTCCCTGTTGGACAAAGGGCGTGAGGAGGCCCAGCTCAGAGCCACGGAGACACCGTCTCTCATCAGAGTTAACGGCACGATTTTGTTTTTATTGAGTCAGTTTCCGCTTAGGCTCAGCGATGCGGGCTTTTTATTTACAGTCATGATAAACGATTTCCTTTTCAATAGATTTAAGATGTTAAGAACTGGTCGGTTTGAAAGAAATATTCAGGACGTCATTGGGGGGGTGGCTGGACGGTGGAACAGGGACAGATGGCAGTCTCAGGCGCAGGCAGCCGCGCAGCCGCTCTGTGACCCGGGGCAAGTCGCTTCGCCTCTCTGATGCTGCTTCCTCATCTGAAAATGCTTTAAACCATCCTCTTGTCGTGTGCGGAATGGTGTAGGGGAATCACTGAGCTAGGCCGGCTGTGCGACCTCGGTCCCTCCAAGCCTCTTTGGGTCTTATTTCGTCTCAAAAAACAAGCGGGAGATTTCTCCCGAAATGAGAGAGGCTAAGTATGTTCGCTAAGGAGAGCAAAAATCTCTCCCAGGTCCTTGGGAGGTTGGGGGTGTCTTTAGTTGTGGGGGAGACTCCGTTTTCACCTGTTCTCAGGGAGGATGCCGGGGTCTGTCACCCGAGCTGTTTTTCTTCTCCCGTGGAATAATAAACCTGTGCCTTAACGCGGGAGCGAGAGGCTTTGTCACCGTGGACAAAGTTTTCAAACCCTTGGCAGAGTGTGTCAGGGAGGGACTACTGAGAGAGCTCTGGGGGGCGGGCAGGGCGTCATTTCAGGACTTGGGGTCCACGCTGGAATAGCCCGTGTGTGTCGTGAGGCCTGGTGGCTCTGGGGCTGAGCACCCCGACCTTTCTCGAGAGTCAGGGCTGTGTCCTCCCCTCCCATCCCCCAACCTCCCAGCCGGGACTGGCGTGTTTTCCCTCGATGACATTTGGAATCTTTTAATAGTTGTCACATTAGCATACATTTGCATACCTTATGCTAATCAAGCTATTTATTTTTGAAAAAGCACTTTGACTTGTGGGGCCCTTTCTCACCGGGGATCCAGCACCAAGTTTTCCCTTGAAGCTGTCTACTTCCCTGGAGGGGAGGGGGCTGCATGCTGCCACAGCCTGCCTCCCAGACGCACCCCAGGAGAGAGGGACTCGTTGTCAGCCCCGGCCCTTGCTGGGCGCCTGGACCACGCTGGGACCAGCAGCCCAGGGAAGATGCTTGTCTCACGCCTGGACCACGCTGGGACCAGCAGCCCACGGAGGATGCTTGTCTCGTGCCCATTTCATAGCTGAATCGACAGAGGTATGAGGCGAGCACCGGATCCCCGCCCGAGGACGGGGCTCCCCAGACAACCCCTTTCTCCTCCGTTAAGTCTTCTGGCTCGGCCAGGCCATTCTTATCTTACAGAGGAAAATTCGACCACAGTTCCCTCTGGATACCGCCCAGGGCTTTGCCTCCTGTCATGGCGAGACTCCTCGAGAGAGTCTCTAACAATGTCTACACCAGGGGTCCCCGACCACTGGGCGGTGGACTGGTACTGGTCCGTGGCCCGTTAGGAACCGGGCCGCACAGCAGGAGGTGAGCAGCGGGTGAGCGAAGCTTCATCTGCATTTGCAGCCGCTTCCCAGCGCTGGCATCACCGCCCCAGATCCTCCGGCGTTAGATTCTCGTGGGAGCACGGTCCCTGGTGCCAAAAAGGCTGGGGGCCGCTGGTCTACATCTCATGACACCGACAGACCTGTCTCTGCTCGGGCTCCCCTGAGTGCCAGACTCTGAGTCTGCCACCCATCAGTGTCTCCATGGGGGTGGGTGGGGCTCACGGAGGCCTCTCCCTGAACGTGGCCACCTTATGCCCGACCTTCCTCCCAAACCTGCTCCCACACCCAGTCTGGCCGAGGGCAGCCCCGTCCTTGTAGCTGCTTGGCCAGGATCCAGGAGTTACCCTCTGACCCCACATCCTTGGCAGACCTTGACCTCCCGCCTTTAAGAATTGCATGACGATCTCCTCCGCCCGCCCCCGCTCCCCGTGGCCCCCATTCATCCTGCAGACTCGCTGCCGACTTGTTTTCTGGTTTTCACAAACGGAACTCCATTCGGGGCTAAAACGGAAAGAAATCTCAATGCAGTTTTGGTGCTGTGCCCCACCAGCTGCGTGGCCTTGGGCAAGCGGCGTTTGTCTCCGAACCTTCATTTTCTTATCTGGGAAATGGGGATGATCCTGGCACCACCCTAAGCAAATATCCCTTGAGAGCCAACTCTCTGCGTCTCAGTTAAATCCAGTCTGGGGCAATGACATTTGCGATGCATGAAGTTTAAACATCTTCGATAAAGAGAAACAAATCCGGCCCAGTGCTTTCTGATTTATAGTAATTGCAAACCATCAGCGGTTAATATAATTGTCTGGCAGAGGGGGAGGCGGTGGGGGTGGGGGTCCATGCGGGGCGATCAGCCCCGGCTGGGGTGCAGCCCAGTCAGGTTAAGCAAATGCATTACTGTAATAACCTGGGAGGCGGCTGGAGCCATTAGCAAGAAGGGAGAATAAATATTATCCCAAGAAGCTCCAGAATCGGCGGTTTTATCACCGAGAATTGTCCCCGTGCTATTTACTTTCAATTTAGATTTTCGGGAAAGTGGCTCTTGGCTCATTTTATGTATGAAGGAGAATGACTAGAATTGAAAAATGACCTGATTTTGCCATCCGGGAGGAAAAAAGCCACAGTGTCTTGGAGTCTCGCTCCGTCTCGCCCAGTCACTGTCCCCCGGAGTTGTTCTTAAAACCCCAGCCCTGGGACCCAGGCTCAGGCGCTTTCCAGAGGCACCGGAGTTTTTCACCTGAGTCTGGAGGCCCAGGGGCCATGAAGTCAGATGTCCAGAGATGTGACCTCATTTAGTCACAACTGACCTTACATTACAGATCCTCAGGTCTCGTCCGTTTGTTACCCGATGGGGAAAACGGAGGCCCAGAGTGAGGCTGTCGTGAGCCACCTGCGTCCACTGGCCCCAGGCGTCCTCCCAACCACACCGCCTCTCTCTCAAGAGCCCACGTTGGCTCAGGAGGAGAAGACCCTACCAGGCCATACGTAGCACTCGGAGTCCAAAACGCATCGCAGGTCTCCACGTAAAATGTGAAACCATCAGATGTTTAGATGAAAACAGGACCAAATCTTCAAGACCCGGAGTTAGGGAAAGAGTTTGTCAGCATGACACCAAAGGAAGCTCCGTGAAAGAAAAAAAAAAATGGATAAAGTGGGTTTCCTCGAAATTAAAGCTTTTGCTCTGTGCAAGATACTATTAAAAGGATGAAAACACAAGCCACAGACTGGGAGAAAATGGCTTGCAAATACCCAGCAGAGGATGGGTATCTAAAATATATAAAGGACTCTCAAAAAATATATATATAAAAGATTCTCAAAACTCAGCAGTAAGGAAACAAGCAACCCAGTTAAAAAATGGACAGAGACAGGAAAAGACATTTCACTGAAGAGGATATGCAGATGGCATATAAGCCCATGAAAAGATGCTCAACATCATTAGCCATTAGGGAGATGCAAATTAAAACCGCGGTTGGCATATCACTACACACCTGTCAAAATGGGTAAAATGAAAAATAGTGATAATGCCACATGCTGGTAAAGATGCAGAGAAACTGAGTCACCCATATGTTGCTGGTAGGAATGTAAAAAGGTACAGCTACTCTGGAAGAGTCTGGTGGAATTTTGTTTTGTTTTTCAAAATTAAACACGTGGAGAAAAAGAAAAAACTAAACATGTGCTTGTCGTATGACCCAACAATTGCACTCCTGGGCATTTATCCCACGGTAATGAAAATTTACGTTCACACAAAAACCTGTGCGTGCGTGTGAACAACTCAGATGTCCTTCGATGGGTGAACGGTTAAACCAGGTGTGGTCCCTCCGTTCGTGAAATACCACTCAGGTCTGAAAAGGAATGAACGCGACAACTCGGATGGATGTCAGGGAATTATATGAAATAAAAGAAGCCAGTGTCAGAAGGTTCTACGCTATACAATTTCATTTACATAACATTCTTGAAACGACAAAATTATGAGACGGGGAACAGACGAGTGGTTTCAGGGTGGCGGGAGGCAGGTGGCTGTAGAAGCATGAACAGCCCTCGTGACGGAGTCTGGTCTGTGTCTTGGCCACGGTGATGGTCACGTGGATGCGCATGGATGACAGTGCCTAGAAACACACACACACACACACACACACACACGAGTGCATGTAAAATTTGAAACCTGAAGGGTCAAAAGGTTGTATTAATGTCAGTTTCCTGTTTATAATATTGTAAGATGTTACCACTGAGGGAAACTGAGTAAAAGGTGTATGAGATATTTCTATATTCATTTTTCTTTTTTGAACAGCTTTATCGAGATAATTCATAGATGTACAATTTATTCATTTAAAGTGTACAATTCAGCGGTTTTTAGTCTATTCATAGAGTTGTTCAACCATTATAATATAATTTTAGATACTAAATATATGATAATATATTTAGGTAATATAATTGGTAATAGTATCAATTAGTCAATCAAATAATAGGATAATATTTAGATGATATAATTTTAGAACATTTTTATCGCCCCCGAAAGAAATCTATTAGCAGTCACTCCCTCCCCGCCCCCCAGCCTCCGGCAGCCACTAACCCGCTTCCTGTCTCCGTGGACGTGCCCAGTCTGGACATGGCACATACATGGAGTCACGCACTGTGTGGCCTCTGCGTCCGGCTTCTGTCGCTGAGCGTCCTGTGTTCAAGGTCTCCGTGTTGTGACGAGTGTCAGGGCTTCGCTCTTTTTGTGGTCAAATAATATTTCATTGTATAACGTACATTTTATTTATTCATTCTTTCGCTGATGGACATTTGTTTTTTTCCTATTTTTTAGCTATTATGTTTTGTTTTGTTTTTACACTTACAGTACCTGGTCTTCCTAGGTGGTCTCCCATCCAAGTACTAATCAGTCCCGACCCTGCTTAGCTTCCGAGATCAGACGGGATCGGGCTCGTTCAGGGCGGCATTGCCACAGACCTATAAATTTTTAGCTATGAGTATGCACATACAAGATTCTGTGAGCATGCATAGAAAAGAATTTGCATGGACATATGTTTTTATTTCTCTTGACTTAGGAGTGGAATCGCTCCCCGGGTCTGATGATAACTCTGGGGAAGCCCGTTTCCAAGGTATTTGCCCCATTTCAGAATCCCGCCAACAACGTCTGAGGGTCCCGATTTCTCCACATTTTCGTCAGCATTTGTTATCGTCTGTTTTACTTTAGCGATTCCATGGCTTGTGAAAGTGAATCTCACTACTGCTTCGGGCTACCTCATTCCTGATTTATCGATTCTCATTTTGTATGGGAAAGTGACTGGTGACAACCGCTTTATAATTCACCATCGTACAGCGCTGTATGCATATTGCTTTGTGCTGGCGAGTGCCAGGATTTACAATAGCCCAACGAGTTGACAATATCGAGAGTAATGAGTTAAAGGTGCACATAAATCTAAACTTAATTTATAAAGACCGACTCCAGATGCATTCGGGGACCACTCTCGTGATATATTATCTTGTTTACTAACAAAAACAACTTCACTTTGCGTCTGCATTAGTGCATGTATCTAAATTCATAAACTTTGAGAAAGGCAGATGACCCCAATTTCTTGAATTTTCACTTAAAACCTTCAGGATCACGTAACGATGAATGTTTGTTGGTCTTTCTAGGTGCGTTCATGATTTCTCGGCCAGGAGTAGCTATAGATTCTTGCATCCAGCTAAAATAGTTATTTTCTGTTTAATCCACATACATGCGTAATTACGTTTGCGCTGGTGGGAATAGCAGGAAGTCTGGTCGAGATTCCATCTGAATTCCAAGACTGAGCTAATAGAGGCTCCTCACAGCCAGTCTCAGGCAGCAATGAGTATTAAATTTTATATCTAAAATTATTTTTCACATTATGCATTTGTAGATTAGCGAGTTTTATGTCTTTGCATGTTTGGTTTCTCCAAAATTATTTTTCAACCTCGATATAGCAACCAAGCCCTAGATAGATGCTTGGGAATCATAGGTATATGTAAACTAGAATTGTATGAATTTTCTGTGATAGGTATACGATACACCATTCTATGTTTTCTCTGTTTTAAAACAAATAGAACCACTGGCTTTATTTTTCCTATTTGGTATTACTACAATCCTTATACTACTGGACATTTGTGACTATTTGGAGGGTTTTTAAAAAGTTCACACAGATGCGTACAGATAACATTCTTCTATTTTCCTTTACATTGACCCACTCAAAGAGAGTTAGTGAAAAAGAAGTCGGTTTGGCCTCACTTCTGCAAGACCCAGATACATCGAAGCATCTCTTCAGAGCGCCCGTTTGAAGCTGTAGAGGAGTTACTCACAGAGGTGTGGGCAGGGGTCTGGGGAACCCGCGGGGCGCAGTGTGGTGGGAGCTGTGACCACGTCCAGGCCTGAGTGGGCAGGGGGCGAAAGGGGTCGCTGGAGTCGGTGGCAGCTGACACTTGGAGAGGGCACAGTGCACAGCAGCTGTGCAGCGGAGTGGGATCTGGGAGAGTAA
>NW_024347793.1:1228837-1231560 GCF_902729225.1 Pteropus medius | reverse complement strand
TCTCTCTCTCTCTCTCTCTTCTCCCTCCGCTCCTTTCCATTGGTTGAACCCAACAAGATCTGGCCAATAGGAGACTGAGAGTTTCGTCTAGGCGGACGAGCCTCTCCCACCCCGAGGGCATGGGTAGAAAGTATTGAGAGGGGATGTGGGGAAGAGGATGATGGACAAATGGAGAATTTCCAGCACAAACCCAGAGCTCTGGCTTTCCTGGGGCCTGTCATCTGAGTTCCTTGTAAGGTCTGGCCGGCTCCCTGCTCATGCTGTGTGGCTGGGGCTCACAGTGAGATGCCGAGAGGTGGGCTGAGCCCAGTCAGAGCAGGTGATAATGAGGTCCTCTGGGGGAGGAAATGGCCAGGTGACTCTGGCTAGGATTGGACTGAAATGTTTTCTTCCAGGATGGAGCCTAAATTATTCATCCCGATGTCCAAGACCCTCTCAGGCCCAGCTCCCAGCCTTTCGTCATCTCCCCCAGCCTGGTTCTTCCAGCCCTGCCCACCGCCCCACCTGCACGTTCTTGCATTCAGCTGATTCGGTCTCAACGCTCTTGGCATCAAGTCCTTGCCCGCACGAGCTCCCTGCCGAGCACACCCTCCCACTGCATGCCCCCTCTCCAGATCCTACCACTGTGAGATCTGGGCGGCAGCACGTGGGCTGAGGCTTAAAGACGAGGAGGAGCCCATCACCGGAACAGCCAGGGAAGAGCATTCGGGAGACGGCAGAGGCCCTGAGGTGGGAATGTGTGCGTGGGTGGGAGGAGCAGCCGGGAGGCCGGTGTGGCTGGAGCAGAGTGGAGGGCAGAGAGGTGGTCAGGGCAGGAAGGCCACGCAGAGGCTGAATGTGGGGGGCTCTCTTAGACCATGGTGGGTAGTTTGGGCTTGACTTGAGTTCAATGAAGGATGATTGGAGAATGTCTTAGTCTGCTCACGCAGCTGTAACAAAATACCAGAGATTGAGTAACTCAGAAAACAAACATTGGTTTCTCACCGTCTTAGAGACTGAGAAGTCCAAGACCAAGGTGCCAGCAGATTTGGTTCCTAATGAGAGGCTCCTGCTGACTTGCTGACACTGCCTGCTTGCTGTGTTCTCATATGGAGGAGAGAGGAGCTCTGGTCCCTCCCTCTTCTTAGAAGGATGCTGATCCCATTGTGGGGCTCCACCCTCAGGACCTCATCCAACACTAATGACCTCCCGAAGGCCCCACCTCTAGAAACCAACTCACCGAGGGGTAGGGCTTCAGCATAGGAATTTGGTGGGGAAGGGTATAAGCATTCAGATCATAACAGAGTTTGAATGAGCGAGCGAGTAACGGTTTGGATGGATGGATGAATGAATAAATGAATAAAAGCAATGAGGCTGATCCATAGTTGCAGCACTGGTTCACTCAGAGCCCACTGACTACTAGTGGCACCTGGTCTACCTTAATATCCCCTGAGACTGCCTCCCTCCCTCAGCCTGGCCCCTACTGTGTGCCCCCCAGGGACAGGTCGCCTTGGCTGATTCAGAGATGCTGCAGTGGCAAGGCCCATCCTGGCTCTATCTTAATGACATCCAAACAGCTCCACAAAACCAAACAGCTCATACCATACAATTATTATAAAATATTAAAATGACTCACAAAATAAATTATTCACACACCTCATGTTCTGCTTCCAGGTGTTTGGGGACTAATGAGATTTTTTTTTAGGCGGGGAGTAAGGAGTGGCCCTTGGGAATCGGAGGAGTGCTGAGAGATTGTCTACCAATCATGTCATCGTACAGATGGGGACACTGAGGTGCGGGGGTAACTGGAGTGAAGAGGCAGAGCTGGGGCAGGGAACGATGACCACGTATGCCCCGATGGGAAGCCACGCACGATGGCTGATGTTTAGGTAGGGTGAGAAGCGAGGGTCTTTACTAACCGCTCCCCCCAGCTGCTGGAGAAAGTTGGGTATTGCAGGCAGCAGGAAGGGCTTGGAGCTTTCAGAGTGGTTGGGACGGGGAGAGAAAGACAGAGACATGGAGAGATGGACAGAGAGACACTGAGAGCTATAGAGAGACAGAGACACACAGAAAGAGGCAGAGAGATGCACAGAGTGATACAGAAAGAGACAGAGAGACAAAGAGAGAGACACACAAAAAGAGTCAGAGACAGAGACACAGAAACAGTGAGAGACAGGGACATATAAAGACATATGTAAAAAGACAGAAAGACACAGAAGCAGAGACAGACAGAGATAGGCAGACAGGTAGGCAGAGACGGAGGGAGACAAAGAGATATATGGAAAATATCAGAAAGAAGCATACAGACACAGGAAAACAGAGACACAAGACAGACATGCAGAGAGACACATAGAGACAGAAACAGACAGAAAAGAGATGCACAGAGATACAGAAAAAGACATAGAGATAGAGAGACAGACAGAGAGACACAGAGAGACTAAGAGACTAGATCAGATGTTGCTGCTTTCAGCTCATGATCCCCTGAATTCTCACTTGGGTAGATAGAACAAACGCTGGGGTCAGGTGGGGCTTGGGAGGTCAGGGCCCCCAGTGGGGGAGGCTCTTCCTACCCGAGGCCGCCGAGACAGGATCCGAGGTGGGAGTTTTGGGGAAGAGCCCCGTGGGTTCCTGCAACCCCGGATTCCGCAGTCAGGCGGTTGTGGGGTATAAACTCCCTCCTCAGGAGCCGTGGCGAGCAGGGCGCGGGAGCCGCTCACACGTGCGCGTTTCAGCACCACGGACAG
>NW_024347793.1:1217495-1227683 GCF_902729225.1 Pteropus medius | reverse complement strand
TTCAGCCCTGCATCCTATTCTTCCAGTCAGAAGTGAGGTAGGCCTGGGCAGAAACGGAGCTTTGCACAAACAGTTCTGACTTCCCTAGTGCAGTTTTTTGTTAACTCGGCTCACCCCCGTGCAGGTTTCTGGTGGGCACAAACTGGGGGCTTAAACAGCAGACAGTTATGGTCCCACAGTTCCAGAACCTATCGGTTCAGGATTAAGGTGCTGGCAGGGCTGGTCCCTTGTGAGAGCTGTGAGGGAACGGTCTGTTCCAGGCCTCCCGCCTAGATTTGTAGTTGGTCGTCTGCACGTCCACATGGCGTCCTCCCTTTCTGTGTGTCTGTGTCCAAATTTCCCCGTTATAAGGACACCAGCCATATTGGCTTAGGGACCCGCCGTCTCCAGTATGACCTCACCTTAATGGAACCAATTATATCTGCAATGACCCAAATAAGGGCACATTCTGGGTCTTGGGGGTTAGGACGTCAACAAATGAATTTGTGGGAGACACAATCCAACCCATAGCACCTACCAGTGAGAGACTCCTGTCTTTCTGTTGATTTCTGTCTGTCTGTCTGTCTCACAGTCCATCTCTGATTGTGTGTGTATGTGTGTGTGTGTGTGTTTCTCTCTCCTCTGTCCGACCTCATTTCCACCCCAGGACCCTTGCACGTACCCCTTACTCTTGCAGTTCTGGCTCCTTCTCGGCTCGGACGCCCCCTCCTCAGTGAGGTCAATCCAACTCACCTCCAACCCTCCTCATCGTCTTGCTGTTCTTCAAACCTACCGAGCACTTTCCTGCCTCGGGGCCTTTGCCCTGGTCGTTTGCTGTGCCTGGAACGAGCTTGGCTTCACACAGCTCCTTCCCTCATTTTATTCAGGTCTCGGCTCAGAGTCACCTAGAAGCTAAGGAGTCTCCCTCTGGCCGTCGCTCCCAGTGGCCCTCCTCCCCGGCTTCGCTGGCCCACCACCTGTCTCTACCTCCAGGTAGATTACAGCCCATTGCTTTAACTGACACTTTCTGTCTCCACCCTAGACTGTCAGCCCCAACAGGGTAGATATTGTTGTTTGTTTTGGTCCCTGCTGTGTCCCCGGCTCCTAGACCAGGGCCTGGCTCGAGCACAGTTGTCAATAAATGTTTGTGGAATGGAGGATCACGACTAATTAGATCTTAGAATGACCGCACAGACCTCGAGCATTATAAAAGCTTGGGATTTGCTCTTGAGTCCCTGGCTTAGAATTGTCACCAAACCTTAGAATCAAACGGAAAGGAGTCTGGGAATCCTCCCACTCCAATTCCCTCCATGGCCTCTGGGGCACAGTTCTCTAGCTTGTCTTGGTTATCTCCTGTGATGGGGACCTCATTACCACTTAAGAAGCCCATTCGGGTTTCGGATAGTTCCACAAGTGTGAAGATTCTTCCTTGAGACCTGAACCCAGGCTTTTCACCTTGTGGTTCCCGTTAGTCTCAGAGGCGCCCCTCCCCCACTCCCTGAACAACCAGTCCACTCTCTCCGCCCCAGGAGTCCTGGGTTGAGGAAGGGGTTTGAGAATCCTGCTTTTTGAGGCTCAGCCCCCCATTCTTCAGCCTTCCCTGAACATCTCTGAAAAAGATGATAGCTGAGCTGATCACTGAAGTGTGAGCTGATAGCTGAGGTGTGAGCCGATAACTAAAGTGTGAGCTGATAACTGAGGTGTGAGCTGATAACTAAAAGGTTAACTGATCAGGGAAGTAAGTGCTGGCTGATAAGGAAAATGCAGAAGATAACTCAATAGAGTGCTAGGTAAGAACTGAAGTGCTTTGGCCAAGATCCCACCCTCCCCGCCCCCCCTTTCCTTGTCAAGGACATACTGAACACCTACTGTGTGCCAGGCTCAGTGCTGGGAGTTATAAAGATGGATTAGGTGCAGTCTCTCCGTTGGGACACTCAGTCTGACACTTCTGAGATCTTCTCGGAAGCTCCAAAGCCAGCAGAGTCTTTGACACCAAGGAGCTATAATAGTGCGGTGGGGTGGCAGGCAGCCGGAAGATTTTCCCCCTCGGCTCCCGCCTGCTGGTAAAGTGAACCCCTGAATCCTTGGCACTTCTGGGCCGGCTCCCTCCTCTCTCGCGTGGGCGGCAAGCAACTTCATCTGGCCCCAATGGCTGTCACTCAGTCCTAGTCAGATAGGAGACAACATGGTTGCCATGGAGATGAATACGCTTCCCCCTGGGGGGGCCGGGAACCGAGGGAGCCAGAAAGTGCTTGAGGATGTGTGAACAGGCACAAAATGACCCAGGCCTGGTGACTCAAGTGGCGCAATGGTGTAGGTTAACTCCTTCACTGCCGCCCGCTGCTCTCTGCTCACGCTCCGCGTCCTCGAGGGACCAGGATTTCGGCATCAGAGCCGACGGCACCGGTCGTGGGGTGTCTTGGGCCAGCTCTCCTGGCGACCTAAGCCCCCTGCACCTCGGCAGCCTCAGCGGAAAGTGGCCCGAGCAAGGGCGCTCATTGATGGACGCCTGTCACGAGCCTGGCGCTGTCCTAGCTCCCTCGGGATGTCTGGGCCAGTGGGAGGGGGTTGGTCAGACTGCAAAGAAACAGGTGAATTACAGAAAAAAATCGGCGTATGGGAACGACAAGAGAATGGAGGGATGTGATAGGAAGCGAAGGAGGAAGAGAGGGGGACATTTAGCTGGGGGTCAGGAAGAAGCCTGAAAGGAGGTGACAGCTGAGCTGAGCCTTCAAGGGCGAGGAGAAATCTGGGAGAAAAGAAGTCCTGATGAGGGAACAGCCTGTGCAAAGGCCCCGAGGCAGGACCGCACCGGGCAGGAATAGAAGAGAGAGGGGGAGGGAGGGGCCAGGGCAAGGAAGGGCCAGGGCAGGTTGCGCAGGGCCTTGTGGGCACGGGGAGGACTATGGATTTTTACCCAGAGGGAGGTGGGGGCCCTGGAGGGCTGTGGGCAGAGGAGGGGCGGGGACCTGAGTCGGGCGCTCACAGATGCCCTCTGGTGGCTGCTGTGCGGAAGACAGGCTGTGGGGCAGGAGGGCGGTCGCAGGGCACCGGGATAGAGGTCACTGCCCTGGTCCCAGCGAGCGACGTCGGGCCCGCCAGGCAGAGGCCTCTGCCGGCCTTGCTGTGTCTTCTTTTATGGTCGCACTGGAGCATTTACATATTGAAATACATGGAAGTTTATTATAAAGAATATTCTTTTTATTTCTCTTTTGTATTACAGGAGCAAGTTATGTTCTCTGAAATTACATGTGTAGGCCGGTTATGTTGTCTGTTAATTTTACTCTAGGATCGGCTCAGACTCAGCCCTGGAGTGGCCCCTGGTGTGGACAGGGCCTGGCAAATGGTGAGCGCTTAGTATTGGGGGCCTGTGGTTCACGGGGTCACAGGGCAGAGGTCGGGTGGAGGCAGGGCTCTCCCCAGGCTTCTGGGAGTTCCAGACAAGTTGACCCCACATCCCAAGGACCTAGTTACAGGCTCCCCTCAGCTCTCTCGTGGATGGAGAAACAGACTTTCAGGGAGGGTGAGCCCTTTTCCCAAGGCCACACAGCCTGTCACACTGAGCCTGAGGTTTAAACTGTGACTATCCTGGCCAGCTCAGATGCCCTGAGGACACAAATATTTGCTCTGCTTCTGGGGGGGAACCTCGTTCCCCAGTCGGCCTAACCCCTCCCCTCACGCTTCTGGCTCCAGGGTAGCCCTGGGCTGGTTAGTGGGACTGTCACATCCTTCAGCACAGTGATCGGTTTGGAAGTGGCCACGTGACTCAAACCCAGTCAATCAGAATCAGACGTAGACTTTGCCAGAACCGATAGGCAGGAGGGTCCTTATTTCTGCTCTGGTTGCTGATTGGGAAGAGAGAGGTGAGCCTGGAGCTTGGGGCCCTCTCGACGCCCTGAGCGAGGGGCCTGACTGTGGATGAAGCCCCCCCAGAGGAAGCCAAGCTGTCGCTGAAAGAGGCAGACTTCCATTGACCTTGCCTCGACTCCTGGGTCCAGCTATGCCTGAAGCTGTCCCCCGGCCTTCGTGGTTGCTAGACGGGGGGTTTTGTTTTTGTTTTGTTTTCTCGAATCTGTTTAAGTTCCGTTGCTCACAACCTGAGGTACCAGGATTCTTACGCGCAAAGTCCACGTGCCGTCACGGTGCCGGGCTCTCTCTGTGCTGGGCAGGCATCATAAAGGGGCACGAGGAGACTCTAGGAGACAATATATTTATATTTAGATTGCGGTGATGGTTTCATGGGAACAGTTATATGTTCGACCCTATCAAAGTGTTTACTTTTGCACATCGATATGTCAAGTATGCCTCAATAAAGGCATATGTTTAAAAAACAGCATCGATAGCATCATTTCAGCTCCTAGATTCAGCCATACCTGAAAGCAGAGACCTTCAGACTTTTCAGATACATAAGCCGGACAGTGTCCTTTGGGGGAAAGAATAATAATTACTATTAATTTTATTTCATTGTCAGTTTTTGGTGACCCTGCTCTGTCTCTTTCCTGTCACGATCTAGATTCAAGAGGAGACCAAGAGAAGGCAGTGGCGTAACGCGATGCCTCTAAAAATGTGTTCGGGAAACTGCTGTGGATAAAAATTTATGTTTGAGCTTCTCTGGGAAACTGCTCACCAGGTGTCTCTTCTGCAGGACTTGTCAGAGCCTTTACTATAGAAATAGGACAGCGCTGAGGCTTGCTCTACGCAGTCTCCCAGAGGTCCCCAGCAGGACCGAGTCTCAGAAGGTCACAAGAGTCACTGCTCGTCGCTGCCCCCGCATCGGCTCCTTCTCTTGCCAGTCTCCATCTCCACTCCCTCTCAGCTCCTTCCTGGAACCGCGTCCCGGACGCCCCCACAGAACCCAGACCCAGAGCTCCGAGCCCCTCCCACTGGACCCCATTGTTCACTTGCGTTTCCCCTCGCCTGTTGGAATATGCCAGAAAAACCAGAAGGCCCCTCTCCTTCTGGCCTGGGGAGAAACCATCTCCTCATCAGTTGCCTGCCCGAGTCTTGGCTTCTGCTGTGCCTCCGCCCAGCCGAATTCTCACTCCGCGGCTCAGGATTCTGCTCAACGCCGGGGCCCAAAGTGACTCTGGATTATTAAATCCATAGCGTGAATTTGCACAGCGAGAAGCGAGCCCTTCCTCTTGGCTGCCTCTGATGACGTGAAGGAGAGAGGCTCCCCTGGGACTTGGGTCTCTAACTCCTCTGTCTCTCACTGATCCTCCTTTCAGCAAAGCGAGAGCTGGCTGCAGGCTCCAAGCCCCGGCGGGCGGCGACACCTCTCTAGACAGAATACCCGTGTTTTGTTTCCACCGCGTGCGTTCGGCCGCCCACCTTGTGCTTGTGGCAGGTGTGACCAGCTCTCATTTCCAGGAGAGAAGCAGAGACTCTGTTTTTAAATACACGTGCTTGAGAAGACATGAGTCAGTTGGAAGGCAGATACTAAATACATTCTGGAACAGGTGGGGTGCCGGCGTGGCAACAGCCTTTACCTTTGATACTTTGGAAACGCTCCCCTCTTTCAGGAAGCCCTCCAGATTGCCCTGGCCAAGCCTGCAGGGTCTCTGCTTTGCTTCCCAAAGACACGCACGTTGGCTCACACAGGGCGCAATTTTCATCTCAGAAGCGTAGAGCAATGGCAGGTGTCTCTGGGCCTCAGTCTCCCTGTCTGTGCCGGAAGGAGGGACATGGGGGCAGCAGCTCTGGGGTCCTGGGGGATGGAGGGCACGTGCCTCCGTGCCTGCTAGACCTGCCTTCCGCAGCTGCTGGTGTTGCCATGGTTACCAAGCAAGCCTTCCCCCCTCTCTACCCGCCAGCCCCTCATCCTCAGACCAGGCCTTTCCAGGGACCAAGGCTCCTGGGTGTCATGGAAACGGTTTCCAGGCACCCACAGCGGGCTTCCCCATTGGCTGGCAGAGCTTACAGGTAAAGGTCACCCTCGGGGTCACTTCTAGGGGCCAGAGCTGTGTTCAAGGTCCCCAGGCATGTCAAGTGGGATGTCTGGTGGGAATCTTGATTTTTAACCCATTCGCTCCTCAGGCGGACCCTCTCCAAGTCACCTGGGTGGGGCCGGGACCTTTAGCCACTCCCTCCAAGCTCCCGAAAGTCCCCAACAAAAGCAATGCACTGGGCTAGCTTCGCGAATGTGGCATTCGGTGATGCCACCAGGCAGCCTCTGTGCCTTCTTCTAGAACCTTCATTCAGCAGTGGGGGCTGCCACAGAGCAGGGGCTGAGGGCCAGGACCCTGTGCTTAGAAGCAGGGGAGAACACCGCTGGGGCTGGGACTGGGAGATTGGGAAAAAAATGACAGCAGGTAACATACTTGTGAAGTCACTTCCTGTGTGCCAGGCCCTGTTTTAGATATAATATAATAACTCACTCAGTCCTTACAGCAAGGTAGGTATCATTATCCCCATTCTAGAGATGGAGAAACTGAGGTTCAAACAGATCAAATGCTTTGCCCAAGTTCATGCAGAACGGACAGGATTCAAACGCAGGCCACATGGCTCCAGCGTCACCACCAGGCTCTTGGGTGCCTCTGATAAATGTGACCGAATGTTCCCAGGTGGAGATGGGGGCAGGGGTCTGGGACTGAGAGGGAGCTGCCAGGAGGTGGCGGAGACCCTGGGTAGCCAGCGGGAGAGACGGCCGCTGCCCAGAGGCAGTTCCGGGGGCTTCCAGACCCTTCTGAAATCTCCACGGGGACTGTAGAGCCACCGCAACGAAACTGACAACCCGAGTTTAAGAGGTGAGGCTGCCGTGCAAACCCAGCTTCGGGACAGTCCCCTCGGGCCCCTGGCCACTTCGTCCCTTGCAAACGGATGCTGCAGTTGGCCCCCTGATCCCTGGACATCTGGAAGGGAACTCAGGCTGAGAAAGGTCACGAAGGAAAGTGACTCAGGGCGACAGGTATTCTGTGATGGTCCCGCGTGTCTGTCCCATGGGGATAATGATACCTACCTTGCTGAGAGGTGACTGAGGGGCCCGGGGTAGTGGGTGGACGGAGCCGGGCACAGACACGCCCGGTACTTTGGGGTTAGGGGGATCCAGAGAAGGGACCAGGGAGGACAAGCAAAGAGGTGACATTGGAAGAGGGGATGTTGAAACTAGGGCTTAAAAGGTGAGCAGGAATTGGCTGGGCAAAAGAGAGGAGGGTTCCAGGCAGAGGGGTCAGCCCGCGCGGAGGCCCTGGGGCCGGACAGTGCAAAGGCCCTGGGGCCGACAGAGGGTCGCAAGGTGACCCACGAGGCTGGGTCAGAGTGATGAGGGAGGGGATGGGGTCACAGAGGACATGGAGATTGCTATGGATGGAATGTCTGTGTCCCCCCAAATGTGTACGCTGAAACCTAACCCCTAATGTGATGGGGTTGGGGGGCAGGGCCTTTGGGAGGTGAAGAGGTCGTGAGGGTGGAGCCCTTACAGAAGAGACCCCAGAGGGCTCCCTGGCCCCTTCCACCATGAAAAGGTGGATGTCTATGAACCGGGAGCTGCCGTCGCCAGACGCCAAGTCCCCCAGCGCCTTGACCTTGGACTTTCCGAACTGTGAGAGATAAAGGTCTGTTGTTTACAAACCCTCCAGTCTATGGCGTTCCGTTAGAGCAGGCCCAATGCACTAAGACAGAGAGATTCACTATGCAAGGGAAGTTAGGAGGGCTTCTTGGAGGAGGTGACATTTGAGCAGATCCGGGCAGAGGGAACAGTACAGGCAAAGGCCCTGAGGCTGGGCTGTGCCTGGAGTATGCAAAGAACGGCAGGGAGGTCCACGTGGCTGAAACAGAGTTAGAGGTGCTGAGGGCAGGGAAGCAGCTGGGACCATACTTGGAAGGTGCTGTCACACTTGTCCAGGCGAGTGACGATGGTGGCCAGGCCAGGCAGCGGAGGTGGCAGTGGGCTGGAGAGCAGTGCTTGGATTCGAGGCATAGTTTGGAGTTAAAGCCCCAGGTTTCAGAGCCGGAAGGAAGTGGGGAGGGAGGGACATGGAGGAGTCAGGGATGACAGTCAGGATGGGGTGCTTTCCTCCCCCGCGTGGGTAAATTCTAGGGCTAGTTTTGGCCGCAGACAGATGGTGGGCCGGGAGCAGCTCGGGGGCCACCCGGCCTCCCGGAGACGTCACCGTGCATCGTGGCGTCCTAGCACCCACCAGCTGCCGGCAACATGCAGCCCAGATGTTCCATCCTGGGGACATCTGTGCCAGGCCCTCCCCAGCATCCAGAAGGTTTCATGTGCAGGGCAGCATCTGGGATGCCTCGGCTGGGGAGGCAGCAGAGCGGGCCGGGCCTAGGAGGGGGCCCCTTTGTTTGGGCCACGTAGCTGTCCCCAGCTCTCATGGGGGCGGGGGACACACAGGAGGCAGAGCTCAGAATGGCTGGCACGGTGCTGGGGGTGGGGTCTGTCCTGCTTGAATCATCAGATATAAACCACTTCTTGGAAGGAGAGAGGTCTGGGGGTCCCACACCAGAACCCTGGGGCTCACGATTGGCCAATCTGCACCTCCAGGCCTGTGCCTGACAGCCCTCCTGCTGGGAGTGTCCTGCTCATTCTGCTGGTCCATTCTCTCAACAAGTTTGCAGTGAGCACCTACTGTGTACCGCGCACCATTCTGAGCACCAGGAAGACGGTCGCCACCAAAACACTTCCAAATCCCTGATCTCACGGGGCTCAGCCGAGTGTGAGACGGGCAATAACAAACAAATGAAGAAAATATTTTCAAAGAGGAAAGAGAACAGAACAATGTGAAAGAAAGGACCAGGAAAGCTTCTTCAGCTGGGGGTAGTCAGGGAGGGCCTCTCAGAGGAGGTGACATTTGAGCTAAGAGCAGAAACAGGAAGAAGAGCCAGCCCCTAATAGGGGGAGGACATTTCAGAGGGAACAGCAAGTGCAAAGGCCCGAGGCAGGACCGTGCCTGGTGTGTTGGCAAGATAGCCAGGAGGCCCTTGTGGTTGGAACTGAGTGAGCGAGGGAGAGGAGAGGCAGAGGCCGTAGTGGAGGGAGAGATGGGGGTGGGGGTCCCACAGGGCTGTGGAGATAGCCTCGCATGAGGAGAGCGCCCTGTGCAGGCAGAAGGAGCCCAGGAGGAGGAGCAAGTCTGTGCGGACCTCAGAGAGGGTGATGCACGTGCCCGCAGACACACAGCGACACCCCCCCTCCCGGCCTTTCCCCACGACCCGGAGATTCGGGGGCCCCAGAACTCAGTGGAAACTTTTCTCCAAGCAAAAGAATTATCAACGTATATATCAAAAAAGACCGGCGTGGCCGGCACCGCGGGATCTCCCAGCCGTGTGGGAAGGCGCCCGGGGAAGAAGGGACAGGAAGAAAGAGAAGCTCAGTCTTTCTCGTGTCCTTATCCGAGTAAATTGAGACGTATTTGCGAAAGTGTCAGGGAAACCTCCAGGAGAGAAACTATAAAATCACACAGCTGCTCTGAGGGCCCGTGACAGACAGCTCAGATTAATGTAGCTGTATTTTTACGGTCTGTTAACAACTGATATGGGTTTTAAATATATTATCTTCCATTGTATTGTCTGTCATTTAAAAAACTGTTCATGTCTCCTGTGTTTGCTTTTTAAAGGTTCTTATAGAACCTTCCGCCGTGGAGCTTCCAGATCTTTTTTCCTCCCGTAGATACATCACTGCAGATCTTCCTCTCCCCCTGAGCTAGGTTTTCCCTGGCACTTTCATGGGTAATTTACCACAGAACCTACCGGAACCCCTTGGGTTTCTTAACTCACGGAGGAGCTGCTGGAGGCCGGATTCCTGTCTGGTCGGGGGTTTCTGAGATGTGTAGACGGAGCTACTGCAGATGGATAGACAGCGGTGAGGGTGTCTCGGGCCTCCATTGCCGTGTCTGTCAAAAGGAGCTTGACCTCACAGAGCTCAGGCCGTTACGGAGGCTTGTAGCGGTCAGCTAATGCTGCGGCCACGCCACGCAACAGACCGCCCCCCGCATCTCAGCGGCTTGTAATGACAAGCACCGGTCTCTCGCTTACGGCTCTCCGCTTTCTCTCTCTTGGTGAACCCATCGGCTTCGGAGATTCCTGCCAAGTCCGAACCCCACCCCGAGGTGCTTTCTGTGCTCTAGACCAGGAAGCCAGAACCTCCCCGTGAGGCAGGACCCAGATGGAACTTGGCGTCCTTATTATAAACCTTCACGTCCTCTTCTGGGGAATGGTCCCGCCACCCACCTTGATCGAGGACCCGGGGGTCTGCTGCCC
>NW_024347793.1:1214063-1214449 GCF_902729225.1 Pteropus medius | reverse complement strand
GCCTTCGTTTGGGACACCCTCCCTCCGTATGCCCCCATGGCTGTCTCCTTCTCATCAGTCACATCTCAGCTCAACGTCACTGCCTCAGAGACGCGCTCCTAACCATCCCGGCTGACGCTGCGTCCTCCCAGCCACACCCCGCTTCAGTTCTGCCCGTCAGGTAGCATGTTCGAAACGATCGTTTTGTTCACTTACCTATTCTCTGTCCCTCTCCAGCTTCCAGCAGCTCCAGGAAGGTGGGGAATGGCGTCCCTTCTGTCCTCTGCTGGGTCTCCGGTGTCTAGAACAGGGCTGGGCAGGCCGTAGTCACCGAGGTTTGTTGAATGAATAAATGAACAAACAGAGACAGAGGGTAAGAACACAGTCTTGGGCATCAAACAAAGTCG
>NW_024347793.1:1188165-1212786 GCF_902729225.1 Pteropus medius | reverse complement strand
GTGTGCTAAGTCCTGTGGCGGGCCTTGTCATTTATAGCAGTAAGTCAGACAGAATCACTGTCGAGATGGTGACAATGTGATGGGGACATGGGCAGTAATCAGCGTGGAAAACGACAAACGCTTTCGAAAGGGCCGTGAAGAAAAATAAAGCAGAGTGAGAGTGGAAAGTGATGGGGATGGGCTTCTTTCAGGTGGGGTGTCAGGGGGGGCTTCTCTGAGTAGGTGACAACTGAGCAAAGACTGAAGAGGGGAGGGAGAGATCCAGGTGGGTCCCTGGGGAGGGGGAAGCATTCCAGGTAGAGGGAACGGCAAGTTCAAAGGCCCTGGGGCAGGACCAGGCCTGGCGTGTTGGAGGAGCAGGGCGGAGGCCCGTGTGGCTGGAGCGGAGTGAGCGAGGAGGAGCGTGAGCTGAGGACAGGGAGGGGGCTGTGTGGAGCCACGCTTCGGGCTTGGGCCTGAGCTGTCTGGAGTGCAGATCCTGGACCTGCTCTTCAATAGTCTAGCGCCTTTGTCCCCAGGCAGGGTGTCACCGTTCCCGTGCCTCATTTTCCTCACTTGCCCGAGGGAGCCAATGACAGGCGTCTGCTCCTAGAACAGAGGAGGGTCTCAGTAGAGAGGTGAGAGATTTAATCTGGAACTTCTTTCCAAACCTCTCTTGGGCTGCCGGAGGCAGGGACGGAGGCCAGGAGGAGGCCAGGATAATCTCTAGACAAGAGGTGACAGCCTCTCGTGAGGGTCTGCAATGCCCTGCACAGGCGGGCTTGTCATATCCTCACCTTAAATCCCCAGGGTCACGTAGGTCCTGTTATTTCCACTCCGCAGGTGGAAAAACCAAGATTATTTTTTATCGGCGCCCCAGTTAGTACTGACGGAGTTAGGATCGTGTCCCCACCCCACCCCCAACCGTATCTGGTGTCCTTTACCCGTCTTTCTTTAAGAAGAATTTATTGATGTCCTTAATCTCTGCTCTGACCACAGAAGTAACTAAACTAACTGAAACGTAGCAGTAGAACTTGGCCGCCGCTCACCCGGTGTGTTTCCTTCCAGTCCCTTTTTTCTATGCGATTATCTACGTTGTCATTTATTTAATGGCAACATACCGTTTTTTAAAATTGATCCTCTATTGTGAAGTGTTGAAGTTGCCTCTGATGAGCACCTTATGGATCTGGAAATGACACCCTTGTAGCTACAAACGCGTTCTCACCCATGGTTATTTTCCCGGGAAGATGTCCTAGAATGCCTCATCAGGGCAGACGCGATCGTAAGACCTGCCCGCCCGTCCTTCTGCCTTCTTCTTCTGCTAATTTCAAAGAACGTTATTAGAAATCTTCACATAAGCCTCTCTGTACCAAGTAACTTTTCACACGTAAGCACGAAAAGCGAAAGAGTCATGACATACGTCCTTTTAACGAGGTGGGATAATCAAGGTTCTCGACGCAAAATATCGTGCAGCGAAGTCCTTCCTGCGCGCGACCCGTTGAGATGACCCCATTTCCGCTTTGTCGTTAGAAATATATTATTCCCTTATTGATTCTTGTTTTTGAGATGTATCTAGAATCTTCAATTTCATTTGTCTCCAGGGCTTTCTTTGCCTTCGTTGTTTTTATTTTTATTGAGGTGAAATTCACGTAACGATCATACCTTTTGGATGCATCTTTTCGGTGCAGATTGCCCAGTTCTCAGAAATCCGCCCCCCTCCCCCGGGATGACAGCTGTTGCTGTTTCTATGTGTTTCCTTCCAGTCTTTTCTTTCTCTGCATGTGGGCACCTGTTCCCTCCACGCCTGCTTTCATTTTCTTCATTATAAATCTAATTCAATGAATCTCTGAAGTGAGGACAGGGAATTTGTCTTTCTTGGTCACTGCAGTGGCGCCGGTGCCTGGAACGGCCTGACACCCAGTAGGGACTCAGTAAATACGGGGTGGATTAATTTATAAGCGATATCTCAAGACTCGTTTTATTTTTTTAACCCAGCGTGCTGACATGGCGGGACCTTTTCTGCAGGCGTGTGGATACGTCTGCGACATGATCAGTACAGGCTCAAGAGCAGATGTCCCTCTGAATAAAATGGAGATTTAAAGTCCCCCCTGCCCAAAGTCTCCTGCTGTCACGCTCCTGTTTAGCGGAACATCAGGGTGTCACCAAAGAGTCCTCCGGAAACATCCAGCCTACTTCTCTCCATGACAGTTGGGGACACTGAAGCCCAGGAGAGAGAAGCATCCTGCCCAAAGAGCCCAAAAAATAACAAGAGGGGCCCTTTTGTTTTTAAAGGACAGTGACTCGGATGGGTGACATTTGACTGGGACTATGCCACTTGCAGTCACGTGGTTTCAGTGGCCCGTCACTCACCCTTTTGATTGCTGACTGCACCCCCAGCTCGGGCCCACTCTGTGGCTGGGAACCCAGGCCAGCAGCCCCATGGTGTTGAGAATAATGATATTTATTGGCTTTGGAGCATTTCTTGAGCACCTACTATGGGCTAGGCACTGTACTCCACATATTATTATTTCCTTCGACTGTCACACGTTCTAATAAGGTGGCACTGTTATAACCACGACCGTTTTACAGAGCGGGAAAACCGAGGCTCAGGGAGGGGAAAGGAGTCATTGATAAGGAGAAAAGAAAGAGAGTGGCCAGGTAGGAGACACGGTCCCCTCGGAGCGGGCCCGGCAGCTGGAGCACGATGACAATCAGAGCCCCTTCGCTGGGAGTGGCCTCTGCGCCGGGCCAGGCTGGACACGCCCACACGAGGTCAAGAGTCAAAGAGCCCCACGAGGTTGGTTTGATGGACAAGGAAACTGAGGCGTGGTCTAGCGAAGCGACTTGCTTGAGCGGAGAAACCAAGGTCCCAAGAGGGGAGCAGGAGTGTGGGCCGCGGAGGGGAGGCCTGGCCCACCCCTGCTGGAAGGAGGGTTCTTCGGCTGACTGCCAATTCCGCAGCGAGGGGAGGGGAGGGAGGCCGACGGTAAATCTTCCTATGTTGAAAATGAACAGGGGGGGAGGTTTATTTCAGTGCAGATGCACCTCTCCAGAAGAGAGGACATCGACCCACCTCACCCCTCCCCGAGTCACCTCCCACGGTCCTCCATGCTGTGTCCATTCATTCAGGTCAAGCCCCCGACCCCGGCCAAGGCCCATCTCCAGTTTAGCACATGGTCAGCATCCTGCCTGAGCTGTCTGTGCTATACAGTCACACGTGCACATGCACGTGCGTGCACACACACACACATGCAGCAGTTCACAGGGGAAGGAACTGTGGCCCGAGAAGCTCCGGCAGGTGACATGCCCAAGGTCACTCAGCCGAGGGGGTGTGGTTGGCGTTCAGTTTGGCTTGCGACCAGAGTCTAATTTTTTAACTGCAGGCAGCTCTCTCCTCCCTTCATCCCTCGGAACCATTTAAATGATTACAAAGATGCTATTTTTATCTCAGAGAAAATTCAATTATAGACATTGACCTTTACGTGTTTCTTCCCCGGGCTCACGTGCTGCGGGGTGCGGAAGGTTCCTGTGAACGTTCTCGGCAGAGAAACGTCCTCAGAGGCAGAAACCCGAGAAGAGGCAGAGCAAGAGCGGGGGCCGAGGGCGAAGGTCGGAGGCCCTGGGATGGGAGGCGCGTCTCAGCCCTCAGGAGGAGCCGGCAGGCGGGAGTTCCCTCGTGGGTGCCTCCTTTTGGGGCCAAGATCAGAAAAACCCGGTCTGTACTACTTTTAAGCTTGGTCTCTTCACGGATTACCCACCTGGCCTCCTTGTCTATTCCATTTTCCCGGACAGATCTTTTCAGGTCTTAGCAACAGGAGATGCTCATTCAATGGGTTGGAACTTCCGTTCAGTATTTAATTATTCAACAAACAAATATGAACGGTGGGTCAGACGCCGTCCTCAGTGCTGGGAACAAATGGTGACCAGAACGGAATGGAAGTCTCCATTTCCAAGAGCCCATGTTGTGTGTTAAAACATAAACAAGTCGAATCTGCAGTGGGCGGTGAGAACCAGGGACAGACATCGAGCAGTACCAGAGGACGGAGGTGAGCGGGAGGGAAATCTTAAGCCAGGTGGGGGAGGCGCCTCGGTGAGAAGGTCACGATTCAGTACTAGAGAGCGAAGGGAGGAGGGGTGGGGGAGGCGGAGGCCGCAGTCTCACAAGGCAAAAGGCCTGGGGCAGGATCTGGCATGTTGAGGAACCATGAGGAGGAGGAGGCCTGGCTGCCGGGAGTTGGTCAGTGAGTGAGGGAAAGAGAGGGAGGAGGGGAGGGCAGGGAGGGGGCCCTGGAGGGCAAAGGGCAGAGGAGGCGCGGGACCTGACTCAGGTGCTCACAGGTGCCCCCTTATGGGGAGGACAGACTGGCGAGGGGCAAGGGCAGGCTGACTCGGGTGCTCGCGCACACTCTCTGGCGGCTGCTGGGGAAGAGGGCAGAAGCTGGGGACGAGGATGGAGGTGACCGCACTGGTGGGTCCGGGCCGGCGGCGGTGGAGCTGGATCAGGGATGTAGAAAATGAGGGAGAAATGGGTACTTTCTGGATAGGCCGTGGAGGCTGAGCCAATGGGGTTTTCTAAAGGACTGTGGGCGTGGGGAGCAGGAGCACGGAGGATGACGCCAGAGTGTCCGCCCCGTGTGCCCGGAAGGCCGGAGCTGCCATCAGCTGAGACGAAAGGACCAGGGAGGAAAGCGTCGGTGGGGGAGGGGCCGGGAGCCGGGATTTGGCTTTTGCATGTCATGGGCGCTCACACGGAGGTGTCGAGGGGCCAGGTGGATATTAGGGTCTGAAGTTCCGCGGAGAGAACTTCTACCCTTCTGTGCCTTATGAAGACCGGTCTCCTGGCCAGCGATGGAAGAACGTATCTGGATCTACGGGGCTGGGCAAGGGGCAGGGGAGAGGAGGCGTAGGAGAGCTGTCCCGTGTTTAGAAACTGAGCAGAGATGGAGAGAAGCTGGCAAAGTTTGGGGGGCGGGGTCCAACAGAGAGGATGGGGGAAGCCAGGTAGGTGCAGGCTCCAGGGGGCCAAGTGAGGACATTGTTCCCAGGTGAGATGCTGATGGGAGTGAGAACAGGATGGGGACTCGTAAGTGACCACTGGATGTGGACACTGGGAGGTCACCTGGGCAAGGGGAGTCTCAGAACAGTGGCGGGCTCACCACTGAGATTTTTAAGGAAGAATTTGAACTCTCCGAGCCTCAGATACCCCACAGCTGGAGTGAAAGTATCAATGAGACCCCCACCTCCACCCCCTGGCCAACCAAAGTCAATCATAGGATTTGTGAGGTCACATGTCAGCATATACTGACAAGGCAGAGTTGGTGTTACTCGAGCCACATACATGTAGGAGCTACTCATTCATTCATCCATCCTTCCATTTATTCATTATTCATTCATTCATCATTCACTCCATTCTTTTCTGTTCATTCATTATTCATTCATTCGTTCGCTCATTCATTCATCTATCATTCATTCATCATTCATTCATTGTTCCATTCCATTCATTCATTCATTCCATTCAATTACCTACCTACCTGCTTCATTCCATTCATTCATTCATTCATTCATTCATCCATTCATCCATTCACTCCATTCATTCACTCATCCGCCCATCCGCCCCATCTATCTATCTACTCACCTACTTACTCAATGATCATTCATCTATCTATCTATCTATTATTCATTCATTCATTCATCTATCTACCTACCTACTCTATTCATTCATCCATCTTATCTCTATCTATCTATTATCTATCCATCTATTATTCACCCATCTATTATTCACCATCTATCATTCATCTATCATTCATCTATCATTCATCTACCTATACATCTATTCATCTACCTATCTTCCATTCATCTATCTATCTATCTATCTATCTATCTATCTACCTACCTATCTACCTATCCACTCATCTACCTATCTACCTACTCTATCTAGCTAGCTAGCTAAAGTTTCCATCATCCTTTTCTGCTATAAACTTGTTTCCATTCTGGGTTCTCTTTACTTTCTGGTTATTTCCTTTGAGATTCCTTTTAGAGTAGCTGATTCGTTTTATTTCCTCCCCCTACCCCTGGGCATTGCTCTCCATCATCGTCCTGAGTTTGTTGAATAGACCGCAGCCAGCCAGGTCATTCCTCCCACACCCTGGCCGTGGGCTGCGCTCAGGGTAGAACACAGAGCCCTTCTCTGAAGGACCGGTTCTGGGGTCCAGGTTGGAATCCCCAACATCCATGTCCCTTTGAGGGCTTTTCTGGCCCTAGAGCCAGGTTGGAAAGCTAACCTCCCCATGCACCCCAAACTCTGCTCACTGATGTCCTCTGTCAGAAGGTCTCTCAGCCTCAGCATCAGACTTTCCATTCTTTGAATTAAGTTGTGTCGTTTCTGTCTGAGATCAGCACAGAGGAGTCTTGTCCCAGGTCGGTCCCAGCTTGCTGCATGACCTTAAGACCTGCCCTCTCTGAACCTCAGTTTCCCCAGCTGTGGAATGAGGCAACGATTTTTTTCTAGTGGGGAGGTGAAGTTATACAGACATGCCTACCTCGTGGGCCGGTCCCCAGCTGGTGCTTGGCGAGTGGCCTCCTCATCTTCAGGTGGGGAGGTGTTTATAGACAGGACCCCACAGGAAGTGACATTGGATAAGAGTCCCCCACAGCCCCATGGTGGGCCAGAGCATCCTGGGGTCAGCCGCCTGGATTCAAATCCCAGCTCTGCTATGGCTTGCTGTGAGCAAGACACGTTTCTTCTCTGAGCCTCGGTTTCCTTATCTGTACGATGGGGTTGCAGTCCCCCGATCTAAATGAGGTATGTATCTAACACGCTTAGGATGTAGTAGGTGCTTAATAAGTACCAGCTGTTATTATTATTAATATTGCAGTCCTCAGACATAACCACTACTGACGTGACGTGTGGTCTTCAGACGTTTTTCTCTGCAGAGAAACGACTTGGGAATCATAAGCCGGATCCTATGTAAAACCGGTTTTTCCTGGCGAATTGATAACTGCGATGACAGTTGGGTCTCCCAACCCCGAGCTGGGCATTTTAGATTTCGTTAAATTCTCCCAACAGCCTAGAAAGGAGATGTTTTTATTAGTCCTTGCTCACAGCAGAGGAAAAGGGTCATGTGGTGAGCAGAAAGTCCAGATGTAAACCCAGATCGACCCGATTCAGAGGCTGGGTGGGTGGGCCAGGCCAGGCACTGTGGGGTGGTGGTGTGGGGGGGCCCTCCTGGGGCAGCCTGGGCCAGACTCCACCCCAGCTGGTGACTTCCTCCTGAAGTCATGGCAACCGGCTCCTTCCAGATGCTAATGAAGGCAAATAGGAGAAGATTCCCACCCTGGACCCTCTTCTGAGAATGAAATGCCAGGCAGGTCCTCGTTCCCCGACTCCCTGTGTGGGCCAGGCACCGCGAGAGCACCTAGGGAGCACATGGGGCGACAGGGACTTGCTTTCCCCAGGTTGCGTCACTTGCTCTGAGGCTGGGTCTCTGGGGGTGGAAGATGGGAGCAGGGAGAAGGGGTGAGCTCACCAGCTCAGAGATTGCAGATGCCAACCACGGGCCTGGCGCCAGGCATTAAGCTCTCTCTATGCACCATTCATTCGGCATTCGAAAAATTTAGTCTTAGATATTTCTTTGTTTGGAGAGGTAAGGATGGAACTGGGTATACGAGTCAAGAGCAGAGCTTCGATGGCACCTGCCTTATGCCAGACCCTATTCTCAACACCTGACTGGCATTAATTTATTATGTCTTCATCTAAACAGCCCTTCAAGGTATGTGTCACCTTTTCGTTTTGTAGGTGGAGACACTGAGGCACAGAAGGTTAAATAACTTGCCGAAGGTCACACAGCCAGTCAAAGGCAGAGCTGGGCTCTTCACCACTGCCTTGTGAGGTGCCAAAAAGTTCATCGAAAATAATTCTCCCCACCCTGGCCCCGGTGGCCCAGGGCCCATGCCCAGAGGCAGCCATCGCTACGGGTCCCCGTTCCCCCTGAGGACAGCGCGTACACACAGAGCACCTGCTGTTTTCCCTCCTTTCCCGCTTTTCCGCACACGTGTGTGTGCAAGTGCTGTCCACACGTCCCGCGCCGTCACCAACACGCCTTTGAGATCTTCTCTTATCGGTGCCGAGTCTCTCTCTTCCTGCTGCTGCCAACCCCTCCTCGGGAAGCACTGGTTTCTGTTTTCTTTTGTTGTCGTAAAAGACATATAGTATAAAATTCACCATGTCAGCCATTTAAAGCGTACAATTCAGTGGCATTAAGTACAATTCACAATGCCGCATGCGCATCACCCGTGTTTAGTTCCAGAAATTTTCCATCTCCCCCAAAGCAACCCATCCCCATTAGCAGTGACCCCCACTCCTCCCCAGCTCCAGCCTGTTCTGGACATGTCGCTTGAGTGGAATCACACACCGTGTGGCCTTTCGCGTCTGGCGTCCGAGTGTCGTGTGTTCGAGGTCCGTCCACATAGCGAGTGTCAATGCTTCATTCTTTTTTTAATTAAAAAAAATTTTACTGTGGTATAATATACATTTAAAAATGTACCATCTTAATCATTTTTAAGGCTCCGGCTCTGTGACATTAAGCACACTCACTTAGCGCACAACCATCCCCACCATCCACCTCCAGGACTTTCTCTTCGTCCCACACTGACACTGTCCCCGTCACACACTCACTTACCTCCCCTCCCCCAGCCCCTGGCTCTACCGTCTCCTCTCCGTCTCTATGAATCTGACTCCTCCCGTGGGACCTCCTGTGAGTGAGATCACACAGTGTTTGTCCTTCTGTGCCTGGCTTATTTCACACAGCATAACGTCCCCAGGGTCCAGCCACAACGCAGTTAGCGTCAGAATCTCCTTCCTTTTCAAGGCTGCATAATATTCCAGTGTCCGGATGGACCACACTGTGTTCACCCATCACCCGTCATGGGCACTAGGGTCGCGTCCGCCCTTTGGCTATTGTGAACAATGCTGCTGTGAACGTGGGTGTGTGAGCAAGCATCGGAACAGCTGTGTGCGATTCTTTGGGGGATTGAGCTCGATCGCTGTAATCGGTCCCCATGGATGGACATTTGAGCTGTTTCTATTTTCATTTTGCTGTCGTCGACAACCTGCGGTCAGCCCCCTTGCCAGCTCTGTGCGGCGGGCAAGTCACTGCACCTCCTGGTACATCCACTTCCCCACCTGTAACGTGGGGCCGATAACGCCCCCTGCCCCGCAGGATTGTGGGAGCAGTAAATGTGGAGGCTGCGAGAGGCTTGGAACTGGGCCCGGATGCAGTACGTGCTCAGTTACCTTCCGTTCCCCCCAGGAAGTTCGGAAGGGCTTTGCTGTTCCGCCTGCTCCAGAGAGTCAGCTTTGGAAATTCAAGAGCCGGGAGGCCGCTGGCTGATTGAGAGCGGGGCCCGGCAGCCACGCAGGGCCTTCCACGCACTAGGGACAGTCACCCCACCACCACCACCACGTGTACCCTTGATGAGCAGCCTGGGCATGTGTCCAGATGGGGGTAGTGGCCGAGAGTCACTGGACGTTATGAGTCCATCTGCTGCCCCTCACGAGCAGGCACGAGGACGCATGAGAGGACACAGAGGCCACAGAGACGTCTGTGCCCTGTGCCTCTTCAATCACACCCAGCTCATCAGCCCCAGACGGGCCGCTCTGAGAGGCAGCCGGGGCCGGGCCTGCGAGCGAGAATGCGTCTGTCTGCTACTTGGCCTGTTTGGTCATTTATCTGTGCACGTGTTGGGCACCTACTATGTGCCAGGCGCTGTCCTAGGTGCTGGGACCCGGCAGGGAGCAAGTTTGCCAGTTGTGGGCTCACTGTCTGGTGGCTCATACCCCCATCTGACAGATGAACAAACTGAGGCTCAGGGGAAGGCGGGGGCTTACTCAAGGTGACATAGCTCCAGCAGGGGAGGTGACATGGAACAGGTGAGTAATTCCTGACAACGCATGGATTTTTACCAAGTGGGGATTGGAACTGAGAAGGAAATGACGAGGGGCAGAGAATAATCGGGCGTGCGATCAGATAGGGTGACCAGGAAGGCTCTCAGCGGAGGTGACGTTTAGGAGCCGGGGGTTCGGCCAAGAGTTTGGAAAACTGTGTGTCAGGTGGCTGACGCCACTTGTGCAAAGACTCTGGGGCAGGATGGAGCCTGGCATGTCGGAGGAACAGCGAGGAGACCCTTGTGGCTGGAGCAGAGAGCGAGGGGGAGAGGGAGGAGGGGAAGGCGGGGAGGGGACCGTCAGGTCCTGCAGGGCCTTGCGGGCCACCTGGAGGAATGTGGACTTCATCGAGGGAGCACTGGAGACCTATGGAAGGGTTTGGTTCAAGAGTCACTTGATCTTCTGATTCAAGTTTTAAAGAGACTCCTCCGGCTGCCATGTGTGAAACAGACTGACAGGCGCAATTGATTGATTGATTCATTCATTCATTCATCCATCCATTCATTCATTCGACTGGGGGCCAAAGCGGCCCCAGAAGAATCTAAGCAGAGTAGGGACGGGATGGGGTCTGCGTTTTGTGTGTCCCCCTGGCTGTGAGTGGTAGACGGAGTGCTGGGGTGCGAGGCGGCCAGTGAAGGGGCCAGGCGGGAACCGAGCAGCTGGGAGAGGCCGCCCCTGCCCCCGTCTTGGGGTTCGACCTTGTCTCTGCACATTTGTTGCTTCCCAAAGTCACCTGGAGTCAGGGACCAGCGAGATGCTTGTGAAGTGTCCCCTCCTCCTCAGGGTTCTCCGGAGTCCCTCTAGTCCGTGCCAAGGAACAAAGGAGGCGAGTGGTCCCGGCCACCTGCAGACAGGAACAGGACGCTATGCCAAGAGCTGGGAGGCAGCCAGGCGCAGGGACGGTCCCCACTCTGGTTGGCAGACAGTGCCCGGCCTGGAAGGCCCAGGTGGAGGGAGGCGAGGGGAGGCCAGGTGTGGGGACGCCTGCCCTGTTGAGAGCCCCGGTCCACCTGTCCCTGTGCCCGCTTTGTTTTATGCATACTGCCACCCGGCGGGGTCACAACTGCGGATGGCGGACGCCAAGGCTCTGACAGCTCCGGGGACAAAGCCCAGGTGCGAGATGCAGCCGAGGGGATCCGCCAGACCCGGAGGGCGGACTAGGAGCGGACCCGAAGCTGGATCCGGAGATGAAACCAGTTTGGCTCCAGACCCCGGGCTGCAGCTAGAGGGGCCGGAGGGACCGACGTGGGCCACCGCCGAGCTCGGCTGCCTGCCGGACGCGCCACGCGCACTGCTTCCCACCACCCGCGGAATGACTCCGCGAGGGAGAGTCTGTTCCTTCTTCGCAGAGGAGAGAGGAAAGAAAGCTGGGTGGCAGGAAGCGATGTGCTTCGAGTCGCACAGGGAAGATGCATTCCAGCCAACATGTGAACTCGGACCTGTCTGAGTCCAGGATGCACCCTACTTTTCTTTCCAGTAGGGCGTGGAGGGTTTTCTCTGAGCAGAAGCGGCTCCTTAAGGCTGGGATGGCAGACGTGTCACACGCAGACCACCGCAGTCCATCCAGCTGCTCGTGACAGGCATCACCAATCGATAACGACTCATTTCCAAGGAGACAAGACCCAGGCATCACCAATCGATTGCAGCGCCCTTTCCCTGCAGAACTGGGGTGTCGTCTCAGAATCCTCCGCAGCACGGCCGGCAAGCGGCGACCCGCTGTAAGTGAGCAGTGGTGCCATCGGAACCGCGGGGTCGACACAGCTGGCTGTTTTCAGGAAACGCTCCTTCCTCTTCTAGATCGACAATTTTAAGCCACACGTTTAATCCCTTCCCTGTTAAAAATCCCTTCAGTTTCTTTTCATCCTCCAGAGGTTGAATTCCAAATCCTGGCCCTGCCTCTTCAGAGAGCTCCCCCTGACCCCCCCGAGCCCGCCCTCCAGCAGTCACAGAGCTTTTGCTCCTCGGTAACAACTGTCTGCATCTGCGGTGACCACCTCATTCCTGTGGTCTCAGTGTCTGGAACCTGGACAGGTCTGTTGAGGTCCTCACCCCAAGCTCCAAGAGGAAAGAATCTGATTGGCTCAGCCCGAGCCCCGCCCCGTCCACTACGGGGTCACACTTCGTGGGGAGGAGGGCTGCACAGACACCCCAGCTGGGGTATTATGAAAGCGACAACAAAAACAATAAGAAGAAATAATAATAGCAAATAACCATCGCTAGTATCACAATTTTAATATTCAAATATCCTCTGCATTTGGCAGATGGGGAAACCGCGGCACAGAGAGGGCGTGCGACGTGCCCAAGGTCGCACAGCGAGTGCTGGTATGTTCACCAGAAGCCCCCCCTCCCAGGAGGATGAACTTTCAAGACCAGACCCCACACACAGCAGGCAACAGGATGTGGGAATTCCGTCCCTGGGGGCCGAGCCGGCCCTCTCTCTCTCTCTCTCCCAGGGACCCAAGGGCGGCTCCCTCCCCCGCCTCTGGGTCCGCTGTGACCTTCACTCGGTCTTGGCAGGGCTTCAGCTCCGGAGCAAGCAATTACATTCCCTTTGCGGCCGCCCGGCCCACAGTTCTCTGCCGGCCCTGCAGCTGCGGGTGGAGTTTGCCCTCTGAGGACAGGAAGTGTCTATCTTTACATTCCCGCATTGACGAGCCTCGGTCTTATTGAAATGGCATTTTTCTCTCTCCTCCTAATAAACGAGAATGTATTTTTTTTTTTTTTAGTTCTTCCGCCATCATTTGATTCTCGAGCTTGAATTGTCTGAAGGCTTAAAACTCTTCTAAGGACGTTAACAGGTTTCCTGTTTTCTTCTCCTGAATAAGAAAAGCAAAAATAAAAAAAAAAAAGAAAGAAAGAAAACCCGAGGAAAAAAAGTGAAAACATTTTGATTGCATTAACAGGAGTAGGGGGTGCCAAAATAGGGAGGTGACTGTGTGGCCTTCTCCGCTTGGAACGTCTCCAAGAAGAGTGTGTTCAATTCAGAAAACAACCTGGAGCCTAGGGAGGAAGCAGGTGGAATAGGGTACAGCGTGCGTCATTTATTTTTTCATTCACAGGCGTTTATTGAACTCTTAATGTGTGTCAGGTGCAGCCTAAGGTGCCAGGGCTGAGTGTGAGAAAGCAGATAAGAAGCCCTGCCCTCCTAGGGCGCAGAAAGTGTGGGAACACCGAAGTTAGGCAGTTAATTACACAATTAACCATCACAGCTAATGTAAATGCAAACCGTTCAACAAGGCGGAGAGCTGGAAGCGGGGACCTTATCTGACTTCTTAGCCGCCGTAAGAGGACAGACAGCACGCAGGAAGAGCATTCCTGGCAGAGGGAACGGCATATGCAAAGGCCGCGGGTCAGGAGGAACTGGCCTGGCGGAGAGTGGGCAGGGGCCGGCTGGGCCTTGTGGGCCCTGGTGAGGGGTGCGTGCTCCCCTGGGAGCCCTGACGGGTTCTTGAGAAGGGGCAGATTTGGAGCATGCGAGGCGTAATCAACGGACCTGTAATCGAAAGAAACAACATTTACTGGAGAAACATTTATTGAGCATCTGACTTCCAGGCTCAGGGGCAGTCGAGATAGGAGACAGCGCCCCTGTTTTCACAGATGATAAAACCGAGGTGCAGAGGTCGCCGAGGGCCATGGAATTGCCCAGTGGCAGGTGTGTCTGCCTCTAAACCCTGGGAGTCATCTGAAGGGACTGCCTGAAGGAGGAGGGGAGCGGGCAAGGGAGAAGAGGGCAGAGCGAGGGAAGGAGGGGACATTTTCTGAGCGGCCTCCTGCGGGGCGGTTGGGACCAGGGCCAGAGGAGGGAGGTGAAAGGGAGACGGAGATTAGTGGTAGCATCACCCCAAAACAAGGCGGCTCTCCGACATGGGAGTGAGGGTCCTGTCGCCAGAAGCACGCAAGGCCGGCCTGTGTCTGTTTCTGCTCTGGGGACCTCCCAGGCCCCTCACCTCGCCAGTGGCCTGAGATGGGAGGGCAGAGGGAACCGCACCCAGAGACCCCGGGCAGCCTCGGCTCAGCTCAGAGCCACGGTTTCTGATCCGGGCTCTGTCGTGCAGGCCTGGGCTGGTCCACAGTTTCCCTGCACCTCACCTGTAAAATGGGGCCAATTCAGCCCAAAACACTTCCTGGAGAACGCGTTGGGGACAATGTCTGGAACAGAGTGTGCACTCTGCAAGTGTTAGTTTTGGTGACGTCTCCAGCTCCAGTCATGGGGGGAAGACTGTGATTGTCACTAAGGCCTGGGAGGGGTCTGGCACACCCTGGGAGGGGCAGGCAGCAGCCCACAGGCCTCTGGGAGCGCTGTCATTGGCGTCTCCAGCTCAGCCTTCTGGGACTCCTGCCCAAGTGCTCAGGGTGGAATGGGCACCTGTTTGCTGAGTTTGGGGGGCACAGGCTGCCCTGCCTGAGGTGGGAGGCTCACACAACCAGAGGACTCAGGGGCCGTGTGCACCACCCTGACTGGAGCCGCCACCGGGGCCTCCATTATCTGGGGTAATAATACAAATGTGCCCCCTTTCCGTCCCTCCAGAGAGACTGCCAGAAAAGTGTGGCCAAGGGTCGCTCTGTTCCCAGGTCTGTCCTCAGTCTAGCCACTCTCCCCTCGAAGCTGCTTGCAACTGGCCCACCCTATCATCACCCACCTGGAGCAGCAGGGTCACCCCAACCCTGGTGGGCAGCTCCTGCCCTCACTCCCCTGCCCACTGCGGTCTGTCCTTCCTGAAGCAGCCACCAGAGGGCGCCTGTGAGCACCCGAGTCAGGTCCGGTCCTTCCTCCAACAGCCCGCAGGGCCGCCGGCGCCCCGGGGTAGAAGCCTACATCCGCCCGGAGCCCACAGGCGCTGGACCACCTGCCCCAACCCCTCCCTCTCGCCCTGGCTCACGCTGCTTCGGCCGCACAGGCCTCCAACGGGCCAGCCGGGTCCTGCCCCAGGGCCTTTGCACCCACTGTTCCTGCTGCCCGGTGTTCTTCACCCACCGCTTTCAGGCCTGTGATGTCCAAACATCACAGTGAGGCCTTTCCTGACCACCTGTTTAAAACGGTACCCCGCCCCCTCCTCCCTTCTCCAGCTTCGTTTTCTCCAGCACTTCCCACCATTGATTTATTCATCTGGTTTCTGTTAAAAAGTCAGCCTGGAATTGTTGTACACAGTAGGTACCCAATAAGTGTCTGCTGGATGCACGGATAAGTTAAGGAATGAGATGAGTCAGACCTGGGGCCGGAGCCCAGCCCTGCCTCTCCGAAGCCATGTGAACGCCCATACATCCCTTTCGGCTTGGGGCCTCAGTTTACTCTGCTGTAAAGTGGGCAGAAATCTCTCTTCTTACTCCCTAGGGAGGATTCTTGCTGTTCGGCTGTGTGGGAAGCTCCCAGCCCACAGAGCTGCACACAGTAGGTGTTCGTCAGATGGAACTTTCTGTTGTCCTGTGTCCCTGACCTTCCCCCTTCCCTGGGCAGCCGGCTCCCAGCTCAGAAAAGTCCCAATATTTCCGTTTCTTACTGTTCCAAGGAAAGTCACGTCCCCTCAAGAGACAAGAACAGCGACCCTAGGTCGGGGGGCCTGTGTGCAGCTTCCGAGACACTGTGAGTCTCTAGGGCACAGGAAAGTGCCTCCCCCCGCCCCCCGGGGCCCAGAGTGCCAGGCACCGGGAGAGGAGCTTGACGGGTAATTGGGACGCAAGGCGAGCAGATTTATTTAGCACTTCCCGTTTTATCATGCGCGACATCTCCGCTGCCAGGCTGATCCCACTCGAAGCCGCGTGCTTGGGTGGGGGCCGCGGAGGGGAGCAGAGGGAGCGCTCAGCTCTGTGGCTGCTGGGACACCCGCGCCCACTCTGTGTCCTGGCCAAGCTGCCCTTCCACCCCGGGGCTGAGTTTCCTTTGGCGCCGTGAAATAACAACACCATGACACCTATAAGTGCCTACTATGTGCCAAGTACTGCTCTAAGAACCGCACATCATTAAAGCCTGCTCATGAGTGTTTGTTGATCGACTCAGCGACATGTACAGTGGAAAACACAGGCTGGGTTGAATTGCCTGCCAGTGGCTGCTGCTTGCTCAATTTTTGGAAGAATGTGCCATGTGCCCTAAGTGCAAGTAGGTAAACTGAGGACAACTTTATAATCTTCTGGGGTAAAAAAAAAAATACACCTTTGGGATGCCTGTACTTCTCTGACTGGCTCGTTGTGCGGGGAGATGTTACTCTAACTGCCCCCATAGCAGTTAGGGCAATCTCCCTCGCTCCTGCCTGCAGCACCCCCCCCCCCCCGCTCAGGAGCCTTCTTGCCATGAATAAGCCCTCTCCCTTCACCCACCTCTCTCAGTGTTTCAGGACCCCCCACGCCCTACCCAGTCCGTTCCCAAGATTCAGCTGGGCACAGTATGCAGACGACATGAGTTAACCCTCTGCACACACAGGGAGGTCCCGCACACCCAACAGGTATTTAGCGCTCCCCATGGCGTGCTTGGCTGCGTGGGATGGGTTAACGGGCTCCCTGCCCACCCTTGGCCCCCAGCCCAGCTGTCATAGTGACTTAAGTAAGACCAGGGGCTGTGAGCCAGACTGACGAGTCAGGAGGGCCTCCTGCAGGTGGCTTGCAGGAGCAGATAAAAATGTGGAGTGGCAGAAAGGGCAAGCCTGCCGGCAGACCCCGCCAGGAGAACGTCCAGGGCGGGGACCGTTGGAGAAGGAAGGGGTGTAGCTTCTGCAGTCAGGCTGACCTTTGTTCCAGACGTGTCCCTGTGACAGCCTCTCCCAGAGCCTCTCGGCTTTATTGAGAGGTGATTTACATACCATACAATTCACCCATTTGAAGTGTGTAATTCACCAGTTTTAAATATATTCCCAAATGATCATTGTCATCATCAACTATCCATAGTCTAATTTTAGAATATTTTCGTCACCCCAAAAGAAACCCCCAAAGAGCCATTGCCTACTCCAAGACCATGAAGATTTATGCCTGTGTTTTCACCCAAGTGGTTTACACTTTTAGCTCTTACGTTTAGGCCTACGACACATTTAGAGTTAATTTTTATACGTGGTGTGAGGCAGGGGGTCAGACTTCATTCTTTTGCGTGTGCATATGCAGTTTTCCCAGCACCTCTTGTTGAAAAGACCGTTATCGCCCCACTGAACTGACAACCCGTCGCAAATCGGTTGACCGTGGACGTGAAGGTTTATTCTAGACCCCTGATTCTAGGCCACTGGCCTATGTCTATTCTTCTGCCAGTACCACAGTGTCTCGGTGACTGTAGCTTTGTAATAACTTTGAAATTAAGTATGAGCCCCTCCCCCACCGACTTTGCTCTTTTTCAAGCTTGTTCTGGGGCTGAGTCCCTTGACTGCCCATGTGAATTTTAGGATCAGCTTGTCAGTTTCTGCAAAAGAAGCTAGTTGGCATTTTGACAGGGATCGAGTCGAATCTGTCGATCCACTGGGGGACCGTTGCCATCTTACCAACATTGTCTTCTGATCCATGAACATGGGCTGTCTTTCTGTCTGTTTATTCAGATATTCTTTCATTGCTTGCGACATCGTCTTGTTTTCACAGTATACGTTTTGCACTTCTTTTGGTAAACGTTTTTCTAAATGGCTCCTTCTTTTTGATCAATTATAAATGGAATTGGTTTCTTAATTTCATTTTGTTTGTTCATTGGCACTGCAGAGGAAATAAAATGGATTTTTGTGAATTCATCTTGTGTCCTGCAGCCCTGCTGAACTTATTTACCAATTTTGATAGTTTTTCTCAGTGGATTTCTTAGGATTGTCTATATACCAAATGATGTCTGATGTCATGTGCAAATAGAAATAGTTATACTTTTTCCTTTCCGATCTGGATGCCTTTTATTTTGTTTTCTTGCCTAATTGCTGGGCTATATCCTCCAGTACAATGTTGACTGTGCATGGCTAGAGAGACCTCTTTGTCTTGATCTTAGGGGTACAGCTCCCCGTCTTTCACCATTAAGCATGATGTTAGCTGTAGGTGCCCTGTGTCGGCTGAGGAAGTGTCCTTCTAGGCCAAGTTTGCTGAGTGTCTTATGAAGGGATGCCGAATTTTGTCAAGTGCCACGGCCAGTACTCGAACTCATGTCTCTCTGACTCCAGAGCCCCAGCACTTGCCTGAGGCACTAAATCAGGCATCTCCCAAAAGAGCCCTCCATGGAGCAGGTGTTCAGCAAATAGGGTGTTCCCTTTTCTCTTTGGCATTGGAAGTGAACTTGGGGAAAGGAGAAAGAGCGTCGGGGGAGAGAGGGAGCGTGAGTGCGCACCATGTTTAATTTGAAGGCACGTGTAGTGATGGTAGCGTCTCTGGCACACGGCAAAGTTGTGGGGGGATGTTTTGGACTTGTCTCCCAGGAATTTAAGTCTGGGTTCTCTGCAGACAATCCTGAACTTGGCAGAGGAGTCCTGTTTATATGCAGTGATGGGCAGCTGACGGCTCCCCTGGAGTTATCTCAACAAAAACACACTGGAGCTAATGAGCAGGTTCTGGGAGACACTGGGGCGGAGTTGGGGCTACAAGGAGGAGGCTGGGAGGGTGGGGAGAGCCCTCCAGCCCCTGCAGAGGATGGAAATGTTCATTGGTTGAACTTTTCACCCAACAGTGACTCACATCCACTGCTTGCCAGGTGTGGGGGCCGACAGATGCGGAGGAGACCCAGAGCCCACCAAGCCCTATGTCCGGATTCTAGTGTTTTCCACAGTGTGGGACTTTGAAGCTTCAGCCACGCCCCCTAGGGAGAACACCTCTCCCCCGCTCTCTTCAAGCTCTGGCTTGCAGGAAGTCTTGCTTTGGTGTTACCTAATCCTTGTGTCTTTCTGACACTTGTCAACCTCACGAGGCTGCCTGGAGGCTACGACAATATCAGACTAGAATGTTCTGTTCTCTTCGTATTGATTTTTATGGTCATCTGGCTAGCCATTCTGGCTTTCCCATCGACAGTGGCCACATTTATCAAGCAAGCCCTTCTGGAGCCTGCCCCTGGTGCCAGGTGCTTGATGTGCTGTAGCTCATTTCACCCTCCTGCCAACCCTAGGAGATAAAGAGACCATTACTACCCCCCCATTTGCAGGCACAGCTGGAGTGGGGCGTCAGACAGAAAACAAGCAAACTGGCCGAAATATAAAATCATTCCAAATTATCATAAATAATCCGGTTCCGAGATGAAGGATGAGGAGGATCCCACCTTGAAAGAGCAGGAGGAACAGCATCCTTGGGAGAGGGAACAGTCAGTGCAAATGCTCTGAGGCTGGACCGGGACTGGTGTTCGTGAGGAGCAGTGAAGAGGCCGGCGTGGGTGGAGTGGAGTGGGCAAGGGACACAGCTGGAGGAGCGAGGGGACAGGGACAGATTGTGCAGAACCTTGCAGGCTTTTTACCTGGACTGAGATCCTGTCCGTCTCCTGCCCTAGACCATTAACCCCTGGAGGGCAGGTATTTCTTTAGCCTCTTTCGTTTACTTCTGTGTCCCAGCTCTTAAAATAGCCTGGCACAGAGATTGATGGCCTGAATGGATAGGTTTCCCTGGCACACACGCCACCATATTTTACGCCGTTTTCCTTTGCTGCTCGCAAAAACCCCCAGAGGTGGATACGGCTGCCCCTTTGTACAGATGGGAATTGCGAGGCTGAGTGAACTGGTCAAGATCCCTCCCCTAGATAGGTGGCAGGGTTGGGGCTCATACCACTCTGTCTCCATCCAGCACGCAAGGCTTGAGTACCTACTGCGTGTGAGAAACTAGGCTCGGTGTTTATAGGACCACCCCCATTTGATCCTTCAAGATGGGACTATGTCCCCATTGCTCCGATGAGAAAACCAAGGCCACATTGTCGATGGCTTGCTAGGTCAGGGTCATGCAGCTACAAGGGACACGATAGGCTCCACAAACCCGGCTGCTGCACTGGCCGCTGGGAAACTCCGAGCTTAATTTAGGTTCCTTGTTTAATTATTCATTCTCTCCTCTCTCTTCTCCTATTTATGACTTCCGCCTTCTCATTTTGCTCTCCGGTTAATGCCTTTTGTTTATCTCTGCATCTTTGGCCCTGAATGAATGAATCGATGATTCTGGAGGAAAAAAACCCCAAACTCTAAACTTGAGTTCCTTCGTGGGCCCTCTCCAAATACATACCTTGCAGAAAGAAGATGATTTCAACGTGTTCAGAACACGAACTCCACGTGCTTTCAACATGTTCAGAACACAAACTCCATGTGCAATATTGTTTGTTGTCTTTGAGCATTTTCACTTCCCGTGGTAATCTTTCCTTTTTATTTTTCTGTCTTTTCGTCCATTTGCAACCACCAACTACAGGTCAGGCAGGCACCTTATCACAATTCATCCTTAAACTCTTCACATGAGCAGGAGCTACCTTACTCCGTTTTACAGAGGGGAAACTGAGACCCAGAGAGGCAAATCCATTTTGCAGGTGGGAAAACTGGAGCTCAGAGCTCCATAGGGCAAGTCAGTTCCTGGGCTGGGGTTCCTACCGTGGTTTGTGCTAACCTCAAGGCAGCTGAGGTCGACATTAGGTGGGAAGTTTGTAAAGTGCTCACTCTGTTGGAAATGCTCCCTCATCCATTCGACCAATAAATACATAGGGATTCCCCAGAGTCCAAGGAGTCACACCGTAGTGTGACCAGAATAAAATCAGGATGATGGGATAGGGAATGGGGCATGGGGTGGCTGGCGGCCGCCTCCAAGGAGTTGCTGTGTGAGCAGAAACCGGATGATCTTGGAGGATTATCCAGGCGCAGTAACAGCAGGGGCAAGGCCCCTGGGTCAGGAGTGAGCAGTTAGTTGGAACTGTAAGGAGCCAGCTTGTCTGGAGCACAGATATCTAGGGGCAGAGTGGTGGGTGTGAATGCGCCCAGGAGGCTGAATTTTATTCGAAGGGGCTGGGGAGCCATGGCAGAGTTTCGAGCAGCACCACGGCCTTTGTAGCAAGCGCCCCAGGATTCCCCCGCGGAACCGCGGCTCGAGCGGTCCCTCGAACTAAAGCCGCCGCCCACGTGCTCCCGCGGCCCTTTAAAAGCCCGCGGGCCACGTGACCGCGCCGTGCCGCCTCATTGGCCAGGGGGCGTGGCGGCCTAGCGGCTGCGTAGTGACGTACACGGGCCGGCCCTGCCCCGGCCCCGCCCCCCGGCCGGCGGCGGCGGCGCCGGCGGAAGGGATGACGTCACCGGCTGGGGGGGCGCGCGAGCCGGCGCGAAGGGAGCGCGAGCCGCAGTGAGTGTCCTCGCGCCGCCCGCCCGGCAGCCCGGCCGGCGCGCGCACGCCGCGAGCCGCTGGCGCTCGGGCTCCGCTCGGATCCCATGCAACAGCCAGGATGTGAAGCGGAGCAGAGCCGGGGAAGCCCAGCCCAGCCAGCTTTCAGGTAAAGGGGGAACAAAAATCCCGAATTATCCCCAAATTGCAGGCGCTCCAATGGGGTCTCGGAGGCAGCGGAGTGGGCAGCGCGCCCGCTTTGTGCCGGGGAAGCCTGCACGGCCATTGTGCTCGGAGGACGCTCCGCTGCAGCCGGCTGCACGCCCAGACGCTGCGCCCGGTCAGCTGCGTCCGAACAATGCCCCGGAGGGCCGGGCCGGGCTGGACCGGGCCGGGGCCACGGGGAGGGCTTGGCAGGCGGGGCGGGGGGCTTCGCCGCGGCGGGGGAGGGGGCTGGGCTGGGCTGGACTCGCTCGGAGCGCGGCGTTGGAAGCTGCCCAGCGCCGCCGGCTGCACCACCCCGGGCTGCGGGCGGGGCGAAGGCGCGCAGGGGGGACGCGCGTGTGTGCGGAGGGGGTGCTGGCGCCGGCCAGGAACCCCGGGCGGGTCCTGGAGGCAGGGGGCGCTGTGCTCGGGCTTTGGGGCGCGCTGGCCCCCCGGAGCGTAGACCAGCCCGGGACGTGTGGCTCCAGGTGGGAGTGAGGGAGGACCAGCAGGTGCGCCCAGGGCTGCTGCTGTGCCCGCCGCCTTCGCTCTCCAATCCGCCTCCCCTGGAGGCCCCCGACTCATCGCCGTCTCCCTCTAGCGCCCTTCCGGCCTCGCCTCTCCCTTGAAAGGAGGGCGCCCCTCCAGCACCCTGGCCTTGCCCCACCCTTCTGCGGCCCCCGCGTCCCCTTAGAGCCCCCCCCGCGGCGGGGCGAGGCTCAGCCCCCAGCCCCAGGGACTCTGGCCGTCAGACGAGCGCACGCCCGGCTCCCGACCTCCCCTGGGCACTGGGCTGGGGCCCCCGTGGGGATCCCGGGAGAAGGGAAGCCGCCCCTTGAGCTGCCAGCCCCGCGGGTTCTGCACACCGCGGGAGCCCCCACGGGGGCTTCGGGGGGGAGGGGGAAGGACGGTGACGTCACCCCGGGGCGGAGCCGTCGGAACCAGGTTGAAGGGGGCGTGCGGGTGTATGTGTGGGGGGTCGCCCTGAGCTGAGCCCCCCGAGTTAGAGTGCGGGTGCCCTGGGCGCAAGGATTTCTACCAGGCTGCGGCCAAGTTTCCTGCCCTTATGGAAATCTTTCAAATTTAGGACCCCCCCCTTAGCACCTCTCACAAATCCGGACTCTTACCCACGAAACCCTCCTAAATCCGGAAACTCCCCTTCAGCCGCTTTCTCCCCAAAATTCTCAAACCAGGGAAGCCCCCCGCAAACTGGCATTTTTTTCAGCCACACCTCCCCAAATCTGGAACCTCCTTTTAAGTGACCCTTTCCCGATTCCCAGTGCTCTAGAAACCCCGTAAATCGGCAGCTTTTGAGAGTACCCCTTCCTCCACAAGCTTTCCTTAAATGTAGCCGCCCCCTAGGGACCTCATACTCCAAATTAACAAACCCCAGCTCCTCCATCTGGGGGCGCCTCCCCTCCCTCTCTTGGGCTCAGCTGGGATTCCCCTGTCCCCCATTCTCAATCTGGGGAGTCCCCACTCAGCATGGTGCCCATGTGCGGCTGGCCAGGCCTCTGAAAAATCAGCCTGGGCAACACGGCGCGTGAAGGGGGAGGCGTCGGAGGTGCTCAGGCTGGGCATTAGGACTTTAAGAAGCAGGGACAAAGCGGGAAGGTTCCGAAGGGTCCCCAGGAAAGGGGCCCTCAGTGGCCTCCACCCAGACTTTGGTTGCTGGGGTTCTGGCCTTCTCCTGATGTCCCCCGTCGCTGTTGTCCCTGGGGTGCAGAGGGCGAGGGCCCCTCTTTGTTTGGGGCACCCTGCTTCCCCCGCGGAGCTGCCAGCCGCCTGCGAGGAGAGAGCCAGCCTGCGCCGCGACTCTCTGATACCAGCTGCTGCTGCTGAAGCTTTTATTAACGGCCGAGGAACCGGTCGATTCTTCCATTTGCATAGCTCCCCTCCCCCTCCCAGGGTCCCTTTCCTTTGTGGCCCCTCCCCCTGCCAGTCTCGCCTGCCTTCTGTCCCTCAGCCCTCTTTTTCTTCCGCCAGCTGATACTTTGGCTGCGGAAGGCAGGCAGCTGGGCCTGGGGGTGGCTGCTTTCTGCCCCCACCTTCCCGAGCCCACCAACTTGGGCCTGAGTCTCTGGCCGGACACCCCTGGCCCCGCCATGCCCTCCGCTGGGCACCTCTTGCCGCCTTCTGTCTGGGTGTCCATTCTTTCTCTCCGGAAAGCTTCCTTCTGCCCTGTCCCCAGGGCCCTGGGGGCACCTTCACCATGACGGTGCACTTCTTCCTGGGGCCCAGCCCCCCCAGCCCCCTGGGGGCTGCCACCCGCCATGCTCTGTCTCCCTGAGAGTTAGGATAATTGGGCTCAGGCAAACAAAACGTCGGGGGAGACCTGGCCTGCTGATGAGCTCATGCGTTTTTCTATTCTTGCCACCTCGGCTGGTGACATCGGCCCCCCAGGGGGTGACGAGGGCTGGTGCTGTCATGTCTTTGGCCAACCCTGCCCCTGAGAGGACAGGCAGGAGAGGCGACAGCCTGGCCCACTCCCTGCGGAGATGGGGGATGGGTCATTCTGACGTTGGGGGGTTGATGCTGGAGGGCGCCTCTGAGGTGGCTGGCTGGGCTCCTCGGGGAACCCTCCTCCCCCAGGGTCCCTTGCTGGCCCCTGAGCTGGCTATGTGGTGGGCGCAGGGGGGACACTGGAAGCCAGCGCTTGCCTGCTGCCGCACAGAAGTCATCGCAGGCCCGTTGACCAGGCTCTGGTCTGTTCCCCTCTGAGCCCTCCTTTCTCCCTGCTTCCCGGGAGGTTCAGGGCATTTTTACATTTCCTCCCAAGACGGGGACTGTGTGTCTGGGCCGAGGTGTCAGGAACAAGGGCAAGGAGAGAAGGCCCCGGATGTCAGGGATTGGACTGCGGCATCTGGGACTCGTCACCATCCACCCATTTCCTTCTTCCTCGGGCTGCACAGAGTGGGGGGCGGGGTTCTGCCCGGCATTGCCCAGGGCCGGGGCTGCTCAAGAAGGCAGCCCTACCTCCACCGGGCAGGTGGCTTTCCGGCGGTGACTCAGTTTCCCCTCCTGCCTTCTGGGTCGCCACCGAATGGCATTTCACAGCACACACCTCCAGCTGCCGCTTCCCGCATCGGGCGCAGGGAGACCTGTGGCTCCACCGATCATCCCAGCGGCCGCATGGCCTGCACGATGGCCAGCGAGCGAGGTGGCCGGGGCCCGGGAGGCGGGCAGGGGAGATGCGACTCCGACTCCGAGACACAGTGTGGCGTTTCCGCTCGGGCACCCTGCAGCCTCACGTTCATCTGCTAACGTGATTTTAGTGATTTTAGTACCTACCACAG
>NW_024347793.1:1130357-1187716 GCF_902729225.1 Pteropus medius | reverse complement strand
GGGTGGAGAGAAAACCCTAAAAATAAAAACGAGTATTCATAAACCCAGCAGGTTTGGGGAATAATTGACGAAGCTTAATGTTTTCAGTTGAGAGCGGTTCACCCCACCACATGAGGCTCCATTCGTGGAGTCATTCTGAGCCAGACGCAGGTTCTTGAAAAGCGCGGTGGGCTTGGCGGGCGCCTTGCGGCCTGTGGCTTGTTCTGCAGGGGTCTTGTACTCCTGGAGAGAGGCAGGGGGCCTAGGCAGTGGCCCTGCCACACCGGAGTCCCCGGTTTTTTTTCTGCGTCCAGGACAGCCTCCTGGCGACACCCTCCGGTGTCGGGCGTCCCGTTTTCCAGAATTTGCAAGGAGGCCGCCCCTGTCCTGTGGGGCTGGTGCAGAATGCCCTTGCTCTGGCCTTCCCCGCAGCAGGGCACACCTAGGGTAGGGTATATGGAGGGACACCCCAGCCGCCAGCCAGGCAGGGTGGCTCAGCCCCCAGTGGGCAGAGGAGGGGACAAGGTGAAGGCATAATCCCCGTGCCAGTACAGGATCCACGTGCCAAGCCGACAAAAACCCACCGTGGGCGCCTGACGGAGCCACAGTGCTGCCCGTGTCGGGGAGAATGAGGGCCGTTCAGCGTTGTCCCTTCCTACCTTACCTTGATCTGGAACCGGGAAGCTGCCGGCTCACGGGACGGGGAAGACAGGGCGCAGGATGCGAGATGCAGTTCAAGTGCATGATGCTGCCTTGTCACAAGGGAGGAGAGCCAGCCCTGAGACGGGGCAGGGCTTAGCTCCGGAATGCCCAGGAAGGGAAGGGGCGACACCTGGATCTCTTAGTCCTGCAGTCCAGTTCGTCACCCCGTCTGCTTTCTAGAAGCTCAAGGGTATTGGGTGTAATACGTGGGATTTTATTCCCTTTTTTTATTTTCTTTAAGGAAAGAAAAGACACTCAAAAAAAAAAAAAAAAAGAAAGAATAAAAGGAGCCCGACGTACCATTTCTGTCTCGTCTCTGGCTGATATTTCAGAAGCGTTGGGTGGGGAGGGTGCGTGGGGGATATGAAAAAATCAATCGGCTTACACTTCTGCAAAAGCGAAAATTAACGGGCGGGCGGGAGTGACTCACGGCCCGGCCCTGACTTTCTCGAGCTTTATTTTTGTCTCTCTCTTTTTCCTCTCCTCCAAGGAGCTGCCGGGTCGTCCTGCCCCTCCCCTGGCCGGGCCGGGCCGGGCCGGGCCGGGCCTGGAGCCCAGTGCCATTCCCACCTGGCTGTGGAAGCCCATCTTAGGGTTCCCGGAACTGAGGCGCCTGGAGTTCTGCTAAGGCCAAAGGGATCCCACACCTGAAAACCTATCCCCATCGGTCCACTTCGCATTTCCATGGATCCCGCCTTGGTTGGGGGCTTGGAGCTTGGGTTTCTGGGTTGCAGTGACCCCTCCCCCACAAAAGCCTGAAAGGGGGGCGTGGGGGAGTAGGGGGGGTTGAATTGCTAATGTCGGGGTTTTTTTTGTTTTTGTTTTTGTTTTTGATAGAGTAGATTTTGTGCAGAACTCCCTGTGTGGTCCTCATGGCTTTTGAGGATTTTTTGTTTAAAACAATTTTTGCTATTAGCCCCTTGTAGGAAGGCCAGGGGTCTCCTGTCCTTGTGGGGGGAACTGAAAACCCCAGTTTCTCTCTCAGTTCTCTCCTTCCCCTCCCTCTCTGTGGGGCTCGCCATGCGGGAGGCTTCTCATTTGCAAAATGAGGTTATGCCTCTGGCTTTGTTTGGGTCAGAGCCCGGACCTACCACCCACTTGGCTTGAGCTGTGCACACCTGGGCTGGCTAGTCGACCTCTCTGTGACTCTTCGTCGCTAAGATCAGGGCCATCACAGCCTGCTTCGTGGCCAGCCGGGGCACGAGATGCTGCATGTTTGGTGCCCGGCTCCTGCAAATCTTGGCACAGTCCCGGTGGCCTGGGGACCCCTGGAGGGAGGCGGCCGGAAGATGCTCTGTGGTCGTGTTGTTATGCGGGTAATCGAGCATTGGTGGGAATCCAGGGGTTCTGGGGAGGCAGGGTCGAGGCATCTGTGTGTGTATAATTTAATGCTGCTTGTAATTAACCCCGTGATCAGCAAATGAGGGGGTGTCGGGGGAATAATAGCAGCTGCTCCGACTTCACTTGGAGCTGGTGCCCGTGCCAGGCCCTGTGCTGAGTAAGCTCGTGAGGCGCCCCCGTTTTCTCAGAGAGGGAAACCGAGGCACAGAGAGGAGTCATCACGTCACTGGCCGGGGGTCACGCAGCCCGCTGGCGACCGTGTGAGGGGGTCTCACCTAGAGCGATCGACGAGAGGACCTGAGGTCTTGGGTCCGGCAGAGTCGGCCGGTGGGCTCTGCCCCGCTGTCAGAGACGTCTCTCGATGATGCTTCACCTGCCGGGGGCACCTGAGGGTCGCTGTGGGGACGGGGATGCCTGGCCGCCTTCCTCAGAGCGTGGAGGAGGGTGGACGCTGGGCCGAGGCTGCGGGTTCATTCCCGGCGGGCGTGCCCACTCGGGGCTGTGTGGCCCAAGGCAAGTCGCTCTGCTTCTCTGTGCTTTTGTGTTCACATCTGTGGGACAGAAAGTGGCAGTACCCGCCTTGCAAGGCTGTTGGGAACATTAAATGAGTTAATATGTGTAAAGCGATGCGTTGTCACTTAGCAGGACCTGCCCAGCAGGGGCTCCCTGGAACCCCCACCCCCCAGCCCCCCGTCCCTCCATGGGGCCCGGCCTGGGAGAGATGTCAGGATGACTCAACCACTGCAAACTGGGGCGTTCCCCGTCACTGGCTGCTTAATCAAGGCCGCCCCACTTCCGCAGCAGGACCAGGCCCGGTGCCCGGCAGGGTCTGAGCACGGGGCCGGGTGAGCCTGGTGGGGAGGGCAGGCGGCTGCCTGGGGGGCAGTCGAGCGCTTCCTGGCTCTGAGCTCTCGGCTTTGACTGTGGCCTAGCCCAGGGGCGCTCGGAAGAGGGCGAGCTTACAAGCTCGACGTGCGAGCATCCATCCATTCATTCATTCGTCAGTTCATTTGTTCAGCCAGTCAGCGTTTGCTGAATGGCAGCTGCCAGAGCACTTGAGGGCTAGACTCGGTTCACACTCCAGCTCTGCTGCTCCCTGTGTGGCCTCGGGCTGGTCACGGGGCTGCCGTGTACCTGTTTCCTAACCTGCAAGGCGTAGGGGCTTTGGCGTCGCCTCACGCGTGGCCGGGGTGTTGCGAGGGGCGTATGAACTACCTGCCGTGTGCTTGACAGCACTACGTAAGCTCTTTTCCCTTCTTTCTAAAAATGGCAAAAATAAATAAATAAACAAAAGAAGTCCTGGGGATACAGCAGTGAACACAGCAGGCTGCGTCCCTGGTCCCCCTCGGTGTTTGGCGGGGGCGGGGGGCGCGGTAGCGGGTGCATAAGTCAGAGGGTTCTGCCGAGACTGAAAACCTGGTGGCAGCCCGTCCGTCACCCGGCCACTATTTTGTCTGTGGGGGACAAGGAGGGCCTTTCTCAGATGGCCTTTGTGACGGGAGACAGATGGACAGGTGTTGGGGACAGCAAGTGCAAATCTAGGAGGGGGCCCCAGCCAGAGGACAGGCGGGAGAAGATGGAATTGCATTTTAAAGACACAGGGCCAGAGTTTGCCCAGAGCCCCCCAGAGCCCGGTGGCACATGTCACTGGGAGCTCAGGAGACACCTCCAGGCTGTGGCCCAGAGACGGAGAGAAACTCGCTCGAGGCCACACAGCCAGGCCTGCCCGCCCACTGGGCCGGCAGCGAACTGGGGTGTGGGCCGGGCCCCCTCACACCAGTCGGAGGGGAAATCCGGAGCAGGAAGACACAGCGGGAACGTCATTCTCAAACCCCACCCCCCACGAGGGCCAGGCAGATAATGCCAGCAGGTGGTGGGGGCCGGGTGGCCTCCCCGAGCCTCCTGGGCAGCCCCGGATGGCTCTGCAGCCAGATCTGCCGGATTTTCCAAGCGAAGTCAGAAATCTAGGTTTTTTATAAAATAGCCCTATTTTACATCTTTGGGTCTCTTTTTCCTTAAAACACCTCCCTTTGCTGGTTGTGTGGCCTCGAACCACCTCATGTGCCACCGCCCAGACTCCGTGTCCTGGGCTGTGAGATGGTTTAAGATCCGAAGCCACCTCGACGGGTCCCTCAGAGGCACCAGCGATCACTCGGGAGGGCTGCGGACGGGGCCTGGGCCAGCGTCTGCGCTCGATAAACCCTGGCTCTGATTGTATTAATATTGGTCATAATGATAAACTTGACTTAAATTAAATGCCGTGCAGAGAGAAGCCGGCTGGCCCCATGGGACCGGGCTGCGAATTAGCTCTGGCTGCAGGACCCGCTCCTTGTGTTCCGTTTTCCGTACGGACCTGTTGGCTCCCAGGCCCGGGGCGTGGGGGGTGCCAAGGTCTCTTGTGGGGTTTATTTCAGTGGTTTTCAACGAGGGTCAGTTTTGCACCTTGGGAGACACTGGGCCATGTCTGGGAGCATCTGTGGTCGTCACGACTGCGGGAGGGGATTTCCTGGCATTGGTGGGGGAGGCAGGGATGCTGCTCAGCCCCCACAGTGCCTAGGACGGCCCCCTAGAGAATGATCTGGCCCTGATGTCAGCACTTCTGGGGGGGACTCTGATTTGTATTTGAGCTGTGGCCGCAGGCGAAATCAGGCTGGCGGCTGGTCCGTGGACGTCTGTCTGCCTGCCGTGCTCCCCAGCGTCTGGCTGGACTTGAAAGCCGACGTCGCTGATGGGTTCCTGCCGCACACCTGTCCCGCCCCACTGCCCACCTGATCGTCAGAGGCGGGTAATCGCCCCTGGCTCGTGGATTCTAGCAAGTGGGGGTGATGCCGGCTAGGGTGCCGGATCGGGCTGGGGGCTGCCACGCCCAGGCTGCTTTTCTTCCCTTTTGCCCTGTGTGGCCTTGGGGCCTAGGGGAGGCGCGTGCAGGCTTGGGCGCTCCAGTCCCGGATCCTGACGTGGGCTCTTCCGGGCCGCGTGAGGCAACCCTCCTTCCCTCCCCCTGAGCTCCGGTCTCCTCGTCATGAAACGGGGACGAAGCTTGCCTGCTGCGTCATTGCTTAAGTGGCGTCACGTCGACACGGTGCTGGGCGCCGGTGCCCAGGGTGCATGCACTGGGTCCTCCTGCCCGCCCCCGCATCTTCATGAACAAGGAGTGGGATGAGAATGGAGCCCCAAACCTGCAGTTTCCCAGCAGCTGCACGAGGGCCACCCCGCGGGCTGCGAGCCCCCGTCCTGGGTGCCAGCCTCGTTCACATTTCCTCTTTTCAGCCCTGGAACGGCCCTGACAGGTGGCAGCTGTCACATGTCTCGCAGGTGGGGAAAACGAGGCACGGACTAGGGACGAGAAACTTGGTCAGGGCTGCCTGGCTCCTGCCCCCAGGGTGAACCGAGGCGTCACCTCTGTGCGCGTGGGGTGCGGAGGGTCCTGCGCCGTTTTGTTGAAATTATTCATGGATTTTGCACAAGGTTGCCCCACAGTCATGTGGTGGTTGAGGAGCCGGGAGGCTGCTCCCCTTCCCACCTGCAGGGGCACGGGGGACGGTGTTGGTGCGGTCTGGGTCCCACTTCCTCCCCGCTGCGCCCCGGTTTCGCTTTTCACAAGCTGTGTGACCTTGGGGGAGTTGCTTAGCTTGTCTGGACAGCACACCCGAGCTCCCCGCTTGCCAGCCGAGCCCCTGCTGGCCTCCTCGCCCTCTCTCCCTGCCAGCTGGGAAGGTCGAGGTTGGGGAACCCCCCCACCGCCGCCCCAGCAGCTTCCTGGGCCCAGGGCAGAGAGGGCGGGAGACCCAGGCTCGAGGGCAGGAGCTCTGCGACTCTGGCCCCTCACCTGCGGTCTCTGAGCCCACGTGTGTCCGAGTTGTCTGGCATAGAAGCAGTGATCAGTGGCTGTTGAGAGCTGGGGGTTTTGAAGATGGGGCTCAAGGAACCCTGAAACAGTCCATGAGAAAAGCCCAGAGGAGCCGGCGACCCCCAAGAAGTGTATAGTAGCCAGGCTAGGTGATTTTAAGACTCAGCTACACCTGATGTTTGCTCCATACCCCGTGTGTCCAGCCAGAAGGCCAGAGAAGTCACCAAGGAGGTCCCCAGGAGCAGGCCGGGATTTCTTCTGGGATTTGAAGAGCCCACGCTGCCGTCTTGGCCTCATTAGCCGTGTGACCTGCTGAGGCCTCAGTCGTCCGTGGAACGGGCGTGAGACTGTCCGGTGGGAGGGGTCTGTGCCGGGTGTGCCCGCAAATTGCTGGCACAAGCGCCTCGCAGGACAATACGATGCCCAACACCCTCGAGAGCAAGTCAGGGACCTGTGTACGGGGCTTTGCGAGACAGGGTTTGGGGGTCCTGGGGGGCGGTTGGCCCCACGTTTGGCTTCTCAAGGGCGTGGAGTCACCCCGGGGCCCGCCGCGGTGCCGAGGGCGTGCCGGCAGGGGCCAGTGGCGCGTCCCAGGCGGACGGAAGCCCAGGGCGGGAGGCCTGCCCCGGACCCCGGAGCCGGGGCGACTGCGGGAGCGGAGTCACACCAGTGCGACCAGGGACCTTGGCGGCCGGAGGGGGCCGGTTCTGACCTCTGGGTCTGTGCCAGGGTCACCCTGCAGGCTGCGTCGAGGCCTCTGGACTCCCCATCCGGGGCTCTGCCCGGCACCGCCCAGATTTCGGCCCCTCACGACATCCGTCGCGTCCCCTCGCCCCGGCTGCCCTACCCCGCCAACGAGGCGTTGTTTGCTTTAAACCCGTTCTCCTGTGAAACTTAAAGGAGACACTTCTCACTCTACGAATGGGTGCGTTCTTGACGTCAGTAGGTGGGACCCTAAAAGTAGATGTGTCGGGAACAGAAAAAAGACATCCGCTGGCTGCCGCCCCGGGCTTGGAGCCGAGGCCGGGGCTGCTGAGGCGTCAGAGCCACGTCGGCACCCGCCGGAGGCGGCCGGCTTCCCAGGGCTGGACGTGCCCCGGGCAGGGACGGCCCCCTTGCCATCAGGTCATTCCGCTGCGTGCGGCTGGGACCGTTCGGGGTCCCCCGACCGGGCGTCCGGCTGAGCCCCCCTCCGCCTCCGGACGTTGCTTGGACTTTGCGTCTGGGTGTTCCTTCTCCATGCCTTGGGGAGAAGGTTCTTTCTCCCTGAATTCAATTAATGAGCCTATTAAAAACTATTTATTTTCTCTGACAGTTGTTTACTGAGGAGAAGGAGATGGATTGGCGAGGCATCCTAACCGGGCAGGCGGGAGGGCGGATGGGGAAAGCCTGCTTCCTTGGGCCCTGGCGCTTGGGCAGGGCAGACGATGGGGGGGGGTCCTGCCTTCTGGGGGGCCCCCAAAACGCAGAGCCCGCATATGGCCTGGGCCAGTTTCTGACTTTGCAGTCTTTGAGAAGGGACCCTGGCATGAGCAGAAACCATCCTGGTGTGGAGGCAGGGGGCTGGCCCCAGGATTCCCCTCGCCAGCTTCCAGGCAGAGTGTCTCAGATGCACTAGTTTGGAACGTCAGAGCTGACCCCGTTGGGCCATACGTTTGTGGCAGGGTCTCTCAGTGTCCCTTCTCTTCTCCGTAATAGTTGAATCCTATGACTTATCTGGGCACCTGGTGAGAAAATAAATTTTTTCCAATGTATTTTGCAGCTGTCCGTGCTATATGCTTCAACCCTGACCGGCGGGATAAACAGGCAGGATTTCCTGGAAATGTTTTCAAAGGGAGGTGGCCCATGCTCCTTTCTACTCCAAGCTAGAATGTGCAGGTGATGGTAGGCACTCAGGCAGCCATTTTGGACCATGAGGCAGGTGTCATGGATGGAAGGGGAGGGAAGGATCCTAGGCCCCAGGATTATGATTGTGGGGTGGGCACAGCAGCCCTGTGAAAGGCCAACCTGGGAGCTTCCTTGACGTGAAGAGAGAACGTACGCCTCTCCCGTAAGACTTTTGGCAGCTGTAGCCCGACCTGAGCCAACAGCCGCAGCACGTGAGCCTCGGGACGCGGTGATTTCTTGTCTCCTTCAGGCCTCGAAGCGCCGTCGCCATATCCACGTCAGCGTCTTAAGATCCACCTCTCCCTCCGCCGGGACTCCCCAGGGGAGGCGTTTTCGCCCCTTTCCTCTGCCGTGCCCACAGCTGCGCCTGTGCACAGTAGGGCCCAGTGTGTGTGTTTTGCATAAACAGAGCTCTGAGACACCCGAGGTCTTCGGCTGGCTGCTGGCGGTGCCGCACGTGCACCCAGCAGGTACCTCCCAAGTGGCCCCCCCCAGCCTGCCCCCACCCAGCGGGCCAGTTCAGGCGGGCAGAGTGGGTCCCAGCGGCTGCTCCTGATCCTCGCTCTCGCCCCCGTGTTCTCACCTCGGCCTCCAGAAATAGCCCCTTTTAAAATAGCCGCGTCCCCACCAGCGTTCTGGGGCCTCTGGCTGCCCACGGATGTGACGCGGGCTGACGGGCCAGTCTCCGTGTGTTGCTGTGGGGTTTTTTAAAAATGCCGTTGGTGTTAGGAGTTCCCCCCTCCCCGCTTTTAGGCCTGAAGAAGCCCAGCCGCCCACAGGGCTGCTTTGCCATCCCTGACACTTGTCATTTAGGTTTTGTTTTTCGTGTCCCTGTGGACGTGGCCACCAGGGGGCGTCTGGTGTTCAGAGCTGAGGGCTTCTGCTGTAGGCGTGTGCCAGCCCAGGTGTGACCCTGTGGCCTGCAGTCCCAAGTCTGGTCAGGAAGCCCTGGGTTTGGGTCTCAGTGCTGCCTCTTGCTGGCCGTGTGACCTTGAGCAAGTGTCAGGACTTCTTTGAGCCTCGGCTTACCCGTCTGTGAAATGGGGACACCTGGGGCCTTAGGCAAGTGGCTGAAGTTCTCTGAGCCTCAGTACACAGCTAATGCTTTACAGAAATCACGGGCATTTTCCTGTCACGTTTCATTTTTGCCATTTATTGAGACCGTGTAAGTTAGCGGACTCTAGGGCCCGTGGCCTGGGTTCGCGTCTCAGCTCTGCTCCTGATTTGCTGTGACTTCACATTTTCCGGCTTTGGTGTCCCCACCTGTAAAACAGGGATCCCAATCACTCTCCCTGCCAGGGTTCCCGATGCATTACTGAGGGGGAACCCCTTGGAGCAGCACTAGGCCCTGACCCAGGGCGAGAGAGTGCTGGGAAATGAGACGTGTGTTCGCCAAGTGTTCGTCCGGCGCCGTCTGAGAGCCGGCTCTTCCTGGGGGCAGCATCCGCGAGTGGGACGCTTCTCCCGTCAATCTGTTTGTCTGGCTTCCAGGTCCCGGCTCAACCTCGGGGTCCTCCCTCCCACCAGGGCAGGGATTAAGCTGGCCGGAGGGAGAGACGGGCCCCGCCCGGGGCCACAGGCACCATGCACCATGCACCATGCGGGCGGCCCCCGGATGCCGGTGGCTCAGACCGGTGCTGGAGGCTCAGGAAAGGGCGCTGAGGGCAGAGTCCAGGCATGGCTCAGAAATGGGGACAGGAAGGGCCCTGCTGGAGGAGGCGTGGGTGCTTCCGCCGCCAGCCCTTCAGGCCCGGCAGCTGGCGCAGCTGCAGCCGTCGCCTCCGCGCGGCATCTGTGCCTTTGGTCACCCAGGGAGGTCCCTCAGACACCTACTGTGTGCGAGGCTCTGTGCTGGGACCCGGCTGGGGAAGAAGGGCCTTTGTGGGGCCCATGCTCGGATCTCGGACGGACAGCGACCAAATCCGAGCCGTGTTAGATGGCGATGAGAGAAAACGAGAGGAGAAAAAGGACTGGAGAGTGGCGGGATGGGGGTCGTCGTTTTCGATGGGGTGAGGACCGGCTCGGGCGCTCACGGGCGCCCTCTGGTGGCTGCCGTGGGGAGGACAGGCTGGGGCGGTGGTAGACGGGAGCCGCGGACGCGGGCGCGAGGGACTGCGCGGGTCCAGATGGGCGGACCAGGTGTAGACAGAGGAGTGGGGAGAAGCGGGCAGATTGGGAATAGAGCTGGAAGGCAGACTTTTCACGCGCTTCCTGCGCGTTTCATCTTCACAGTAGCTCTCTGAGGGCGGGATGAGAACGCTGAGGCCCAGAGAGGTCGAGTCCTCTGCCCAGCATGCCCCAGCTCGACGCTGCACGGCGGCAGGGTGGCCGGCCAGGCCGACGGGGTGCGGCCCGCTCCCCGGGCGCGTAACAGCCAGCGCGTCCCAACCTGCAGCCGCGCCGCGTGCGTGTAAAGTCGGGGCGCGTTCCGGCGCCTCTGCCCCGCCCAGTCGGAGGAGGGTGCATCGTAAGTGGGAAGCCGGCAGCTCCACGAGGCCTCCGGTCCAGTCCGCCCTCACTCGCTGCTCAGCTGTGTGGCTTGTGGCCGGGGCCGACCTCTGTGAGCTCTCATTTCCTATGAAATGCGTTTGTTTATCCCAGTAATAGTGTTTGAGCACCTGCTGTGCGCCAGGCAGTTTGGGGCCGGGTGCTTATTCCTGCTTTGATCACTGCAGCCTCCAAAGTGTCAGCTGACAAAGCCCAGTGCCGAGGGAGCTGCTGGGTACCCAGGGCCTGGCGTACAGGGACTGGTGCTGTGTGCAGAACCCCACGTCAGCAACTCTGGGCCAAAAAGCGGTTTAGAAGAGCTGGGTGTGAGACACAGAGATTTAGGCAAACTCGAGCCTTATACTTTCCGTTTATGTATCTAGTTCGGGAGAGAAAAGGGATCAAAATCTGTCCAGAGAAGTTGAAGAAGCTGTTTCGGTAGCTATCAGGTGACAATCCTCTGTGGTAAGGAAGCCGTGTCCGGTGTAATTGGCAGCGTTTTTTCCCTCTTTCTGGTACGTAAGATACTGATGCATCTTAAACTCAGTGAAACGTGCAAGTTGCCAGACCTGGAGCTGAGTTGAGAGAGGGGAAGAGAGAATGGGAGGGGAGGTCAGGGAGGGCTTCCTGGGGGAGGTGGCAGCTGATCAAAGATATGGAGGTTGAGCAGGAGTTAACTGGGTATGGGGGAGGGAAGGGTGTCCCAGGCTGGGGGAGCAGCATTGGTAGACTTCCCATATAGAGTCACAGTGAGCCCTCGAGGTGAAGTGATTGTTTAATCTTGCGTCTTGCACTGTGCCCAGCACGTGGCGGACGTCAGTGGCTGCCGCCCTCAGGCCCAGACTGAGCGATGCCGCCCGCATGCTGCTTTCCAGTGACCGTTTTGAAAGACCTGAGACCTAGAGGTTTAGGGCTGTGCAAAGTCCTCCAACAAGTTCAGGGTTCTGCACCATTAGCCCCACTGCTGATGAAGCTTCACCCTCAGGTGTGTAGTGGGTCTGCAGACTGGGGAGCGGGTGGGGAGAAACCGAAATCAAACTGAGTTTAGTGAAAAAGTAGATTAATCGATTAGCTCTGGTGCCTGAGAAGGCTGATGTTAGAACAGGGCAGCTTCAGGCACAGCTCAATCCAGGGGCTCAAACAAGGAGCCCTTGACAGATGAAGAAGGGCGGACCCAGGCTACTTAATCCACGGGCCTGAGGCCGCAGAGTTGGGAGGGGGCTGAGCCACACTGCAGGCTCCGGCCACTCCGAATCCAAAGTCTGTGGCTTGAGCAGGTTGTCCCAGGCCAGGACAGCTCCATTTACAGATGGGGACACCGAGGTTCAGAGATGGGAAATGATTTGCTTAGGGTCACACGGTAAGCGAGGAGCAGAGCCTGGAGCTGAGTGCACATCACACCCGTGCTCTCACACGAGCAGATTCTCCGTAAACAGAGATTGGGTGGTGGAGTGGTCCATCTGAGGCCGAGAAGGAAAGCAGGTTTGCCAGGGGCCACACTGACCTTGGGCCAGGCTCCCCCCCCACCCAAGAAGCGCCCCATCAGAGACCCTCCTGCCACCCACCCCGGATGATTAGACGTTCCCTTTGCTCTTAATGAACACATCACGGGTGACAGGTGGGGAGGTCCCCGCGGACCCTGGCTCCATGCCATCCATAAGCCCTGGCCAGGCCTGCCCATCTCTGTCACAGGAGGAAGTGAGACTGGCAGCCAACTGCCCTTCTCCGAGCCAGCCGCCTCCGGGTTTGCTCGAGGCCTGCCCCCATTCCCGCTGCAGGCACCGAGTGACGGCTCGGTGAGTCCCAGCATCTCCGCCTGGGCGCAGCCCGCCTCAGCGCACTCGGCCCTTGAGCATCCCCACGGCATTTGTTGGGGACCTACTGTGTGCCAGGCATGGGTAGGCTTTGTCGCCACGTATCCCCCTCTGCCCCATCTGAGCTGTGTGACTTTGAGCACGTGTCCTGACCTCTCTGAGACTCAACCTCCTCATCTGTAACATGGTGGGAAGCGGGTGAGATGTTACGTGTAGAGCACTTTGAATGGTGCCTGGCTCATAATGCACAGTCCTGAAACATCGGCACTTGTTCTTGCTATTTCTCGCGTTAGCAGACACGGCCGCGTGTCCTCCGCCCGTCTTCACGCGTCTCTAACCGCGTCTGCGCATACGGAGCCGTCAGCTCCTTTTTCTGGGCTGTATGCTGTGCCATTGCAGTGCCCGGCCCCCTCCCGATGGACGGGCCCATTCATCCCATGAGATGGACCACAGTCCTTGTCACACACAGGCTTCAAGCACGGGCATGAGGTTCTTTGTGGAATGCACACTTAGCATCCGCTGGATCACGCCTGGCGCCTACGAAGAGTGTCTGTCTGCCCCAGCCACCTGACGCAGTCACGGGGGCTAGTGCTCCCTCCACCCACCAGGGGGTGGTTCAGCACTAACATTTTCTTTCGGACCCTGAGAGAAGCTTCGGAGTGTTGAGAAAACAGTCACACTGCCTTTTCTGGGCCCAAGACCCTGCCTGGGGTCTAGAGATTCACCACTGGATGTTTATTGACCACCTACTGTGTGCCAGGCCCTGATCTAGGTTCTGGGAAGACAGCGGAGCCAGCTCTGTCCTCGTGGAGTATAGCGGGGAGACAGACAGTACACAAACGGATAGATTATTCATCAAGGGCCGACTGGACGCCATGCGTGCAAGAAAAATGAAGCCAGGGCAAGGGCTGGGCGATAGGGGGGCTTTTCGGCTACGGAATCGAGGCAGAGGCCTCCCTGAGGAGATGGCATGTCGGCAAAGACAAGACTTGGCGGGAGCGGGGCAGGTGACCTGAGTGAGTTCCTGGGAAAGTGTTGGGGGAGGGGCAGCCTGTGCCTGAGGCTGGGGTCCAGGGCTGGAGCAGAGTGAGCCAGGAAGCAGGGGAGGACAGGGCAGGTGAGAGGAGCAGGGGAGCTGGGAGGCAGGATGGGGTCGGGGTGACTGCTCTGGTCTAGGCGGGAGAGATGGCGGCTGGACCAGATGGAGGCAGAGGAGCAGGTAGAAGCGGGTCGGTTCTGGAAAGATTTTTCACAGGAGCCAGTGGGTGAGGGCGGGAGCCAGAAGACTCAAAGGGGCCTTCTAGGCCTCTGGCTTGAGAGTGGACAAGGACAAGAGGGGCAGGTGCGGCGAGTCCCGTGTTACGGGACAGCCAGGGGCGTCGACGGAAGGCGCAGGGGCTGGGTCTCCCTGGGGGCATCGTCGAGGGCCTCCTGGAGGTGGCAGCTCCCACGCTGGCCTGCAGGCGTGATCTGCGGACAAGCCAGGGGCCCTCACCACGGGCCCTCACCGAGGCTCAGCCTTCTGTGCAAAGCTCTTAATCAGCATCCAGCTGCACGTTTGGGGTTGGATGGGGCTGGGGCTGTGCCGGCTCCAAGCTCCACTGAGGCCCTTGGGGCAGAACCCCAGCGCTTCACGGAGGCCTCCGGTGTGGGACGTGGAGGGGCCTGGGTTGTCGACCGGGAGACTAAAGCCCAGAGAGGGTAAGGCACTTGCCCAGGCCACACAGCGCGTGGCGAAGGTTTGACCCCCTTGTGGGCCATCCTCCCCCCCTCCTGGCTCCTCTTTCCTCTCCTTTTCAGTGTGTCTTCCACCCCCGGGGCTGCCAGCTTCAGTTCTTGGTGGTTTCCAGGCTCCCCTTGGCTCCAGCTCGGCACTTACCTCCTGCCTCCGCACGCTCTGCGCCCAGGGGCTGGTGCCAGCCGGGCTGGGGGGGATCGGCCAGCGCCCTCTGCCTTACGCCAGGGTCCCATCTGCCCCATCTCCCCCTCCCCTGATCCCAGTAATGATGGAAGAGGAACGGGAGAGAGTGAGCGAAATTATATACACACGAACATATAAAAATTAGTTTAGGATCTGGGCCAAGAACCACTTGCACTTGGCCAGGCATTGTGGGTAATTCATCGCCGATTACCATAAAAGCTGGAGCCTGGCTGACAGGCGGCCGCGGGCTTTTGTTTAAGATTCCGATGAATATATAATCTCCCTCCTGGTCTTGAGCCTGAGGTGCCACCGCCCCTGCAGCCGTGGGACCCCCGCACACCCTGCCCGTTACCCGCCTCATGAGCGCGGCCCCCATGGGTGCTTGCCCAAGCAGCCGGCAGGTCTAGTCTGCCTGGGAGCTGGGTCGATCCCGCCTTGGGGACGCTTGGGTTGGCGTTCCACACCCACCGCTGGCCCCAGTGGTCCAGGCCTTGTAACGCATTCCCGGCCCTGGGCCCGGTTGCGTCGGTTCTTCATGCATCCATTCGGTACACGTTTGCTGGGCCCCTCACGGGTGCTGGGGACGCTGCAGTGACCGAGGCAGACAGGGTCCCTCCCCTTTGCCTTTGCAGAGTCTGGGGGGCTGATGGATGAACGGATGGACATTTATCCGTATTGAAAGATTCCCAGGAGATGCAAATTACAACAGCGCAATGCCATTTTTTTTTTGTTTGTTTGTTTGCCCATCCGCTTGGCGAAAGTGTCAGGAGCTTGGTGACATCCAGAGTGGCTTCAGCGAGGACCGGGCCCTCAGGGCACCACTGGCAGGAAGATAAATAAGCATTGCCACTTCGTAACGTCTTTTGTTTTTAATTCACGTTTCTGACCAGATAATGCGTGTGCGTGGGACGCAGTCGAGGGCGTGCTGACGGATGCACGAGCGGCGTCTCTACCGCCCGAGTCGTCTCTACCGCCCGCCGTGTCCGCAGTGCCCTCCCCGCTGCTTCCCCAGAAACAGCCGCCAGCCTCCTCCAGGGACAGGGCTCAGTAGATCTTTTTCTGTAACGGGCCAGGCAGTAAATCTTTTCAACTTTGTGGGCCGGGTGGTCCTGTGCCTACACCTCAACCCTGCCATCGTGGCGGGAAGGCAGCCAGAGAGAGACTGCGCCTGAAGGAACGGGCATGGCCGCTTGCCAATAAAGCTTTATTTACACAAACAGCCTGCAGGCCCGCTTTGGCCCACGAGTTGTAGCCTGCCCCCCCGCACCCCATTGCACATCAGCGCTGTCTGGTAGAACTTTCGTGCGATGACAGAAATATTCTCTGCCTGCGTTTTCCGATAGAGTAGCCACTGGCCGCGTGTCCTCTTGAGCTTTAGAGATGCGGCCGATGCGGCTGAGGGCGGGAGTTGTGCGCCGCATCCCATCGTTGTCTGCAGATGCCGTGGGCGGGTGGGTCTACGGTCCTTTGTTGAACCAAATGGCAGCATCTTTTACATGCCGTTCTGTACCTTGGTGTTATTTTTTTTTCTCCCCCCCGCTTAAAAATATAGCATCTTAAAAGTAATTTCATAATTGGGCATCTGGCTTCCCTGTTCCTTTCCACAGCTGTGATACTGATCTCAATACTAAGGGATGCGAATCCTCTGTGGCTTTATTTGGTCCCTCGTGCCGTCAGACATGTAACCGATCCCCTGTCGATGGACACTTAGGTTGTTTCAAGTCTTTGGCTGTGAGGACGTGCCGGTCATTTCAGGGGAACGTGTCTGTCCTAAATTCCTAGAGGCGGTGTTAGCACGCCCGGAGAGACTGTGAAAACAGCTCCCCACCTCTCAGCATGGAGAAAGCAGGAGAGACAGATGCCCCCCCCCACTCTCCTGGGAGGTGTGGACACGGGGGTTCACCACGGCATTGGGTGAGACGAGGGGAAAAGCGGAGCCGAACTAAGTGTCCGTCGACAGGGGATTGTGACAATCTGGCCCAGCCTCGTCCTGGAGGATCGCGAGGCAGGCGCGGAGGCCGGGGATGCGTGTGCTCAGCATGGGGGAAAGATGCATATCGGGCAATGACAAACAGACGGTGCGGCTTCCGCTTAGAGCGGTCACTCCGGGCTCTGGCGTTGCCGTTAGTCTGTCGCTGCGTGGGAGGGACCTGCCCTCGCCCGTGTGACTGCTGCGTCGCAGACGGGCTCGGTTCGAGATGCCATGAATTCTAGGGCCGCGTGACCTCGGATGCTGCAGGAGGTGGGGGCCGCCGAGGGGGCGCCGAGGCCTGGTCGAGTGGTGGGGAGGAGCGAGAACCTGCTTGGGTTCGGCCCCCCGCTCTGCCACTCATTAGTGGTGAGACTGAGAGCCCAGCCTCTGTGCCTCAGTTTCCCCAGCTGAAAAGTGGGGGGGGATATTAGCAGCAGTCTCTCGGGGGACTCAGCGAGCTGCTTTGAGCAGGCCTGGCCCTCAGGAGGAGCTGGGGTGATAGCCGGTGTGCTCCCTGAGCACCTGCATGGGCCTGGCTCAGCTCTGAGCGCTCTGCCTCAGGGTAGACGGGGTTCGGTCCAGATCAAACCCCTGTCCAAAGGCGTTGCCTTCCCCTGCCCACCCAGGACTTGCGAGCTTGGGGAGCAGCCCAAGGAGGCTGTGCTTATGCCTGAGCTCACGTGGCAGGTCCAGCTCTGCCGCCCCAGCACCCCCAGCAGCAAGCTCCCGAGTCCCTCCGCCTTCTCACCTGGCCCAAGGCTCCTCGTCCCACCTCTTCCATTTTGTCCGGCACTACTTGGGTCTTCTCCCCCGGCTCTCCTGTTCCTTCATGTCTTAGATGTCACCTCCTCCCGCTTCTGTGCCGGAGGCTGCAATCTCTAACTGCTGGAGCCCCCATCTGCCCCGCACAGGCTGGTGAACTCCTTACGACTGAGCTGGGCCGCCTGGGCCATCCCGTGTCCCTGGTGCTCAGCCTGGAGCCCGGTATGCAGTAGGTGCTCTGTAAATGCAGATAGGGCGGGAAAGGAGAATTGTTCCAGGAGTGTGACGATCTGTGCCTCAGATATGTTCATTCCTCAAATAACATGCACCCCACCCTGTCTAATCCCGCCTCCCAGCTACGCCGGCCCCTCTTCCCCTCCAACCCGTGTGTTCATTCCCACCCCAGGGCTTTCGCACGTGCTGCGCCCTCCACCCGGGGCTCCCTCCTCACCCCATCTTTGCCTGGCTGTCTTCGTGTGTCTTCCTCCCTCCCTCCCTAGCGGAGAAGCCCTGGGAGATTGTCTGCCGTGGTCCCTGCTCCGTCCCCAGAACTCAGGTGCAGGGTCAGTGCCCAGGTTTGAGCGCTGACCGAGACTAGGTCCCACCCTCACGAGAGGTCAGTTGGGCTGCACCAAGCCCTGCCTCGGGGACCTCGCTGGCCTGCGCTCCGTTTCTCTGATCCTCGAAGGCCTTGAACCCACAAAAATCAGCCTCAGGCATCAAAACACCAGTCTCCCCTGTACAGGTGAGGGAACCGTGGCACGGGGAGCGGCAAGGACTTGGGCAGGGCCCCTTAGCTCCCAGGAGCAGAGCTGGGAGGACCTGCATCTTCGGCCTCCTTTGGACCACAGTTTCTCGAGTGAGGGACCCGTCCACCGGATGAGCTGTTTTGGGGTGGCTTGCAGAGGAGGCGTCCGGCAGCGGCCACTTCCCTCTTGGTTGGACGCGGCAGGTGAGGGAGCAGGCTACCGCAGGCGTGGGGTGGCCTTCGCACACGACACCTGCAGGCTCTCTCTCTAACCAGGCCTTCGGTCTGCTGCTTCTAGCAACAGTATCCAGGGAAGGAGGAAGAACTCGGCACATATTTTAATTGTGATGTTTTTTTTTTTCTGGTGACTTTCAAGGCTCTGCAGTCAGAGTGGCACATTATTGAGTTAGTTTCTAAAGCAAATTAGTTTAAGGGGAAGGCGTGTGCCAGTCGAAGGAAAGATTTAATGAGGGGCTTGGGATGTGGCGGAGGTCGCGAGCAGAGAGGGGCGGTTTCTGGGGAACGCACGCGCGGGCTCACGGGGAACCTGGCGAGCGTCGAGGCATCTTGAAAGAGGATGTGGCCCGTGTGGGGGAGCAGCCACAGATGGTTCGAGGTGTGTGTGGGGGGGGTCGTGGCGAGTGTGGTGCCCGCCCCACCTACAGGACTGTGCCTGGCGGGGGCTGGCCCTCCGGCCCTCCCTCCATCCCTGCTTCTGGCCGAGTCAGCAGTCGTCTCTGGGCTGCACCCTGGAGTCTGGTGTCAGCCGGGGCAGCTTTCTACAAATTTCTGCCCTTGGGGCGGGAGTAGCAGCCTGCAGAGAGTACCTGGATTGCAAGTTAGGGAGACCCAGGGTCCCGTCCCAGTTGTGTGGACCTGTGTGTGGCTGCAGATGACACCTGCCGACCTCTGCCCTGTCCCGCACATCAGCCCCTCCAGGCTTCGCAAAGCCTCCCAGCCATTATTTGTTCGAGCGTTCATTTAGAGAGCATTTATCGAGCACCTGCTACACCTGGCCATGACCAAAGCCGACTCGGCTCTGCCCTCCTGGCTCCCAGTCTCCAGCAGAGCTAACCGCAGAACTTGCTGTGGTGACGGAAGTGTGTCGTATCTGTGCCCTGAGCCTCGTGTACCGGAAACACAGCCAGCGCGACCGAGAAGCCGAATTTCGGATTTTATTTAATTTTATTCAACGAGTCATTCATGGCTGCCGGTTCCCTATTGGGCAGCGCTGATTGAGACAGTAAAAAGAGACAGATAATTTTAGATGAAAGTAAGTGGCAAAAAAAAAAAAGATAAAAAGAGAAAGAGGGATGTGGATAAGGGATGACGGAGGTGCTACCTGAGCTGGAGCGGTCAGCCAGGGCGGCTGTGGGCGACCTGAGTGGCGAGAGGGAAACAGCCATGGAAATGTAGGGGAAGGTGTTCCAGGCGGCGGGCACAGCCTGTGCAAAGGCCCTGGGGCAGGATGGAGCCTGGCGGCTTGGAGGAAGGCGAGGTGGCCCCTGCGCCTGGAGCGGAGGAGGAGAGGGTGGGGCCCTGCGGGCAGCTGGGAGGACTTGGGCTCTGACACCAGGGAGGTGGGAGCCCCTGAGGGCTGTGGGCTGACAATGGGACCTGGGACCTGACTCAGGTGCTCACAGGAGCCCGCTGGCTGCTGCAGGGGGACAGGCTGGGGGGAGCGAGGGCCAGAGCTGGGCGGATGTGCTTACGGGTCCAGGCCAACAGTAATGGGCGCTAGACAGGGTAAGAAGTGCACGTGGAGAAAGATGTACGGATGCGTGAGAGATTCAAGAGGGAAACTCGTATTTCCAGACGAGCAGCGTGGGCGGTGAGGGAAGAGAGGTCAGGGCCGGCGCCCTGCTTCTCACCTGAGTCCCTGGAGGGGTGGAGCTGCGTGTGCTGGGGACAGGGCATGGGAAGGGCAGATGCAGGTGGCTCCGGCCGCACCTGGAGGCATCCTGGGTTCGTCTGGAAGGAGGAGAAGTTGGCTGAGCCTGGCGGAACCGGCCGGTGAGAGGGGCAGGCGCGGAGCGGAGGCGAGGCCATGGTGGGCAGTGTGCCCGCGGGGCTGCAGCTGGCGGGCGGACATGGCGCCAGGACCTGATGTGCGTGTGGGCGCGGCGGGCTCCTGGCTGGTTGGCACACGCTCCTTGCCCCGGGCCACGAATGCTGTGCTGGGTGGGACGCAGACGGAGCCCTGCCCTGCGGCCGCAGAAAGCAAGAAGCTGCCCAAACAGTTGCTCCTTCCTGTGGGTCCCAAGGGTGCAGAGTTTGGTGGTTTCCTGGAAATGAAACTTGCAGGGGTTTTGGTCCCAGATATGAGGACAGCGGGACAGGCTGGGAGATGGGTGGGGCCGGGGCCCTGCCCGGGTGTGCGCAGTTTTGCTGAGGGGGCCACATCAGGGCATGTGTCGGAGGCTTGAGAACATTCCAGCGGAGACAGCTTTTGGCTGGAACTCACCTGCAGGAAGTGACAGGCCAGAGCTTGGTCCGTGGATGTCCCTCTCGGTGTCATTTATAATGTAGAACAAGTGAGAACCGATTAAATTCTGTGGGCTGGACACAGGCAAATGGTCTCGTAAGTGCGATCTCTACTTAGGAAAGAGAAATCTGTTAGCAGATGTAGAGGACAGACAGAGGAAGTGGCGGGCCTCAGGACCTTTGCACGTGCTGTTTCTCCCACCTGCAACTCTGTGCCTACAGATATTTGTCCGTCGGGCTTGCTTGCTGCATCCAGGCCTTCCAGGAGGTCCCCCGAGGCCCCTCCAGGCTTCCAGGGCCTTGCCCCACGTGTCGTTTCCCGTTTGGCATCTCAGCAGTGCCCAGTGTCGTTTTTGACGCCGTTGGTTTCCCTGTGAGTGTCCGTCTCCCTCACTGGTCTGTGAGCCACACGAGGGCAGGGGGCGGGCTCTGCACTCCTGCTGCTGTGTCGCCGTGAGCCCACACACAGTAGGTACTCAACAAATGTTTGTAGAAGGAATGAATGAAAATGGCCACATGTGAGCATTTTCTCTCCAGGCGAGGGGTGGATTGTGGGCAATTTTTATTTTCTTCTTTGTGCTGATTTTCTCTAATTTTCTGCTGCACGCGCCTATTTTATAATTAGAAGAAAAGTTATTTTGAAAAAAAATTACCCCCAACGTCCCAGCTGCGGGAGCTGATGTGAGCTAGCCCCACGCTTCTCCCCAAGGGTGTCTGTAGAGGACACACCAACCGAATGTTCGGGACTTCCGGGGTCAGCCCTCAAGGGCACCAGATGGGCCAAGCGGGCAGGGGGAGAGAGCTTCCTGGAGGTGGCGGCTCTTAACCTTCAAGGTGCTCAGGCCAAGGATCCCGGAGCCACGCTCGAGTTTCCTCGTGAACATGTGTCCCACAACCAGCCCTTCAGAAAATTCTGCTGGCTCTGCTGTTGCAATCTGTCCACGTTGTGCCCGCTTCTCCCCCATCACCCTTCTGCTTCCAACAGGTCCAGCCCCCTCATTGCTGGTCTGAATCAGTACAGTCACCTCCAGGCTCTCTCTGCTGTGGCCAGGTGGCGCTTGTGAGTACTCAAGTCAGGTCCCGCCCCTCCTCTGCCCACAGCCCTGGGGGCTCCCACGTCCCACAGGGTAAAAGTCCAAGTCCTCCCCTCCCTCGGCCTGGCCAGCAAGGCCCTGCAGACCTGCTCAGTCCCCTCCTTCCCTCCCCTCCTCCCTCTGTCCTTAGTTCTGCTCCAGCCACAGGGGCCTCCTCGCTGTTCCTGCCACAGGGGTCCTGCCCCAGGGCCTTTGCACCACCTGTGCCCCCCACCTGGAGTGCACTTCCTCCAAACATCCTCACCTCCTTCACGCTCCCTCACCTCCTCAGGCCTCAGGTCAAACGCCACCACCTTACTCCCCAAGCTCCCTATTTAAGACCACGGCTCCCATGAATGTAACCCGCCACTTCCCCCGCCTCCTCCCCCCTGCCCCCCCACCTGAGTCCATCTTCACGTACCACTAAGTATCTCTTCCCTTCCACCGTCCTGGCTGGAGCATCAGCTTCATGAGGGCAGAGATCTTTGTCAGTCTTAGTCACCGCTGTGTCCCCAGTGCCTCGAACCAGGCCTGGCACAGAGTAGGTACTCAGAAGTGTTTGCTTTAAAAGGGTGGGTGAAGACTCTTGCTTTGTGACGAGGGCACTGCGCACCGTGGCCTCTGGGGGAGAACGAGGCTGGCGCGGGCTCCCTGGGTGAGGAGGCTCCTGGCCGTTTAAAGGTTTGCTGAGAGTCTGCTGTGTGCCATGCATGCCCTCTGCCGGGTGCTGGGGACAGACCGAGCCCTGCACTCTGAGGTCACAGTCTGGTGGCAGAGGCAAGCCTGTGACAAGGCGGTTAACATCTGGAGATGATGGGAGCTGTGAGGGGGGACGTTCGGAGCGCTGTGCAGACGGGGTCACCCGGATAGAGTACACCAGGCAGGGGCCTCATTCCTGGCCCAGATGTCCCTCATCCCTACCTCGGGGGTGGCCGTGTTGCCAGCCCACTGTGGTCACTGCCATTGCATGGGAGGCATGGGCAAGAGGCCCAGAGAGGGCAGGGCCAGCCAGGCAGGAGAGGGCAGGTCCTCAGCCACCATTCCCTGGGTCCTGGGCAGCCCAAAGACGGGCATTTCCGTTTCAGGCCACACAGCCCTGGGCCTTCTGATCATGAGGATTCATTATGCATCCGTTGTGTACCTGGTTTTTATTACAGATGGGGAAACTGAGGCCCAGGGAGGCTCAGGTTCTTGCTCGAGGCCACATGGGGCCTGCCTGGATTCAGTCCCAGGTGTGCGTAGGCCTTGTGCCTAGGCCATGAGCCCACAGATGCAAGCAAAGTGACGCCTGTGCTCCTGGTGGAGTTTCCTGTGGGCCCACTGTGTGCCCTGTTCCATTCCACACCTGTGTTGAGGCAGAGCACCCCCCGTGTGCCCCCCGTGGTGCTGGGGTGCCAAGTGTCCCTTCTCATGAAGCACCTATGTGTGCCTCCTACAGTTGGGCTGTGGGGGAGAAGAAATATTGGCTCCCACAGCCGCTTGTGTGGTCCCATCGGGGCCCATGTCCTTCGCCCCACTGGGAGGCGAGCTCTCAGAGCGGGGACTGGTCTCTCTCTCGCAGTGCCGAGTCCTCGGGTGCTTAAATTTGTAGAGGTTTGTCTTCTTCCTGTTCCAGGCCTCCTGCAGCATTGTGGGTAAGGGTTCAGCCTCTGGACCCAAACCTTGGTGGAATCCCAGCTTTTCCCGACCTTGGACAAGTGACTTCTCTCTGTTCCTCCTCTAACCTCTGGAAAATGCGGGTGATGGCGTGATACAGAGCAGGCACGGAGCTTGGGAGACACCAGGAGCTCAGTACATGTTGGCTATGGGGGTCATCCGGCGCAGTCGCGGTGGCACAAGAGGCATTTTCACCACCAGGAATAGGAGCAGATGGAGCCGGCCCCCTGCGGTGGCCCTCCGGTCTCCGGCAGTGTCCCCACCCCTCCCTGAGCGCCTCCCCGGTCCCTGCTGCTTCCCTGGAGTTTTCAAACCCGCACCAGGCGGCAGCGCAGGCCGGGATTGGCTGCCCGGGTGGGGCCGCCCCTCCTCCCCGCTTCTTTCCACCCACCCTGTGGATCGGGTGTCTCGGGCCTGGCACGGTGGCCCCATCTGGGCCTGCGCTCTCCGCCCTCTCCTCAGGGCTGTCCCTAGGGTAGGGGTCTCTGCCACTGTGTCCCCCATCCATCCCCCCAGATCCCGACCTGATCCCAGCGGGAGGGCAGCCTCTTTGTGCCTGTGACCCTCCCCCACCCCAGTCTCTCTGTGCGCCAGGGCGCGGCCTCTGCCATCCAGCTCGGACTGCCCCTTCTCCGACCTCCAGGACTTGGGTGTGTTTGGGGAGCCATCTGCCCCTGTGTCGGGCATCCAGCCCCTTCATCCGTTGCCATGGCCACGATCAGCACCTGGACGGGAAGGGGAAGCAGGATAAGGGCTCCCTTTGGCATCGGGCTTCCGAAGGGAAGCGTCTCAGGGTGCCCACTCGTGTGTGCGCATGTGGGGGGCACAGCGTCCCCATCGAAAGCTTTCCCTTATGGGAACCCCGTGGAGTATATCAGTGCCCCTAGATGGGGCTCCCCCGCGGGTCCCCCCTCCCCACTTCCGCCTGGAGCCCCGCCCCCAGCCAGTCCGCCCCCCGGCCCCGCCCCCAGGCCGAGCTGGCTGGGCCGCGGCCTCTCCCCAGTTCTGGCTGTGAGCGGAGCTCGCGCTGCGGGCGGACGAGGGACCGCGGGACGCGCGGCGGCGGGGCGCAGGCCCCGATCTCCGAGCTGCGGGGTGAGTGCGCCCGGGATCCCCTTCCACCCGAGGCCCGGTCTGCTGGGCTTTGTTCCCCTCCTGGTCCCCACTCCGGACTCCCCACTCTGGCACCCCGGCGCCCCCTACCCCCCTCCCCGTGCGGGCCCGCACCAGCCGAGCCCCAGGGGCAGCTCAGGCACGACACCGCCTGACGCTTGGCCGCTCGGGCCGGTCACTCGTACTTTGTAAAACTCCTGACCGTTATACTCCGCAGGGTCCCCTCCCCCGCCCGGCCCCCAGCCCGCGCTCCTCCCCCGCCTCCTGGGGGCGGAGCCAGGCTGGGGCGGCCGTCGCTGCCTGCCCTGGGGAGCGCGGATGGGGGGGCTTCTGCATCCTTCTGCTGGGACCTGGACCTTGGAGGAGGTGGCAGGACCATGCGGCGGGGGTGTCTGCCCTCAGCCCCACCTACAAAACTCACGGAAAGTTTCCCGCTCTCCATTTGTCCCTGTGCCCCTCCGACCTGTGGACCCCGGGTCGATGCTGTGTCTCCTCGGGAATGTCATAAACTGGTGGATCAGTGCCCACCTTCTCAGCTCCCGCGTCTGTGCCCAAGCCCCATGCCTCTGTACGCCTCATTCCTGACACCAAACCCGTACCTCAGCACCCTCTATCACGGCCCGTTTCCCAAACGTTCTTCTCAGAGTCCTGGGTGAGAGAGGGGCTTTCTTCGACTCCCCTCCTAGTGGCCCAGCCCCCCAAGTCCTTCGTGGTCCCTCCAGTCTCACTCCCACCCCTTAAGACTCAAGCTGAAGGCCAGAGCAGATGTGAGCAAGTCGCAGCTGGCAGCCGCGCTGCGTTCACCTCCCCAGCCCGCAGCGACGCCCTCTGTTCTCAGTTCCCCCTCTGCAGGGGTCGTGACCACAGGGACGACGTGGGGAACATGCACGCTGGGGCCAGGCCTGCCGTGGGCATCCCGCACGTGCAGGGGTGGGGAGAAGGCGCCCATCCCGGAGCACGGCGGGCCCATGACAGGAGCAGAGCTGTGATGGGAGACACAGGGTGCGGGGGGAGCCCAGAGGCGCTCTTGATCTAGCCTTGGGGCATCCAGGGGGCTTCCTGGTGGAGGTGACCGTTCAGCTGCGACATGCGGGTGGCTGTGAAGGCTGAGGTTTGGTGAGGAAGGAGGAAGGGTGTGCTGGGGGAAGGAGCAGCGTGAACAAATACCCCTGTGTGTGCCAGAGGGCAGAGAGCAGGGCGGTGGGCAGCTCGGCCGACCCTGGGGGCACCGCGTGGTGGGCTGGCAGTTCCGAAGGTCCTTGGGAGTCTGGATTTTAATGGAGGGAGGTGAGAGCCAGCTACATGGGAGGCTTTGGAGCAGAAGAGGGTGTACCTGCTTGGGCGGCCTGTGCCGAGAGTGTCCCAGAGGCCCGAGGCAGACCAGCGCCCTCCGGGAATGGTGGCAGCCCCTGGGCAGAGGCCACTGGGTGGGCCGAGAGTCAGATCCCGAGGGTCCCAGAACCGAGCACAGGAGCCGGGAGCCCGGGAGATGTGAGCAGGGCAGGGACACAACGTGACCTCGGTATCTCAGGCTCCTCCTGGAGGCCAGTGAGGGGGACACTGGCGGGGCTGGGCCTGGCAGCCCGGGCACTTGCGGAGCGTGGACTGTGGGCTCGACTGAGAACCAGCCTCTGCCCTGGAAGCCCAGCCCAGCCCCCCTCTCCGTGCTGTGTGACCTTGGCAAACAGCAGCCCATCTCTGAGCTTCGGTTCCCTCATCTGTCAAACAGGAGGAAGTGTGGCTCGGCACGTGGGGACCCCGGCCAGGGTTACTGATTCCTCCTCCTGGGCTGGGCCTGGCTCCCTGTCCGCCCTGCTCACCCACCCCTGGCCGCAGGGACCCTTGAGGACAGCACCTAATACAAATCGATAGTCAATTAAAGGCGGATCCCTCTTCCCAGCCCCAGCCTGTTCCGGGGTTGAGCTGAGCCTGCTTCCTGGCAGGTGGGACGTTGAGGCCCCAAGAGGGACAGGGGCTTGGCCGGAGCCTTTTGAGCCCGCCAGTGACTGCAGAGCTAGAGCTCGGACCCTGCTAGACACCTTGGGGTCACAGCGGTCCAAGGAGGCTACAAACCCAGCCCCTGCCTTTGGGGGCCTCTGAGGCCCTGGGCACGGGGTTCGGAGCAGCAGGAAGATCTGCAGGCCCAGAGGATGTGAGGCTGAGCGGTGGCCCAGGGCTGGGCGTCTTCAAGTCCACTACCAGCATCGCTGGCCTCACCTCCCCCTGGCTTTGGGCCGTGAGAAGTCTGCTGAGGGTCAGGCTGCCCAGAAGAGCCCCTAGACGCCCCAGGACAGGATGGACCTGAGGTGGGGGCAGGGAGAGGCCCTGGACGTCCTCAGGCCCAGAGACCCCGCCTCGTGCGGGTGACACAGAGCCTGTTTGCTGTGCAGTCCTGGCTTATAATCGCCCCTTTATGCTCCCTGCTCCGCGTGGGTCCCCGAGCTGGCTCCAGGATCGCGTGACCCACGCCTCTGCGCCTGGCTGGCATGGGTGCCCACTTGTCCCCCGTTAGCACAGTTCAGAAGCCCCAGCAGGCTGTGCCAGGCCCGGGGAGGGCCCTCCACTCTCCTGAAAGGAGGGACACAGGCGATTAGGTGCGAGCTCCGGACCCAGGGTGCAGGGGACCCGAGACCCAGCTGGGGGCCCTGGCAAGTGCCCAGGGGCCCCTCTGTGAGCCTCAGTGTCCTTATCTGACTGGTGCTGGGAGCAAAGATGGACAGCTCGGCACCTGGCATGGAGGAAACTTGGCCGACGGCCGGGCGAGCGGGCAAGGACTCTCCCCGGACCCGGGTTCCAGTCCCGAGGCCACTGCTTTCCACGCCGCCCCCCCCCCCAGCCAGGCCCATCTGCTGTCCAGTTCTTTCCTGCAACTCCCACGAGTGGCTTTTCTGCTTCTTGACAGCCACGCCGTCCACCAGGTACTCGGAGCCTGCCTCAGTTTCCCTTTCTCGACAGTGGAAGGGCTGATAGGCCCGGCTGCGTTCCTCCAAAGGGCACAGGGAAGAGGCTTGGCTGGGCGCCCACCTGGCCGTGTCCGTCCCCACCCAGAGCTGCCTAGGGCGCCTTGCTGTCCCCTGTCTCTCTGCCCTAATCTGTCCCCATCTCCCTCCCGGCACCCCTAGGTGCTGCTTTTGCCCTTCCTCATGCTGTTCCTTATGTGGGGACAGCCCCCCCATTCCCATTCACCCTTTAATTCCCAGCTGGGTAATATTAACATTAAATCTAGAGGCAGAGCGTTCCAGGCAGAGGGATCAACCGGTGCAAAGGCCCTGGGGCAGCACCGAGCCCAGCGTGGGCAAAGGAGGGACTGCACCTGATCAGGTGCTCACGGGCGCCCCCTGGCTTCGGGGTGAGGACACGCGGTAGGGGTGAAGGTCAAGTGCATTGGTCCCAGTGGCCGCTGATGAGGGTGGACCGAGGAGAGGCAGAAGAGGGAGTAAGTAAGAAGTGGGTGGGTGTGGGGTAAGTTTTGAAGGTGGAGCTGACGGGCTGATTTACATTCTCCCCAGGCCCCGTGCGTGCGGAAGACCCCACACCCAGGGTCTTTAGGAAGCCGGAGCTGGTAGGAGGGTCGTAGGCTCTGCAGGTTCTATGCCTGTCATAGCAAGTTCCTCCAGACGCGTGGGGACCCAAGAAACCCTGTCACTTTTTGTCTTTGGTGTGGTAGCTGACCCTCCCTACCCTGAGTTTGTCCCCAGCCTCCCAACCTCCCTGCCCCCGACTCCTGCTCCATCATCCGGGCCTTGAAATCCCCAATGGTATGTCCTGTGCCTTCTCCCTCCCACCCCCCACCCAGCTCCCGCAGGGGGAGTCAGGAGCTCACAGCCAGCCCCGCCTGCTCCTGGATCAGCCCCATCCTGCCTAGACCTCAAGAAGGCGTGGGCCCAGTGAGGCCGGGACTGTGGGAGCCAGGGGGTAATTAGGGTCTGCCCTGTTTAGAAGGAGCCTCCGCTGGCCCCCGTGGGGCGTGGAGAGCGGGGGAGGCAGCTGTGGCGGGGCCCTCCCATACGCAGCCCTCATCCGGGCCTTCGGTGCAGGTGGCCCTGCCGATGCCAGCCCGTCTTCTAGGCCAGAGCAGGAGGGGTGCCCCTGGGGTCCGTGGTAGGCTGGGCAGCCGGGGTCTCGCTAGGCTTCCTTGGTTTCCCCAGAGGCTCTCTGAGGCCCACCCAGTTGACCCAAGTGGTCTGGGACAGAACCCCCCTCCCCAGAAGTGGCCCCGCAGATGTTTGTCTGTGGGTGGGGCCTGCTGCTGTGGTCACCTTGGGGCCAGGTGGAGCCTCTACCTTCCTCGTTGGCCACTTTCACTCTTAAAGGGCCCACCGTAGGGGCACAGGGGAGGGCTGTGCTTTGGTCACCAGTGTCCCCACTGCCCAGTCCCCAGCTGGCTGTGCCTGGCGTGTGTCTGTAGTCTGCACACGCCTGTGTCTGCACGTATCTGTGGATGAGGGGATCTGGCTGGCTGGCTGCGTGGCCAGTTCGGCACGCACCACAGACCTCTGCCCTGACTCCACGTGCATGTCGCCTGCAGGCCAGCTGTGCACCCCGCTGCCTGCCTGATCGTCACCCGTGTGGGCACCTTGTCTGGCTGTGTTTCTCAGGTCCCTGATCTGACAGCTAATGGCCTGGCCGCGGAGGAACCATGTCCTCGTGCATGTGTTCTGTCTGACTCCGTGTGTCTGAAGTCTGATTTTGTGCTAGTCTGCATGTGTGATCTGACTATGTGCAAGTTTTATTCGTCTGATTTTGCATGCGGCCCCCCTTTGTTGCCTGACTGTGTGAATACATGTGCGACGGTTTCTGGGCTTGCTGTCTGTGGTCTGACTGTGTGTGTCTGTCTGTGGTTTGTTTCTGTGCATGTCTGCGGCCTGGCTGGGTACAGGAATCCTTCTCTGGGTCTAATCTGACTGCATGGCCCTTGCTAGTCTGATTGTGTGCAGGTAGAGCCTCCCCACCCCCACCCTGTTTCCCTCCCCTCCACCCTGGGCCGTCATCATGTGACTGCAGCCACTTTCCCTGGGGCCAAGCTCTAGGGCTGGGTGAGGTGACCACAGCTGGGTATTTTGGGAGCCAGATGACAGGGACTGCCCTGTCATTACATGTCACCCATCCCTGTGGCCATGGTTGGGCCCATCCGGGCCATGGCCTGGGGCGGGTGCAGGGCTGACCTTGCCTCATCCTGAGGCCTCTCCCCGCCCCTCCCTGGTCCTTGGCCCTGACACTGGCCACAGTGGAGACAGGGAGGGGCCAGCCCGGGGCTCCCCGTGCAGCGCAGTGAAGGGTCCTCCTGCCTTTAGAGGAGCTGAGATTCCTGTGGGAGGAACAGACGCCGAGTGATTAACTTTCACATTTAATTTGCAAATTGGGGTCTGAGCTGGAGGGTGAGCTTAGTCATTTCTGAGGCCGTGGGATGTGGAACGGAGGGGGCTGGCCTTCGAGGGGCAAGGAGGGCTCCAGAGGACGTGACAGCTGATCGGAGACCTATGTTGTGGTGGTGGGGGTGTGGGGCAGATTCCTGTCAGAGGGCAGCCGGGGCGGCGCGCGGGAGGAACTGAGCTCAGGTCTGCGGCCGGCCGCGTGAGTGGCGCCCTCCGGGGGCAGTGTGAGTCACGGCAGGTGTTTCAGCAGGGTGGGGCCGACAGGTGTGCATTTGGAGGATCTGACTGGAGGCCCAGTGGGGCCGGGGTGTGGGGCCAGTCAGCAGTGTTAGCAAGAACCTCGTCCTTCCAGAGCCCCAGCCCGCGAAGGGGAGAAAGTGGGCGTTCAGAGCAAATTCTAGAGCCGGCATTCAGCCCTGGTTTGGGGCTTGGCTGGAGGCGAGGGCTCCATCTGCGCTTGGGGGCTTCGTCCAGTTAGGGCTTCAGTCTGGGGTTGGGACTCAGTTCGGGCTGCAGTAACAGAACACCAGAAACGGGGGGCTTATAAACAACAGCATTTATTGGTCACGGTTCTGGGGGCTGGAAGGCCAAGACAGCGGATGTGGTGATGGCCCGCACCGTGCTGCTTCTAGATGTTTCCTCGCTGTGTCCTGACGTGGCAGAAGGGGCGGGGAGCCCCCTGCGGCTCCTGTTACCAGGGCGCTCGTCCCATCCACGGGGCTCGACCCTCGCGACCTAATCACCCCCAAAGGCCTCACCTCCAAATACCGTCGTTTCGGGGGTTAGAACATAACGTGAATTTGGGGGGACACACGCTCAGTCTGCAGGCAGGGTGTCAGCATCCTTCTCACCCCGCCCTCATCCTGGTCAGCCTCCTCCCTCCCAAAGCTCTGTCTAGACCTGTGCCCCCCATCCTGCACCATTCATCAGCCTGCCTTAATTCTCCCACTGCCTCCCCCATGCAGGCCCCCTGGATTCCTCCACTCCCCTCTCACAGCCCCTCCGTTGTCTCCGCAGACGCTGCCCCGTCTGACGCTCGGCTTGAGGCTTTTCCGTGAGGGACGGGGGCGTCCCCACTCCGGGGCGCAGGTCGGAGGTCGCAGGGCACCGTCAAGCATGGCGCCTGCCGGGGGCCTCGGCGTGGCGTCTGTGGTTGGTCCCGTGGGCCTCCTCGTGGTCCTGCTGGTCGGAGGCTGCGTGGCGGAAGGTAAGTGTGGGGCACGGGGGTGTCCAGGGGCGTTCACGTGCGTGTGTGAGCGACGCGTGTCCCCAGGGCTCCTGGTTCTGCCGCGGAGCTTGTGTGCTCCGTGAATGTTACCGAGTAAAATGCCTACTGTGTGCTGGGTCCTGAGCGAGTCAGAGGTAAATGATGACTACGGTATCGAAGCAGTAACAGCAGCGACGATGACGGTGTCTGTGTCCCCAGCGTTAACTCTGCATCAGGCCTGTGCTAAATGCAGACTTTACCTGCTTCCCCTCCCTCCAGCCTCTCAAAACCCAGCGTGCCTGTTCCGTTACCGGCCCCATTTTCCAGTGAGAAAAACACGCTGACAGGGGCAGGGACTCAACTCGAAGTCTCCCGCTCCTGAGTGAGCCGTAGGCAGAAGCGTTGGTGCCCAGGAGGCAGACACGCAGACAGCCAGACCTTCCCAGGGGGAGCCAGGGAGCTTCCTGGGGGAGAGGGCATCGGAGCTGGGGGCTTTGTGGGTGTGTAGGAGTTCGCTGATGGCCAGGGCGTTCCCGGTGAAGGTGTTAGCACGTGGAAAGGCCTTGGAGGCGGGGAAAGAGGTCGGTGCCGTTTGGGGGTGGGCAAGGCTGTGTTTCTGGCAGTAACGTGCAGAGGTTGAGTCGGCTGTGGGCCCAGTGCCCAGATCCCGCCCACACCCCGTGAGAGACCCGGAGGAGCTGTCACTCAGGCCCGTGGGGACCCAGGCTCAGGCCAGGAGGGAAAGAGACGGCCATCTTGGATCGGGCTGGGTTTGCTGAAGACCTGCGGCGGGTCCTCGGGCAGGTGTCTCAGCCTCCCAGCTGCCATCTTTGTCTTAACTGAATGAGACTCAAAACATTATCCCCATCTCAGCATTCTGTGACCGGGACCTGTGATGAGCCCCCGCGTGCCACTCGACACATAGTAGGCCCACAGCCCCCTGTTACCACGAGCGTAGTCGTTATTGCCACCGGGCGAGACACGCACACCTGCCTCGTCTGCTCGTGCCTTCTCTCTTTTTCATGTTTCTTTGGTAAATGCCTAACACGTTCAGATCAGCCACCACAGCCTGATGAGATGAACACTTACCATCATCCCCACTGGACAGGTGGGGGAACTGAGGAACGGCCAGGTCACCGTACAGCCAGGAAGTGGCCATGCTGAGGTCTGAACTGGGCTGCCATGACACGACACTGCCTCCAGGCCAGTGGCCAGGTGTGGCTGGCCCGTGATTGTCCAGTCACCTCCAGGGCATGTGTCTTCCCGGGCTTTGTTCCCTGCAGTAAGAATGCAGACTAAAGGTATAAGGAATTGTAGTTTTTCAAACATTCGTTCGATACAGGGTTCCTCCCCCCGGCACTGCTGACTTGGGGCCGGGTCACTCACGCTCTGTGGGGCATCCTCGGCACTGTCCAGTGTGGAGCAGCGTCCCCGGCCCCCACCCACTCAATGCCAGGCCCGCCCCCTGACTTAAGTTATATGGGTTGAAAAAACTAATATATTTACTGCTTGACACCTTGCTCCATTGATAATTACCAACCTTGACCGTGATGGAGCTGAGATCTTCTCTGTTTACAGGCAGGGAAACTGAGGTTGCAGAATGGCCATCGTGATGAGGAATGGCCATCACAGAGTTCAGATCCCGGCTTCAGATCCTGGCTCTGTCACGTGACCACAAGAGGGTCTGTGTTCTCCCTGACTCAGCAGGTTTTTAATAAGCACCTGCAGTGTGCCAGGCACTGGCTTAGACATGGGGACAAAACACCCCACCCCTTCGCAGAGCCGATAACCTAGTGAGGTGGAGCCACTCAGTGTGTTGGGCAGTGGACGTGCCTGAGCAAGATGAGCGGAGAGGTTGCCCAGGGCGTGAGGGCGGGAGGCAGCTGCACTTCAGTCTGGTAGGAGGTGTCAGGAAAGGTCGCAGCGAGGAGGTGGCATCTGGGCAGAGACTTAAAGGTGCTCAGGAGTGCCCCCAAGTGGGTGTCTGGGGAAAAGGCAAGTCCCAGGCTGGGGTGGGGTGGGGGCAGCTCCTGTGCAAAGAAGGCCCTGGTGGGGGCAGGGTCCCCACTGGCTTGCTGGAGGAACAGCCAGGAGACCCAAGAGAGAGACCCGTGTGGCTGAGTGGGGCCAGGGGGGGAGAGGGAGGAGGGCAGGAGGGGCGGGGTAGGTCATGGTGGGCCGTAATGGGAGGATTCTGGCTTCATCCCAGGGAGGTAAATGGGAGGGCTGTGGGCAGATGAGGAGGAGTGAGCCTGACTCAGGGTGCATGGCGCCCTCTGGTGGCTGCTGTGGGGAGGGCAGATCAGGGGCGAGGGTCGGAGCTGAGGGGCCAGGATGGAGGTGCCTGGGCTGGTCCAGGTGGGCGTTGATGGGGTGAGACCCAGGATTTCAGCACTGGTATGTAGCGAGAGCTGGTTCAGTGGGTGTTCCCCCCGAGAGCCCTTCATTAGGATGACTATGTTACTTTAGGTGTTGGTAGTGCTCTGGACTTGAACCCATGTCGCCATCTCTGAGGCTGGGGCATCTCGATCCCAGTAGGTGGGTCTGTTTAGCAGGAGCCTTGTCATCTGGGGCTCTGCAGGGGGCGCTGTGGGCGCCGTGGTGGGCACTGCCAGCATCAGGGAGCAGCCCAGGTCTTCGGGGAGCCAGTCAGGGTGGGCGCTGTCTGGCTGCGGGGAGCCTGGGCGAGCGGCTGACGTGTTCGCCAGCCAGTACCAAGAGGAGCGATTTCTGCCATGGAAATGGCTCCCAGTCCTGCGGGGCCCTCTCAGGATGCCGCAGAGCTGGCCCAGGCAGAGCCGGAGGCGACACGTGGGTGGGTCTCTGGATCTGGCACCAGATTCTTCCCTGTGGAATCTGAAAGGGAAAATCAGAAACCAGGCCAGGCCTTTCCTGGGCTCAGCGCTGTTGGCCTCACCACTCTGACCCTCAGTCTCTTCTAAGACACGGGGATCCCTAAGTTGCTCTCAGTCATAAGGACTCACAGCCCCGTTTACCCCGTGTGCTGTTTGCGGGGCTTGGCAGCCGGACGGGACCAGGTCGGAATCCCAGCTCTTTGCCCCTCACAAGCCGGGTGGCCCTGGGCAGGTCACCTACCCTTTCTGAGTCTCAGTTTTGCTTCCCTGTGGCACATGCGTAAGGAGAATGCTGAGCCCCGCCGGGCCCAGGGCGAGATGAGCTCCCGCTCGCCACAGGCTGCGGCCGTCACCCGGTGTGTCTTTCTCGTGTCCAGGGCCTCTTTGCCAAGAAGAGGAGGGGAGGGTTTGTCCAAACGACAGAATCCAAGCTTCCGCAAGGAATGTGCTGGGGGGGATGCAGCAGGCGGAGAAAGCTCTGCGGAGCTGGCCGGGATCCCGGAGCTGCCTGGAGAGGGGCCGAGAAGGTGTCTGCCCCGCAGGAGGGGCGGCTCCACGGCACGCGGGCCGCTTGGCGGGGCCTGGCGTTGAGTGGGCATCAAAGGCAAGAGCCCCACTTTCTCAAGGTCACGGGTCACAGAGAGGAGGTATGATGGGGGCCTGGGGAGTGGGGCTGCCCCGGGCCCAGTCTGCCATGTGGCAGTGGGACCAGGGCTGCAACGGGGCACGTCCAGGCGGCGGCGGGGACAGACGGGCTCTGGACCCGGCCTGCAGGAATCCTAGAGGGCTCCCTAGGGGAGTTGCCGGCCCAGCTGAGGTTGGAGCTGCCCGATGAAGAGAAGAACAGCGTACACTCGTCCCTGGGTTGGAGGGGGCCAGGGGTGTCTCCCCAGCTCCAAGCCGTAAACAGATAGCTGGATGCCTCCACAGCCACCTCTGCCCCTTCTTCCAGCCGCTCCCAAGGGAGGATTTTCCCAGAAGTAAGATTCCTGACCTGGTCGCAGTGACTTTTCCCCGTGCCCTTGGCTGGGGACACCGGGCCCAAGTCACCATTCCCGAGGCTCGGGGGAGGGGCGGCCCAGGCAGCGGGAGCTGGGGAGAAGGCCCCGCCCTGGGCTCAGTGTGGAGCAGAACCCTAAGTCAGGCTGAAGGCCTGGAGGCCTGGAGGTGACGGGGCGTGAGATGTGGGCCTAGGGCACAGGGAGGCCCAGACTCAACCCTGGTGCTGGGCCCTCATGCAAGCTGGTCAGCCTTCCTGAATCAGTATAGTCTGCATAACAAGGTTAGCAGTCACTGCCTCGGGGAGACACAGGAGCTGACTGAGGCCACACTCGCCGGCTGGCAGTGGGTCTGCCGACTTTTAAGAGAGATGGCCAGTGTGGACGCTTATGATCACGCCCACAGGAGCGGAGCCTGGGGTGGGCGGGGGGCGGCGAGGCTGGCCAGCCAGGCCCCCGGGACGGGCACTGTGTTGTGTTTAAAGCCCAGCCTGAGCCATGGGTGGGAGAGACTGGGGCCCACAGGCACCCAGACTGGGAGCCCGAGGCTTCCCTAAGCCTCTCGGTGCTTCCGAGCAGCCAGAAGCTTCCACCTGAACCCTCGTGGCCCTCTGCGCCCTCCACCGATTTGGGGGCTCGGAGACCCGGTATTGCTATGGCGTGAGGTGGTCAGCCCCTCTCTGCCTCTCCTCGGACCCCGAACTTTTACTCACTCGATGTTTTCCTTTAGTCAGCTCACCTTGTTATTCAGTCCCTTTAAAAAATAATTTGAACTTATTTTTAAATAGCTCTGAGTCTAAGAAAGTGACCAAGGTGTGAAGCCTCCTTCCGCCCGTGTCCAGCCAGCCGGTCTCTCTTCCGGGCGGCAGCCACTGTTTATGAACACACTTTTCCCACTCCGCCCCTCCCCCCTCCTCCCTCCCCGCCTCACTTTTCTCCATTCTGCGTGATGTCTTTCTGCTCCTTCCCTAGTAGTTCATTTAAAAGGCACCCTTGTCGCTTAGGACGCCACTTGGTGGACAGCCCAGCGTTTGCCACATCAGCCCCTTCGCTTGGGTACGTAGGTTATTCCCCCAGGAGCTTAGAAGCATGTGCATCCCTTGAGTCTGTTAGTGAGAACATCTCAGAAGTAACAATTCATTTCATGGGATACGCTGTAGCCTGACGGTGAGTGACACCCAGCGTTTCCTTTAGGCGGCTCAGAGGTTACTGGGAAATGTCAATAAAAAAGGAAGTGACGTTTCTGAACCCTGGCTGGACACTGCGGCGGTTCCAGGGAGTCCAGGCTGTCTGGGGGTGACATGGTCGCTCCCGTGGAGACCTTCTCTGGGAGTCGCACTGCATCAGGCCGTTGTGAGCAGAGTTGCTGGCCCGGTGCAGAGCTGGCTGGCCGGCTGCGTGTGTCTGAAGCGCAGCCGTATCTGCTCTGTGCCTGTTTTCTCGTGCGAAGTGGGGACTGTCACGGCCCTGCCCTCTGGTGCTGTCGGAAGGGTCGGGTGTTCCCGATCTCAGATGTTACGGGCCTGCTTGGTGCCTCAGTTTCCCCAAGTCCCACCAGAGGATTAGACCGAGTTATCTCCTCCCATGTCTTTTCGGGGCTATGAGGGGCCCTCCAGGGTTTGGCGGGTCACCCCTGGGGCCTCCAGGCGCTGAATTTGGGGCCCCCAGAATCTCGGGGGTCTCCCTTTCCACCGTCCACAGTGGCACTGAGCGGGCGAGCCCACGTGAGGTCGTGTCCACGAGTGAGTGTGTGCGGCTGTTACACCCAGGAGTGGGGTGCAGGGGATTGTGCAGAGCCGGGGTACTCACGGGCGCCTTGGCTGGGGGAGGTGTTCATTAGCTGCATGTCTTCACCTTCTTCCTCCTCTCTCCAGCCCTCCTGCCGGGCCCACGTGAGACCTCCGGCCAGCGAGGGATGGAGCGCGTGCTCGCGTGGCCCCCTGGGGCCTGGGCCGCATGCTGGGCCCATCGGAGCTTTTCTTCTTCCCGCTCTGTCCCCAGAGCCCCCCAGGTTCATCAAGGAACCCAAGGACCAGATCGGTGTGTCGGGGGGTGTGGCCTCCTTTGTGTGTCAGGCCACGGGTGACCCCAAGCCACGGGTGACCTGGAACAAGAAGGGCAAGAAGGTCAACTCGCAGCGCTTCGAGGTGAGTTGGGGGTGGGGGGGCCAGCACCCCGCCCCCCCAGAGGGGACCACGGCGGCTCACATAGAAGACGTCGCAGAAACGCTCCCCAGATGTCCCGCGGCAGCCGGGGCTGGGCGGGCCTGGCTGGGCCCCCTCCCCAGCTGGGCCCCTGCTCCCACCCACTCCCTGCCGTGCGGCCCCACCGGCCTGCCCAGCGAGGCCCTGCCAGGCTGGCCGCTCTGCCACCGTCGAGCTGCGTGCTCTCGAGCAAAGCCCTGTGTCCCCGAGGCTTGTCTCACACTCACACGGGCTCACGCCCAGCGCCACTGCTCACAGGAGCGAGTTCACAACTCTGCACACGCGCACGTGACCAGGCAGCCGTGTTTCCCCATCCAGCACGTCTCCTCACGCCTGCTACTCAGACGTCATGTGCGTGTCACACACCCTCACGCACACGATGCCCTTCACCCGTTCACATCCGGGCCCGGTTTTCCGCCTCCAGTGCGTTTACACGGGACACCGACATGCAGGCATGCACAGCCCCCAGCCCCTCTCCCGGGGACCCCGGAACCCTGACCTCACCGCCCTTCCGTCCCTCGCCGTGGCAGACGATCGAGTTTGACGGGAGCGCGGGGGCCGTGCTGAGGATCCAGCCGCTCCGGACACCCCGGGACGAGAACGTGTATGAGTGTGTGGCCCAGAACGCAGCCGGGGAGATCACGGTCCACGCCAAGCTCACTGTCCTCCGAGGTACCGTGGTCCCCGGGGCGGGCGGGCCGGCGGGCACCGGCTTTTGGTTCTGGGGACAGACACCGCAGGCCTCTGCCGAAGTCTTGCTTTGGCTTTTCTCTTTGGGGAGCCCTCGGCCTCCCTTCTCCAGCCCGTGACGCCGCTGGGCCCGGAACTTGCTGACAGGGTTTGGCGAGACCTTGCAGGAAGGGGGAGCATTGAGGGACTAAGGTCACCCCGCTTTTCATCTTCATCATGCTCTTCTGATTCTAAGAGGCTGATGGAACCCCAGCTGGTTCGAGTAAGCGTGAGAGTTCATTGGTTCGTGTAATTAAAGTGCCGGGGGGCAGCCAGCTGCAGGTTCAGCTGTACCCAGGAGCTCACGCAGTGGCCTCGGGCTCACCTCCGCCTCCAGGCTGTTTTCTTCCATGTCCACGACATCCTCAGTGAGATCCCTCCTCTAGCTCCAGCCAGGATTCTGGCCGAGCCGTCCCTAGAGTCAAGGGTGTGTCAGCCCTCACAGACAGGTCACTGAGGTGCCCGCCCCCCCACCATTGCCGAGGAGCGAAGGTGTAGTTGGTGCTGCCTGGCCCGAAGCCGCTGCCCCCTCAGCTGGCGCATTCCCTCGGGTCGTGGAGCGACTGCTTAGCTGAGCTGCCGGGGCCTCCACCTGGGGGCCTCCCTCGGGTAGGCCGGGGTGCCAAGAAGTGGCTCCCTCGTTACGTCACTGTGTCGTGCGGGCAGCCTTGCCGCAGACCCCCCCCCGCCGGCTGCCCCGTTCTCCTCCATCCCAAGGCGGCTTTAGCTGGGGGCCTGAAACTCCAACTCGTAGCCTGGCTCTGGCACTGTGTGACCTTGGATGAGTTGCCGCACCTCTCTGAGCTGGCCCTGGGGATGCCTTTGCCACTCACCACAGGGGGTGGTTCCGAACCAGACGAGCGGATGGTACACATGGGAGCCTCCCACAGTGCTGGTCAGCGGATAAGCACGTGGTCGCTTCTGTCTGTCTGATGTTATTATTGTCATCGTGATTCTGGCTTAAGCAAGGCAGCTCGGCCACCAGCCGTTCTGCAGCTGCCAGGTGGGTGGGTTCTGCCTGTCACTTACAGGGACCCCCTGACCCTCTCTGATCTGTAAGTATGAGCCACGGTCGTCCGTTAGGCGGCAGGCGGCCCCCACATGTGGCTCCCAGGGTGGAGTTCTTCCCATGTCCTCCAGGGCAGTGGGGCCATGGTCAGCTTGGAGCCGTGGGAGGAGGCATCCCATGGTCCCCAGCGGCACTTTGTCCCGATCCTGGTGTGTGACCCCTGCAGGGTCATTCAGAATGCTCTGCTGTGACCGTTTGGAAATTCTTAATACTTTTTTTTGACAAGAGGTCCCATCGTTTCATTTTATGTGGGTCCTGGAGCTGGTCCTGTGGGGGAGGGAGAGGAAGACGGAGGAGGTGGGGGGGAGGAGACCGTACGCCCCAGCTCACCCCACCCCTTCCCAGCAGATATTTTTGCCCTGACCTTTCCCGGGCACAGACAGAACAGCCTGCCTCCCGTTGTCCCCTGCCAGCCTCCATTGTACGCGGTCAGAGTCAAAAGAACAAGCTGTGAATGAATCCGGCTCCTGGTCGCTGGGCGTCTGGGAAGGCTGCGTCCCTGCCCGCTGCCCCGTCAAGGCCTCCTTGGCGTCTCTGTGTGCTCCAGCTGCTGGAAGGACATGGCGCGTGCTCGGGCTGGACACCCAGCCCAGGGGGGCTTGACCCAGGAGCGCCGGGTCTCCCCGCGTCCCCCGCCCCAGGCCGAGCCCCCATCCGATCTGGCTGTGTGGCGGAGGTCTGAGCTGATCTGTGGGGCCAGCACTGCCTCCCGCCTCCGCCGTCTGATTGTGGATGCTGCTCACGCCTCCTGCGCTGTTGTTTTAATTAAACTCCGAGGAATCGAGCAGTGTGGTACGCGATGAACATTTCTGTTTAATTAGGAGCTTGCGGTTCGGTCAGGCGGCCGCGGCCTCCCCCAGCAACCACGTGCTTGCTCCCCACCCCTGCCGGCTGCCACCCACACGCACTCACGGGGACCCTAGCAGAGCTGCATACGCAGGGGAAGTGCTCACGCGCAGACGTGCGTGGGGCGCAGGTGCATACACGGGTGAACACGCATGTACATGTGCACACGTGTGTGGAGGAAGTGGGAGCACGGAGCGTGGCAGGCAGACCCGGCCCCCAGCACGCACGGGCCAGCCCCGAGCAACGAGAACCGAGGCCCAGTCGTTTTGACCTTCACCTTCGAGGATGTCATCGACACTAATCAGAACCACCAGTGAGGTCATCCTGGCCTTGGGGCCTGAACCACCTCAGACGGCCCCGCTGCCCCCTCAAAGCCCCACTCGTCCAAGCCTGGTTTGGGGTCCTGTAGCCGCTGGCCCATCTTCCTGGGCTCAGCCAGGCCTGGGTCTAAATCTCTTGGCTGTGCAGGTGTGTCTGTGTGAGCCTCAGTTTCCCCTCTGTGAAATAGTCTCCGTCTCACAGGTGGACATAGGAGGGCACCCACATGGCGCCTCGCGTGCAGTCAGCGCTCAGGGCTTGCAACTGGGGCCGCTTGCCCTCCGAGGAGCGGCCTCCACGCCGGCCGGCACCGGCAGCCTTCTCATTTCCCTGGGGAGGCGGGGCAGCGCCGTCCCCTCCCCATCTTGGCCTCCTGCCCCTCCACCCCACGCCCCCACCTGCCGTGTGCTTAGGGCTCAGTCCCCTCCATACACGGTGGCCTCTTACCCGCCTGTGCCCCAGCCTCCCCAGTCCCACCCTGCTGTCCCTCCCACCAGCCTGGTGCCCCTCCTGGGCGCTCGTCAGCAAATGCGTGAGCGACGTTTCCTTCCCACACACGTGGCCGCACTGTCTGCACCAGGAAGCAGCAAGCGTTTTCTGGAAAATGCCAGAGAGTAAATATTTTTGACTCTGCAGGGCAGACTCTGCAGGTTTCAGTTGCAAACATGGCTCTGCTGTCAGAGCAGAAAAGCCGCCACAGATGACCTGGAAGCGAATGAGTGTGCGCGTGCGTGTGCGCGTGTGCCAGTAAAACTTTATTAACGAAACCGAGGGAGGGCCGGATGTGGCTCGCGGGCCGCAGTTTGTGATTCTCGGTCTACGCCATCTTTTACTTTGAACTCCGTCCACTTAGCAGCATGTCCCGGACTTCGCTCTGAATCTGGAAGGTCATGACCCCTGCATGCTTCCGTGTCCTATCCCAAGGGTGGCCCGACCCGCGTATAACAAGTCCCTCTTGACAGACATTTGGATCGTTCTCTGCCTCTTGCAGTAACTCCTAGAGCCTCAGGTGTAACTAGTCATCCCTTAGCGACAGCACGTGGGGACCGTGGATGCCGGGCAGAGGGTGTCTGCTGAGCAGGGGGGTGTCTGGGGCATGGCGCCAAGCCACCTCTCCTGGCCAGGTGGCACCGGCCGGCATTCCCGCCGGCTTCTGGCAAGCGTGCCTGCTTTTCTTCAGTCTCACCCATGCTGCTGGGTCACTTTTTTGTCACTTGTCCTGGCCGGGGTTGGGTGGGTGGGGGGTGCTGTGTTAGTTTGCTAGGACTGCCGTGACGAAGCTCCACAGACTGGGGGGCCTAAATGCGTTTTCTTACGGTTCTGGAAGCTGGAAGTCCACGATCCCGATGTTGGCAGGATCGGTTCCCCCTGAGGCCTCGCTCTGAGCTTGTAGATGCCGTTTCTACCCAGGGTCCTCGTGTGCTTGTCCCGAGCTCTGCACGTGTCTGTGTCCTGTCTCTTCTTAAAAGGACAGCAGTCGTACTGGATCATGGCCCAGCCCGGTGACCTCACTTTACCTTAATCCTTGAAAGACCCGTTTCCACACACAGCCACATTCTGAGGTCCTGAGGTGAGGGCTTCGCATATGGGTTTGAGGGGCCAGTGGCTGTTTGAATTTGCGCCGAGGAGCCTGCCCATTGACCCCGGGGACGCATCTGTGCCTGTGCACGATGGGCCAGGCCACAGCTGGGCATGTTGGGGCTCAGAGTCCAGGCGCTAGAGAAGGGGCGTGAGGGGTGGGAGCCGGTGGGGCCTGTCGGGGTGCCCGGGGTGCCCCGAGCTGCCTCCCCGCCCACCCCACCCCCCATTCCCCGGCGTCAGCTCCGGCTGCATCAGGCCACAGAGCACATGGTGCCATTTGCGGAGCACACAAACGGAGACCACCTCGTCATGTCAGCCCTGCCCGGACCCACGGTCCTGCCAGTCACCGAAACCCGGCTCCCCAGGGAGAGGGGCGTGTCCTCCTCAGGCCCTCACCCCCCTCTCTTGGGTTGGTAGCAACTGGAACCGAGTCACTCACTCGTTTGTTCAGCGCCTGCTGTGGGCCAGGCCCCGCGCTGGGTGGTGGGACGTGCGGTGACACAGTTACATCGTGATCCGTGGAGCTCAGACATTCTGGGGTCCCAGAGGATTTATGACCTGGGGTGTGAGCCGGCCCAAGGCCACGTGGATGAGTGGTTGGTGGCCGAGGGGTGACATGGGCGGGGGCATGATGACTCTGAGGAACAAGGAGGCCTGGGAGGCTGGGGCCTGGCTCCCTTTGGAGGACGGCCAGGCCTGGGGCAGGGTGGGCAGCCAGGCGGTCGTGTTGTCTGCTTCACGTTTTGCAAAACTCCCTCTGGCCGCTGTGATGTCACCGTAGGGCTCTGCAGCGCCAGCCCTGCTGACCCCAGGGCCGTCTGTGGCACTGAGTAGCATTCCTAGTCCCTACCCCAGTCATCAACCAGAATGTCCCCAGACATCACCGAGTGTCCCCCGGGCAGCAGAATCGCCCCAGGCAAGAGCGGGGGACTAGCCCGATGTCCTGCCAGCAGCTCTTTCCCAGGAAGTGGACCCACACCTGGACAGGAGGGAACAGGCCGTGGGAGGTCGCTGGCCGGGCCAGGCAGGCGCCAGGCTATCCCCAAGCCCTGCCCTGGATGGGTGGCCAGGTGACAACTGGGCCTCTCCCCTGGTTTTGCCGTTTCTACTCCCAGAGGACCAGCTGCCCCCCGGTTTCCCCAACATCGACATGGGCCCCCAGCTGAAGGTGGTGGAGCGGACGCGGACGGCTACGATGCTGTGTGCCGCCAGTGGCAACCCTGACCCCGAGATCACCTGGTTCAAGGACTTCCTGCCCGTGGACCCCAGTGCCAGCAACGGGCGCATCAAGCAGCTGCGGTCAGGTGAGCATAGGTGGCTGGTAGGATGTGGATGTCACAGAGGGCAGCCGGGGAGGGCGGCTCCTCCCTGGCCCAAGGCCTGGGGACGAATGGGCAGAAAGGTGGAGACGAGGGGCCGCGGCGGTGGGGAAGGCGTCTTCGAGGCTGAGCCAGCGGGGGCGTGATGGGGCGGACTGGCGGCTGATGGGGAGGAGGGCCCCTCAGTGCCTGAGTGGGCGTGTCCTGGGCCAGCTGTGCACGATGGCAGGGAGCTGTGGGAATCCCGGGGGCGAGGTGTCTCCAGGACCCACCTTCAGGTTCCAGTGAGGTGCAGATGGTAGCAGGTGAGGGAAAACCAGAGGCTGGTGGCTCTCTGCAGGGCCCCAGCAGTGGGGACGCAGAGGGAGACAGGCAGGCAGAGGTGGGGGGGAGCCACGGAGAGTGGCCTCACCTCTGGGTAGGTGATGGGTGCACACAGTCAAGGCAGCGGGCAGTGTGGAGGGCGGCTCCAGGGGACGCAGTGGGCCAGGGACAGGTAGGGTGTGGCGAGCCATCGAGAGCTGCAGGGAGAGAGTGTCCGCGAGGCTGAAGCGGCGAGGATGCGACGAGGCAGAGGGCGCAGTTGGGGGTCAGTCCATGATGGGTCAGGGCCCCGGCGGGGCTGGGGGGCCCGTGGGCCACCTCGGGGACGGGCACTTCCACGGCTAAGTCTCGGCAGAGTACGCACGTGCCCCATCTGTGAGTCCGTCTGTCGGGGGTCTGTGTGGGTGTCGTGTCCGTGTCCCCCTGCTTCACAGTGTGTCCGTGTGTGTGTGTGTCCGGGCTCCCTGTGCTGGCCTGATCTGTGGGCACACAGGCTGTGCCATCGGCACATGGGGTCACCGTCTCCCCCCAAGGCAGAGCTCGTTCGAGCCCATCTGGGCCACACGTGTGCCCACACTGCACTCCCTCCTGCGCACACCACACGCCCTGGTCCGCGTGTGCAGATGCGTGTGGCGGGGACGTGCCCGCAAGCACTCACGCGTGTTTCAAGCCATGTGAGTGCACACAACCCGCCCTCTGAGGCCCCCCAGCTGGAGCCCCCCGTGCCCGAGGGCCCCCCAGTTCTCAGCGCCCCCCCTTACTCACTGCCCAGCCTTGTCCCCGAGCACGTCCGGCCTTGTTCCACTTTCTGCCCCTTTCCCCGTGGAAGACCAAGCCCTGAAAAGGGCTGGACGTTGAGCCCGGAACTTCCGCTCTGGGGGGAGTGACAGCCCGACCCCGATCTGTGCGAGGGCATCTGCGGCTTTGGGGTCTCGGTGGAGGAGTGACGGCCCCCCCGGGGAGCCAGTCGCTTCCCTGCGGGTGTCTGCCATGGCCACCGAAGCACAGCGGCGCCATCAAGGCCATGGACCTTGAGGCCGGAAGGCCTGGTGTCAGCGGGTCCTCGCTGGGTCTTGGCGTCCTTATAAAATGTGCGTGCTCCCTGCGAGGGACCCACGACGGACACCTGGCACGTAGCAGGTGCTCTGTGAACACAGAGCCTGCGTCACTGCAGTGACTCTGTTACTCCAACTTCCCCCCGGCGTCCCGCCCCACGAGGATACGGGCTCCTGCGTAACCCCCCGTTAACCTTCCTGTTCTCTCTTTCTTGTCCTTCTGTTGTAAACGTTCAGAAACCTTTGGTAAGTCTCGTTTCTTCACCACGTCAACTAACGTTCCCCCTTTGTCTCCTGTCCCCTCCCTCCGGACTAATAGCCACTGTGACGGTAACTGTGACCCACCCCACGTGGCATGTTTACTAACCCAGCCTTTCCCACCGACACCCCCAGCCCTCCCCGGCCAGGTACCAAGGGGCTGCAGAGAGAGGAGCCCAAAAGGAAAAGAGGAAAAAAGGCCCCAGGACGGGGGCAGGGGAAAGGCGGGGCACGCTGGGCCTCGCGGGGCTTCGCACGAAGCAGCCCATCCGCCCCGTCCTGGCCTCGACGCTGCTGGAAAATGACGGAATTACAGAAGTCCGGGACTGGGGAGTTTTCTAGCTGGGCCCGTGCTGGGCACTAGTCATCCTCTGTTCCCAGCGTCCAGCCTGAATCCCCTGAAACCAGCTGCTGGGCTAATTCTTACTAAGGTGATACTGACTGATATTGGTCGGTGATTGTTCCTTGTCATTTTCCTGGGCCTGCGTTCTATGCTCTCAGTATAGTTGGCCCTGGGCTATTTGGCTGTTTTGGGAAGAAGTCCTGTTCTTACCATCACAATCCACGCGTAGCGGGGCAGCCCCCAGCAGCGCCCAACCTAGAATCCCGCTGCCCTGGTTTCTACTGCTCCATGTTGCAGCCTTAGGCAAATCCCATTTCCTTCTGTATAAAGTGGTCTTGTCAGGTTGAGGATTTTGTAAGAGATAGTGTGGGGGCCCCCAAAAGTTTAGGCTGGAGGGTCCCCAGCCTGGAGGCTGGAGAGCTGGGTTCAGGGCTCACCCCTGCCCCTTCCGGGCCATCGAAAGGAGCCATGGTTTTTTCACCCTCGGCAGCTTCTCTGCCCTGGCCTCGGGGTCCCCCTTGTCCTCTGTGGGGTTATCAGCTGTCGGCAGCAGAGAGAGGGGGCACACATCTTCCTGGGGAAGATGAGCCGAGGGTGTGACACTGTAGGCTGGGACCTGCTTTTCCTGTCCGTCGAGTCGTCGGTCCCCAGTGCCCTGCTGGGCACACAGGTGACTCTTTCCTCTTTTCCTTTAGGAAGTGAGGGGCTGCGGGCCCTCCCTCTGCCCTCAGTCCCCTGCCACTTCCCTCCCCTGCCCCTCCTACCTGGCCTGTCTGTTAACAGCTTCCTTTTGCTTTTTAATGCCCAGCCCTGGGGCACTAACCCCTCTCCCACTGTCTCTAACAAGATTCCTGAGCCCCTCACCCCACCCCCATCATTCCTGGTCCCTCCCAAGAAGGAAGGAAGGGAGGGAGGTCATGGACCTCCTTCCCTTGGGCCAGAAGGAAGGCAGCCGACAGGGCCAGGCCAGCCAGGCCCTAGACCTCCCCGGGCATGGTGCTGCCCGACCCTCTTTCCTCAGGAGATGGCTGCCTCCTACAGGAAGCCCTCCTAATTGTCAAGCCCTCAAACCTACCCTGTTCTCAGGAACCTTGCCTCCTCTTCCTCAGCAAAGCCTGCAGGGTTCATAGGCCCAGGCTGGCTCAGCCCCACCAGGGTGGCCTGGCCTGGCCTCCCTGGGGCCCTGCGGCCCCCCATGACTGCCTTCTGTCATTCACCTTACTCTCTCTGCTTCCCTTACAGAAAGCACTCCGATCCGAGGTAAGAGGCTCTCCCTCAGCCAGCCACCCACTCACGGCCCCTCCAGCCCCCCAGGCCCCACTCCACGTCTCCACCTCGCCACCCTGCCCAGTGTCCGTCCAGTCTCCGTGTCTGCGTCACTGTCTGTGGCTGGGGGCCGAGTGTGGGCACGGTGGCTCCTCAGGCCACCTGGCTGCAGAATGGGGGCCGTCCCCTACTCAGGGTGGGCCCACCTCCCAGGCCCACCCAGAGCGCCGGGAGCCAGGTGTCCGACCGTCGCTCTGTGTGACACCCTCATCCGTCTGCAGCCTGTTCCCTCATCTGTAAGATGAGCGTGCAGAAGGGGTCTCCTGGCTCCCAGGCTATGATCTGGGGGTGGGGGTCCGGCTGAGGGAGCAGGAGACAGGCACTCGCAGGCCGGGTCTGATCGGGCCCTTGATGATGCCCTGAGCCCAGGCTGGAATCGGCCTGTTTGGGGCCCTGGGAAGGCGTCTGTGTCTGATCCCGGCCTTGCCCGGCAGCGCTGTGTGGCCCGGAGCTGCCTCCCTGCCCTCTCTGGGCCTCCGCAGTAACGCCTGCCTGCCTCCCCAGACGCTTGGGGGCGGGAAAGCTGGGAATGTCAGGTGGAGGCAGAGCCCTCGTCCACAGCCCTGGAGAGCAGTGTCCCAGGCACACGTGTAGACACCTTCACCTCATTTTCCTTTATTCGCGGGCACTCAGATATCGTACCGAGGCCCGAGGTTTCAAACGTACTTAGAGAAGTTTGCTCACCTTTGTTCATTTGCGAAAACGAGGATTTTCCCCCAGGCTCGTGGTATCGGGTGTCCTGTTCTCATTTACTCACGGGCGCCCTAGTGCTGGATCGAGGCCTGTGTTTCCAAATGTTTTCTCGAGAAGTTTCCTTCATTCTTATACGTTCATGGGAAGTGGGGTCTGACCCAGGCCTGTGACTTCAAACATCCCCAAAGGGAAAGTGGCCCTGTTATAGTTTCGTCACAGGCCGAGGGCTGTGACTTGGCCCTGAAATACGCCTGAGGGACTGGCCTCTTCTTCAGATCGTTATTCTCTCGTGACAAACAGGTTCTTTGGTCCCCGCTTGCGACTCCAGACACACTGGAGGCCCCAGCCTCTGGCCTCCTCTGTGGGTCTCGGAGCCTCCCATTCAGACCGTTGCTTCCAGACCCTTTCGAAAACCCCCCTCTGCACCCGTGAGCACCACGGACGGGGCCGAAGGGGGGACTGCAGATGGCTCGGGGAAGGGCGTCCGGCTCCGGCGACCCGAAATCGCTGGGGAGTTCAGGTCCCTTTTCAGTTAGCGGCAGATACTGAGGTCCCGACGCCTGTGATTCAGACACGACACCCTTCACTTTAACAGTCACTGGGATGACCCTGTCCTGGAATTTCCAGCACCCTTGAGGGAACACGGCTCTGTGTCCGTTGACCTTTGAGCTCTGCAGGCCCTGATTCTGCACGTCACTCGTGGTGGCACCTGAGGTCCCGGGGTCTCCGGAATGAGCACTGGGCGTTGCAGGTGCCAACCTGCTCTTTGCCCTTGACCTGGAGAGCGCCTGCCGGGGCTTTGCAGGCACGCCTTCATGGCGCACGCCCTGCCAGCCCACAGGTCGACTCGGCAGTTGTTTCTGAAGCCCCAGCCCCGTGACCAGCTGCTTTCACAGTAACAGTGGAGGGTTTTGGGGGGAGCATGGTGCGTTCAGGCTGGTGTGGGGCTAGGCCCGGCGGGCCAGGGAGGCCCCGGCTCAGCTGGGGCTTCTGGGCTAACTCATCTCTTTTGTCCACCTCTCTGGCCCAGCCAGAACGGAAGACAGGCCTGACAGGACTCTGGGACAGCCCTCCGGGGTCTCCCCCGGGCCTCCCCTGACTGGCCGAGCCTTCTCGCCTCTCCCCACAGGGGCTCTGCAGATCGAGAGCAGCGAGGAGACCGACCAGGGCAAATACGAGTGTGTGGCCACCAACAGTGCGGGGGTGCGCTACTCGTCACCCGCCAACCTCTACGTGCGAGGTAGGGAACGCCGAGTCCAGGTCGAGGCAGGGACCCGCCCCGCCCCGTCCCCATCTCCCCTCGGGCTCATAGCCTCCGGGCTCCCCCGTCCCCTGCAGACCCAAGCAGGAGGCCCCCTGCCCGGTCGAGGCCGGACGTGGGCTGGGCAGTGTCTCTCTCCGGACCTCGGTTTCTTTGCCTATAAATGGGGGCAGCTTGACCCTTCCCCACCCCTGTGCCTTGTGCTGGACACCCAGTGGGCTGCAGGACTTGGGGAGGGGGCGGCAGGAGGGGACGGGGCAGGGCTGGGAGTGGGGGTCAGTCTTGAGCCTGCAGGGCCCGGGGAGCCTGCAGGCCTCGGCCCCACCCCGCCCGCCCGAGTCAGCTTCTTCTGTGGTGTGTCGTGCGTGCCTCCCCCTGTCATGTGCTCGCTTCGCTTCTCCGAAATCCGTGGCCTCGTGGCTCTCGCCTCACCGCCCCTCCTCCAGCGCCCTCCATCTGAGAGTCGGGGTGGGGTCTTGGAGGCTGACCCTCGTTGCCGGCCCCTGCGGTCCCAGAAAGGACTCGTGTAGGCCAGCGCGAGGCCAGGGCCATAGCAGGCACCTGTACCCTGGGGCCTGGCTCTGTCAGGCCAGCCGTGCTTGTCCTTCCCAGGGCCGTGGGGTCCTCACCCCACAACCCCGCCCACCCGAGGAAGCCCTGGGAAGCGTCTGCACACTTCCCTCTGGGGCCCTTGGTGTCCCCTCGGAGGCCCCGGGGGGGCTCCCCCTGCTCCCAGATGCCTCTGTCAACCCCCTCTCCTCCCGTGTTGCTTCTCTTCGGTCCTTTCAGGAATTTTAATCTGCCCTCTCCTCCGCCATTCCCGCCCCTCCGCCTCCCGCCTCCCATCCGGTGTTTCTGATCAGATCTGTGGTAGAAACAGCTTCTGCCTGCCAGGACCCATTCAGACCCCAGGGCTGTCCCGATTGGCTGTGGGCACGTGATTTCGTCACACCCCTCCTCCAGGCCCCCGCGTCCCTGGTGGCCGCACCCGGCCCCGCCACTCTGCACCCGGAGGCCAGGCGGCTCCTCCCCGCCGCAGCCCCCCTGGCCCGAAGCAGCTCCTCGGTGCTGCACCTTGGGTTCTGCATCTTGTCTCTGAGGAGGAGGCTGCTTGAGGGAGGGGACAGGGACTCGGGGGGGCGGGCGGGGAGCACACACCTGCCTGCTGCCTCGGCACCTCTGGTGAGTCGTAGCGTGTCCACGAGGCCAGCCCACTGGTCTTCGTCTAACCGGCTTATTTCTCTGCAAACACCCAGGATGGGGGTGTGCGAGTCTGGCAGAGCTCAAGGAGAATGTCCGGCAGGCATGGGCAGGGCGGGGGCGGGACCTCTAGCCAGGGCACGTCCAGGGAGGGGGGCCGCTGCGTCCTCAGCCCGCCGGAGGCGGGGTCTCCGGCACGAACTGCCTTCCCTTTGGGGGTACAGCTTCCCAGTCTTTGCCTGGGTCTCGGACGCCCCCAAATTGAATTTAAAAAGAGAATCGTGGAAGGCAAATGTAGATGTTGTTGGTCTAGGAAGGAGCGGACGAAAGAAAAAAAAGGTCATTGCTGTTCTTTTTTTTTGTTTTTTAATTTTTTTTTTTTTAGTTTAAAGAAAAAAAAAACGAACTATTGCAGCTTTTAGCCTTGGGAAGTCCTCTTTTTACTCTCTGTATCTCCCCTATTTTTTCTCTTCTCCCCATGTCATTGTGTTCTGCATCAAACCCCCTTTACATCCCTCAGAGCTTCGAGAAGGTTGGTGTGTTTTTTTCTTTTTTACTTTCTTTACCCACATTTTTACATTCCGAAAGTGACACACGCACACACACACGAAACACACGGACACGCACACGGACACCCGCAGACACGCACACGGAAAAGAACAGATCCGCAAACTGGAAAAAAAAAAACAAACAAAAACAAAAAACGAAACGAACCGAATGCGAACGATAAGCGCAAAGCGAACAAAACAAAACAAAAAACCGCCAAGCGAGAGCAAAAACCCAGAAAGACACGAAAACCTCAGCCGCGCCCAGCCCGGCCCAGGGCCGGCCGCACACATGCGATGCTTGCCTTGTTCGCCTCTGTGCATCCGTTGGTAATGTTGTTGCTCAGTTTTTTGCACTCCTCGTCGTCATGGTAACTTGGGCCTGATGCATGCTGGGAGAATGTACGAATTTCTCTGCATGCCACTCGTTGGTTGGGTTTGGTGACTTCCCAACGCCTTCTGTTGGAGTGTTTCTCGTCTTCTGTTCCGTTTTTCTCCTTTGGTTTTCTTCGTTGGTTTTTTTTTTTCCTTCGTTTTATTTATGAGTTGTTGTTTTGTTTTGTTTTGTTTTTTGGTTTTGTTTCATTTCGGGGGGGAAAAAACCGATCAGTTCGTTTTTTTTTCCCCCTCCCATCCCTTCACCGGCGCCCTCCTCCCTAAAGCGGTTCGTCTTTGGTTCTGTCTTGTGTTTCTGTGCTATTTGGTTTCGGTTTCTTGGGCTGAGCTGTTCTGTGGTTGTTCTCCAAACGCATTGTGATTTAAAAGCCAGTGTTCCTGTCCCGACTACCATCTGGGAGGGTGGAAGGGGTCCCACAGCTGGGATGCTGGGGCAGAAAGTGACCGCCTGGGCTGGAGGGTGCAGTGGAGGGAGCATAGACAGCGTGGGAGGTCAGAGCTTGGGTGGGGGGTGTGGGGAGAGCAGCCCAATTTGCCTGACCTCACTGGCCGGCCAGCCCCCTTTTACCCAGATCTGGTGCCTCAGCCCCGAGGCCGCCATGTTGGACGGGGGCATAAGCAGGCACGTTCTCATCCTCGTGCCTCAGCGTGAGAGCACCTCCCACCCTCCCAAGAAACCCCCAGAACAGGCATTTGAAGCACGACTCAATGGGCAGTCAGCATTTTGAATTCTTGTTGGATAGAGGGACACGTCTCCAGATGTGGGACGTGGCCGCCTTAAACCGGACCATCCTCCCACAGTGATGCATGCTTGGCACGTAGGCAGTGCTCAGAATGGCAGTTGGTGACTTAACGGGTCCTGGCTGAGCACAAATATGGAGCCCCCCATCGGAAAATGTAGCATGACAGACTTTGGAAGAAATACATACCCAGTTATCCGGCCCTTTAGTGCTATGTCTTAGCCTCCCAGGCAGCTTTGGCTGCTTCTCCTACCCCCTCGCAGGCTCTGGGTCCAGTCACAGGTGTCCAATACAGCACGGTCACTTTCTGAGTACCTGAGCATCAGAACTGTGGAATTCTGGAAAAAAACCAGGAGAACTTTGGACACAGCCTCCCCCCCTCCACACCTCTGCCTCCCTGACTCTCCCTCTGCCTCTGCCTCTCTCTCTCTTTCTGCTTTCTTCCTCTCTGTGTGTCTCTCTCACTCTTGCCAGTTTTCAGAGATGCACAGTCCCACCGTCTGTTCCCTTCCTGAGGAGAGGCAAGCCCTTGAGGGTCCCACTCCAATCCCAGGACCAGCCCCCCAGTAAAATCCACTTAGATTTCTAGCCCCCACCCTCCAGCCACTATCCAGTGTAAATGATACTTGAGGACGAAGGCCAGTCTCTGTGGGGTCACCTTTCTGCCACCCCCTCCCCAACCCTGTCCCTCACCTGCTTTCTCTAAACCCTCAGTTATTAAGTCCGGAGCTAAGTTGTCAAGAAGACTTTAGATGCAATAAAGGGGAATATATTTCTCCTGTTTCCTTTTTAATTCAGTGTGACAGTTGCTAGGTAGGCCCTCAGGGAAGTGTAAAAAGGTGGAGGAAAGCCATCTCCCCAGCCACTCTACCGAAGCTGGGTCCTAGCGAATTGGAACTGAGAGGTGGCCGCGGATCTCCGAAGAGGACCACTTGGACTTAAGGGGCAGGAGAACCTGGCCTCTGACAGAACCAGGATTCAAATCTTGCCCTGGCCCCCCCTTGGCTTTGTGGCCTTGGGCAAGTCACTTGGATGCCTGGAATCCCTACTTCTCCTCTGAACTGTGAGGGTCATTGATACGCCTAGGGGAGTTGGGAGGATTCCATCGAGCTAATTAATGCTCCTCAAGCGCCCTGTTTAGTGCACAGCACAAAAGAAATCGCTAGTGGGATTGTTGTAGAACAGGGAAGTTAAAGATTAAGTTGAAGCAAACGATGTGGGAATAGTCCCTTCCTTTTTCGGGGGGACCTCAGTTTCCCTGTTACGTACTTCACAGGTCCACTGTTCGAATCGTATGGCTTATGGGGAACCGCTTTGAAAAGCATCGTAGGGTAAAAGCTAACTCATTTGCTCAGATCTCATTCTTTGCTAGTGTTTTTCTGAGCCTGTCCCATGATCTCATTTGCTCCTGGCTCTAAACCCATTCCCGTGAGATCAGTGGCCTCCCCAGAGCCACGTCTCTCATCTTATGCCCTGTCACTCCCCCAGGAAGTTCTGTGGCCACAGAATCAGAAGGAGGAGGGAAAAAAAGGCTCAGTTTGGGTGCCAGGCTACCCTTGCAGATAAGTACCAGCCCACCAGCGGAGATGGGCCACCTGGCACGAAAGCCACAAACAGGCGTTACATTGTTGCGAAAGCAGCCAGTTCTGGGAGTTAATTGCAAGGAATTTCCACCCCTAACCTAACTTCTTCAAGTCACGATCTCCAGCTTTACTGACCCTGAGTCGTTCGGGGGAAGGAATATTGAGACTTGCCCTTCTCCTCCTGAAATTTAGCTGAGATCCAAAAGGCCAGAGTCAAAACCAAGGCTATTTTCTAATGCAGCTGGCAGCTCCACTCCCAGAACTCTCCGGTGGAAGATGCAGCTCAGGCTTTTGACAGGATGCGAAGACGATCAGATGACATGCTTTCTGACTGTCAGGGTTCTTTTTTGTCTCTTTAAAATTGTAAGCTTTTAAGGCGTGGGTTAGTGGCTCTTAAAGATGGTGTCTTTACCACTCGGCCTAGCAACATAGCATTATTGAACCATAATGCACAGGGCCCAGTTAGATGCCGTGCCACCCACCCTATGTCACAGGGACCCTCGGAGAGCTCAGCAAGCTGGAGAGGAGACAGGGAAGAACTTTCCACTTTCGAGGAGGCCACGCGGGGCTGGGGTAGTTAAATGCCCAGTCTCGGAATACCAAGTTAAGAAACCCGGGACTCGACGTGTGTCACCAGTGGCAGATCTAGATCGCCCCAATTTCCAGCTGTTCTTCAGAACCCTTAATCTGTGACCCCCCGTCCCTGGGCCTTTTCAGATCAATCTGTAGCATGGAATTGTAATTGTTCTTAAAGTTAATTTCCGGCACTAAGCTGTAGAATTGGCGGATATGAGCTCTAGGTGCTCCCCTTACCTCCTGCCCCGCCCCCAGAACAGGAGTAGATACAGATATTGGGCCTGGAGCCCCTCCCCACCATATCTTCATAAAGATTTCCACTGGGGCGTGTTGGCGAGCTCCCCAGTTCCTGCTGATTATACCTAGCCATGCCACCCCCAAGGCCCCTGAGTTGACCCTGTGGTAGACAGTAGCAGATCAGGACCCACCCCTTCTCATCCCACCCTCGTGAGGGGAGAGGGGGCTCCAGGGTGGGAGGCAGGCGTTCCCCCGTTTGGACATGGCGGGTGGTGGGGAGGGGGCATTCTGCAGGAACACTGAGCTCCAGACACCTGTCGCCTGCTGCCTGCTCACACCCCTTGCACTGCTGTTTCTTCTGTTTGGGGGGGTGAGGGGGGCATTAGATTACACCTTGTCATTTGGAAAGCCCCGTGTCTCCGGCGGCCACAGCGAGGGGGGCAGAGGGAGTCAGTCGATTGACAAAGATATCCCATTTTCTGCTTGGACCAATTAAAAAACCAAACCAAAACAAAACACCTGGGGAGAGAGCATACCTAAATAAATGAATGAATGAATAAATAAATAAATACCAAAACCACCTACAGCGCAGCAATCGTCCAGTTCAAAATGCCAACTTGCCGAGGCCGCTGGTCAGCCCGTGGGCCAGGGGTCCAGCCAGGTCCCTCCAGGCCTTGCATGCCATCCCAGGCATGGGAGAGAGCTGGGTGGTGGGAGGGTGGGGGAGGGGCGAAGACGAGAGGGCAGGCCATGGGGGTAAAGCAAGCTTCCTCCTGGGCTACAGGCTGGGGTTCACAGTGAGGGCTGAGAAATGGGCGCGAAATGAGGCCTCTGACCCTCCCCTCCCGGTGGACAGGTGTAATTGGGTTAAACTGTGGGAGGCTGCAGACTTGAATACTCCCCCGCCTCCTCCCATCCTCCCTCACCCTCATTTGAGTTCTGGAGGAGCCTCCCTGCAGCTTCTTCTCACCCCAAAATTTCCCCCCTGGAGCCCTCCCTCACTTCCCCCCCCCCAGAGCTGGGCGCGCGGGTTTTCAATAACCCACATGAGGTTTTGCTGACTGCACAGTGCCCCACCTCCAGCGCCTCAGCAGATCACCCCCACTTTGAGTTCCCCACCCCTCCCCCCTTGGCCTCTTCTTCTCCCCCCCTGAACCCCCCCCTTTGGCTCTTTGAGTTTTGCCTCTTCCTCCTGCCTGGGAGGGGCCGCCCCTCCGTTGCTTTGACGGCTTTGAGTTGTTTTTTCCATGAATCTGGTTTGAAGCTTTGAATTCCCACCTCTCTCCAACCTCCACCACTTCCCACCCCACCACCTTCTTCTGACTTCTCACCCACGCGGGTCCCCCCGCTGGGACCCCCGGCTACTCGGTGACGAGAAGAGCTGGAAACGAGAGCCAGCTGGAGCGTGCTGAGGACCAAGGCTGGTGTGGTCCCCTTATAACCCGCCTGGACCCTCCATTCAGGTCGGTAATTGGGGGTGGGGGTCCCGCGGGGCCACTGGCCCGTGGGCTCCGCGCCCACCTTACTTTCTAACCCGCACCTCAAGCTTGCAGCCGGGGGTGGAGAGATGACGCGGGCGGGTGTCAGCACCAAACTGGGCAGAACACAGCGTCGGCCACCTGCCCTCCCTTGCCAGCTGGGAGGACTCCCGGAGGCCTCCTGAGACCCCCGCGGGAGCTCTGAGTCACCTAGTGGCACTGGGCGCAGTCCTCCCCAGACCCGCGGCAAACCAGCCCCCCTTCTGCTGCACACCCTGAGAAGCCAACGGGGAGGGTGGGGAAGCAAGCGGGCTAAGTGTCTTGGGTGTCGGCTTTTATAGCTATTGGCAGATCCATTTAACTGATGGCTGCCGGCCATGTTGGGGATTACAAGCACTAAAATTACTGTTGTGGATAAATGCCCTCCCACGTTTAACTGGCTTGTAGTTTGGTTAACAATCCTGCACAGCATGTCTTCCGCAGAGTTAAGAGGTAGGCCTCGTCTCTCCTTCTGAAAAAACTTACCTTCCAAATGACGACACTTCCTAAGGGGAGATATTTTAAGGTCAGATGTGAACAGGGTCTCTTTGGCGAGATGTCGAGCCTTATAGAGGGCTAAATGGAGCTCACATTTAATCTGTAAATCCTGAAGCTAGCTCTTAACTCCCTTAGATGTTCCAGCGGGCTCTTTCAGTGTAAGCCTTTTACTGAAGGCGTCTGGGGATTTATTGTGATGGCTGCTGGTTATTATTCCGCTGGGGGCTACTGGCTTTTATTCAGTTGATAGGTGTACATAGGTGGTGAGTCCTTTTGCCCTGTTCGATGTCACACACAAGTTTGAAAGCAAGCCAGATGCCAAAAAGGGACACCCAGCTATAACTCTCACTGCTCACCGTGGAGAGAGAAGAGAAGGCTGACTTCATGCGAGAGGCCGGGACCAGGCATGCGGGTTTCTCCCTCTGGCCCACCCTCTTCCTTCATGTGTGTCTTCCAGCGGGCCTTGTCACCTCTCCACAGAACGGGCTTGAGAACATTTGCCTCTCAGAGTCGGCTGCTGGAAAGCAAGATGGGAATTCAATAGAAATTCTTAACTATTTCCTTTTTTAAAAAACGTTTTCCATTCTAATTCATCCCCAAACTCCCTCATCGTAGCGAATCTTCCCAGCGCCCCGGAAGTCCCAGACAGGAGCTTCACCGGCCCCACGCCCACGGCGAGCGGTCACTGCCCTCGGCAGCTCAGGGGCCTCAGCATGTCACCCCATTTCTCAGTTGAGGGAATGGAGGCTCCAGAAGTTTGAGGGACACCCCCAAGGTGGCCGGGCTCATTCAGCCACGTGCACGTCCCCACCTCTGCCCGGAGACATGCTCCTTAGCCGTGAGGAGTTGGCCCTACTGTGTGCTCAGTGGCCAGCCCGTGCGTTCAGCCCTAAGAGACAGGCGGAGTGTCACTGAGAAGAGGGCTGAGAGGGGCTTTGTAGAGAGGCGCTCCAGCGGGGCCGGGTTGGTTTGCCCGAAGGTTCTTTCTCCAAGGACGTCACCTCTGTGGCCGCTGAGGCTCTCGGGTGCTGGGGGCCAGACCCTGTGTTCTGCCAGGGGTGGGGGGGCACCTCCCGCGGGAAGCCACAGCCCTCCTCCTTTCAGACCCCGATTTTCAGCCCCACACCCATTCCATGTTTTTTTCCTTATGGCTTTCGGGTGTTTTGTTTCAGAAAGGTTTTTTGTTTCGGTTGGTGTTTTGGATTTTTATTTTTCTTTTTTTTTTTTATTCCGCTTTGTTTCTTCATTTGTTTTCCCTGGTTTTGTTCTGGACGTCGATGCCGTTTTCTGTCCTTGATTAATTAGCTCCCCCACGCTCATCCCCCATCGTGTTCCGTTTCCATGACAACGCAGCGTCAGGCATCCCACTCGCGAGCCTCGCCGTGGATGCCGGCGGCTGGCCTGGACTGCGTCCGCTGGCTGGCCGGACCCCATTCTCTTCTCCCCCACCCCCCTCTCCATCCTGTTCATCTCTGCCAAGCAGCTACATGAGTTACACCTCCCCCCATCCAGTGTCCTGCCCTGCCCCTCACTGCCCCTGTCACCTGTCTGCATGTCTCTGCTCTCCCCTCCCTGCCTCCCCTTGCCTCCCCCTGGAGATGCTACCTTCCACTCCATCCTGTCTCCAGCGTGACTCTGGACTTTTCGTGGGGCTTCCTTTTCTGAAGGACTGACTGCCAGCTTCTTGGCCCTCCTCCCCGCCCCCTCTTCTTTGCCTCCATCCGGGATTAGGGAGCAGGGGTTGGGGTTTCCAGCTGGGAACCCAGGCTGGAAGAGAGAGAACCAGACTGCCTCCCTTTAGCCCCTGGAGCCCCCTTCTCTGCAGGGCAGGTCACACTCCCTACAAACAGCCTCTTAGGGGGACAACCGTACCCCCGAATACCACGTGGAAATTAGAGGCAGGTTGGGATGCTGTAAGTCACTCTGTGGTCCCGTTTTGCCTTTCGAGCCTCCAGTCTGTCCTGTCTATAGCTGGAGACAAGACTCCTTGACACGCCCAAAGCTGGGAACGCGCCCACGTGGCCTCCTGAAGCCCCAAGGTCTTAGCCAGGGACAAGCTCTTCGTGGCTAGAAGGGTTCGCTAGGTGAGCCCCATCCTGCCCACTGCGGTTAAACCTCTCCTGGGGCAGCAACGCCTGGTGGAAGTTCGGGCGCTCCCCCCTACCTCCAATCCGGAAACCCATCTGACTTCCGAAAATGGAGCCCCCGAAATTCGTCCTGCTGCCTTCATGGTCTGCGAGGTGGGGACAGAAGGCTGCATCCGCTTTCCCGCTAAGAAATGCACAGAACATGCCCGTTTCCTCAGCGTTCAAGTTCATCCCCCTGTTTATTATTATTATTATTATTATTGTTATTATTATTATTATTATTAATATTCTGTTGTTCTGCCAGGGCTGCGATGTGACAATGTGACTTGTCACATTGGGTCACATCTGCTAGAGTTAATATGCAGCATTGAAGTGGGCCCCCTCCCCCTCCTCCTCTCTGTCTCTGTCCCTCCCGCTCTCTGCCCCTCCC
>NW_024347793.1:1129878-1130182 GCF_902729225.1 Pteropus medius | reverse complement strand
TCTCTTTTGCATGCTGTTTGTGATTCTGAGAGCTGCATTTATCAATGGAAACTTGTGAGATCCGACAGAAGCTTTTAGAAGGGTTTCTACACCCCAAAACCACAAAAATTTCATTAGAGTTTCTCATCTTTTCCTGGAGGGCCCCCCGGGAAGGGGGTGGGGCCCCAAGTCACCAGGGAGGACAAGGGTTGGGGGGGGCGAGATTCGGGCCCCCTCTGCCTCCTGGTTCCAGCTTTTCCCATGACCCCCCCAGCTCCCCATCCATCCTTCCCAGAGCCCCCCACTTGCAGCTGGGATCTTTCGA
>NW_024347793.1:1100730-1126040 GCF_902729225.1 Pteropus medius | reverse complement strand
CTCCTCTCCTCTCTCCTCCGTCTCTCTCCGTCTCTGTAATTCCTCGTCTCCGCGTGTCTTTCGATTCCTCCTTATCTGTCTTCCGTAATCCCGTGTCTGTTTATGCCCATTTCCGTCTCTCTGTGTCTGGGTTACGTCTCTCGTCACCTCTGCGTTCGTTTCTGTCCGTGTCTGTGTCCGTTCCTCGGTCCCTGTTTCTCTGTCTGTCCCTCTGTTTTTTTCTATTTCTCTGTCTCCATCTCTCTCTCTCTGTGTCACTGTCTGTCTCTCTCTCTGTTTCTCTGTATCTGTCTCTCTGTCTCTCTCCATCTCTCTCTCTCTCTGTCTCTCCCTCCCTGCCCCTGCTCCCAGGTCGGGAGGACCTTCGACCCGGCCACGGCCTTCGTGGTGGACGACCTCAAACCCAACACGGAGTACGCCTTCCGCCTGGCGGCGCGCTCCCCGCAAGGCCTGGGCGCCTTCACGTCGGTGGTTCGGCAGCGCACGCTGCAGTCCAGTAGGTGTCTCGTGGACCCCACCCTCATCTGTGGGGGGGACCCTCGGCCAGCGCAGATGTCCTGTGCGTGCACTGACCTGGGCAGAGCCTGCCGCAGCGGGTGGGGGGTGCCTCCGGCCGACCCCGCCTGGCTCCTCCACCTCGGACACGTCCACGGGCACGGGGCTCGGGTGTGGGGTCCCGCAGAGTCCAGTTCCCTGTCTTCCTGGGGGACGAGACGCGGCCGTTTTGTGGCTTCGCCCCTAGTTGGGGAGCAGTCGCTGACTGCGCCTCTCCACTTCTTCGCCTGAATTTGGGGCTAACTGAATGGCCACATGGTACCCATTTCCCAGGAGTTTGGAGGGGTACATGAGGCTATTCTAGCTCACACCCCCGAGATGGCAAAGGGCACAGAGACCACCCCACCTCCCCAGGTGGCCCTCCCTTCCCCGCAAGGCATGGTCCCCGCTACCGAGGGCAGGGGCAGCGGAGGTCAGAGCTCATGCTGGATGTGGGGGTAGAGCAGAGCCCAGTATAGGACTCTCAAGTTCCTAGACTTTTTTGCTGTGCCTGCCTGGCCTGCCTGTCCCAAACAAGTCACCTTTTGGCCAGGACACTGCAGCTGGCAGCTGGCGCTGGGCCACACCATGGCCCCCGCCACTGCCTTCCCTGCCTGCTCCAAGCTTGAGGCCTAAGCAGCCCTTTCCCCTCTCTGCTCCCTCCTCTCTGCTCAGCTTAGCGTGGCGTGGCCTCCACTGCCGTGGCCTCCACCGCTGTGGCCCTCCTCCCCTCCCCCCTCTCAGTCAGTCACGACGTAGCCACCCAGGCCTTGTCTGGAAGCAGCCTCAGTGTTCAGACATTCACGCTCCCCTGTGTGTGTGCCCGGGGTGAGGGGCGGTCACGGGCCAGTCAAGAGCAACCGGCTCGGCCAGGGTGTCTGAGCCGCTGGGACCAGGGGCCTCAGGGACACGGCGCCCCACCACCCCGGCCCCCTACCCCCCGCGCCCCCGGCCCGAGCCCTCTGTGGCTCGCAGGCGGCCGGGGGTGTTGGTGCGTGAGGCGATCAGTGAGGGGGTCCTGTGGCCTGGGCGGCCACGTGAGAGCCCGGCACAGGTGTGCGAAGGTGAGTACGCGCTGGTCTCAAGCAGGCTCACAAACACGGCCCACCCTGCGTGCCCCTCACCTGCCCTGGCCGCTCTGGGCTGCACGCAGTCCGGCGCCCGCGTTCAGCCCCCGTCCGATTTTCCACCCCGATGCCAAGAGGGGCGCCTGCCCAGAAATGGGGATCCGGAACCCCGCGTGCCCATTCACGCCCACCCCCTCCCCAGACGCCACGCAGGTTGGGCCGGATTGTGAAGGAGGCGGCCGCCACGGTCGTCGAGAAAGCAGCTTCAGCCCGGCCACGCGAACCTCTGGGGCGGCCCAGGCCAGGGGGTCGGGGAGAAGAGACTCCCCACTTCTCGCCCTGAGACGGGCGGGGCCTGAGAGAGCTGACAGCCGAGACTCAGGGCCAGGCGTACAGCCCCGGGGGCTGCGGGCTTCTTAGGCTGAACTCAAGGGTAGGTGGAGGCCAGACCACTCAGCCGTGGGTCTCCCCAGACACCATCCCACCTCCCCGCCTCGTCGGCGCCAGCCTGGAACTGCAGCACGCCCACACTGGGGGCCAGAGCAGGGCTGCAGGCCCGCTTCCGTCTGGAGACCCACCCAGAGCTCGGTCTGGCCTTATAGCTCAGCACTCGCCATTCCCTCCCTCGTAAGAAAGTCTTGTAAGTTAGCAGTTGAAGAGTGGAAGGTAGGTAACCAGACTGGGAGTTTTCTGGAAGGCGTCTTTCTTTCTTTTATTATGGTTTTTTCATCATCATTACCATCACCGTTGTTTCATGTTTTATTATGGTTTTGGTTTTATTTTTCCTCCCCCTTTCTCAGCGCATCCATTCCTTCCGGCACATTCCTTGGTTGGTTTTTCCACTCCTGCCTGATTCCCCCGGGCACTTTTGGTTGGGGTGGCTGGTCAAGAAATAGGGGAGGGGACCCCAAGTATCTAGTTTTGGAGGACGGAGCTCCAGTATTTCACTTTGAGTCTGGAAGGTCATTCTAGTTGAAGTAATCCATCCGCGTGGTCTCTGGGGTCTCCCGTGGCCTGATGTCTTTGAAGACAGGGGCCTCTGATTCATCTCTGGGTCCCAGGGTCCAACACAGGGTGAGCATGTAGTAAGCACTCTATACACACATGCTCAGTGAACAACAGGCTGGCATGATGGTGAGGGTCCTCTGCGCCTTGATGTCGGTCAAGGCCGGCGACCTTTCTGGGCCTTCCTCCAGGCCGGGTGGATGCTAGAGTGCCGGGCACCTGAGGGAGTGTGGCTCCAGCCATCCTCACCTGGCCTGAGCTGATAGAGGGCATAGGCTTAAGTCAGAATTCCCAGCCTCAAACCGAGACAGCCCTGGGACAACAGCTGAGCCTGGGTTCACGTCTTGCCTCTTGCCATGTGCCCTCGGGCAGGCAGTTTGCTGTCTCCTGACCTCGTTTTCTTCATCTGTAAAACAGGAAGTGATACGTGAAAAGCTCCCAGGTTGGGTGGGGTCTGGCACCCGCTAGGCACTTAACAGATAATAGAAAACCAGGCAGGTAAGCTTTGAAAGTGGTTTCCCCACCTGTAACATGGGGCTAGAGGGGTGATAGTTCCGGCCCCCTGGGGGCGGGTCATGAGAATTAAATGAACTGTGATCAGTGGGACGAATTTTGTGTCTATAAAGCAATTAGAGTGCTGGGTATGCAGAAGGTGCGTAGAACATGAGTCTAATTACCAGTAATGTCCTTAACACAGGGCCTGGCCCATAGTAGGTATTCAACATATGGAGGCTATTACTGTTATTCTGTAAAGCCCTTAACACATACAGTACGTGCTTAGTATGTGAGAACTGTCACCGTTAGTCAACAAAGCCCTTAGTACATTGCCTGGTATACAGTAGGTGCTCCATATATGCAGCTTGTTTTAAATCTAAACATGGATTGGCACAGTGCTGGGCATATAGTTGGCACTCAGTGAATGGAAGCTATTAGCAGTTTGTCACACTATTAGCAGTTTGCCAGGTACACAGTAGGTACCCAAAACGTGGGGGCTACCATTATGCTTCTGCAAAGCTCTCGACACGACGCCTAGCTAGCATGCAATAAGTGCTCGATAAGTGGCACTTTATTTAAAGAGGTTAGCCTATGCTAGGCACATAGTAGGTGCTCAGACGGGAGCCATTATCAGTCCAAAAGGGCCTAACGTGGTGCTGGTACAGTTAGTGCTCAAAACATGGAGTTATTATCTGCAAAACCCTTGGCACTGTGTGTGCAAACAGTAGGTGCTCAATAAGAACTAGTACTGTTTTTATATAAGGCTCTTTCCATAGTGCCTGGCACACAGTGGGGATTTAATGTATGGGGACAACTGCTGTAATCCAGTAACAACAGTTGTTAGCACACAGTAGGTTCTTAAGAGGTGAGAACTATTAAAGTATCCTTAGTACAGTGCCTTGCACATAGTAAGTGCTTAAATATGAGGGAATGGTTGTTTTTCAGCTAAGCCCCAACACAGTACCTGGCACACAGTATGTGCTTAATATGTGAGGGTTTTTCCTTAATATGTGAGGGCTTTATCTGATAAAGTCTTCGCCACAGTGCCTGGCACACAGTAGGTGCTGCATAAAAGGCAACCGTTACTTTTATCTTTAGAGGGCCATTATGATACCCAGCCCGGAGTAGACGCTCAATAAATGAGACTCGCTGTTGCTCTGTGATGGGCTTAGTGTGGTGCCAGATGCACAGTAAGGGTTCAAAACAGAACTCTGACCTATAAAGACCCTGGCACACAGTAGGTGCTAAATATGGGTTGCGTTGTCTGTAAAGCATTGAGCCTGGGACCAACACAGCAGATGTCTAATAAACAGGCACGTGTATTACTCTATACAGCCCTTGGCATGCTAACTGGCAGATAGTAGGTGCCTAAGACATGGGCATTATTTTCAAGTGGGCCAAGTTCCTGGTTGCAGTGGTTGAAGTAAGCTATTGGGGTGGCCTTTGGGGTCTCTGGTAGAACAGGTGTTCAGTAAATAGATGCTCTTACTGTGAACCTGGGAAGCTCTTAGCACTGAGCCTAGCGCGCATTAGGTACCCAATCAGTGGGGCTTTTACTGCGATCTCTAACACTGCCGTTGCCCTGGCACGCAGTAGGTGTTCAGTAAGTAAATGTGTTCACTGTTATTCTGTGAAGCTCTTAGCACCATGCCTGACACATAATAGGTACCCAATAAGTGGGGCTTTTACTGCTATTACCTAGCACAGTGCCTGACACACAGGGTTCAATAAATATTTTACTGTTATTGTACAAAGCCCTTGGCATGGTGCTTGGCATATAGTAGCTACCTAATAAATGGGACTTTTATTGCTTTTCCACTTGGCACGGTGGCTGGCACATACCAGGTGCTCAGTAAATAGGGCTTTTATTGCCATTTCCCTGGCACACAGGAGGTGTTCAATAAATAAACGCATTTACTGTTATCCTGTGAAGCTCTTAGCACCGTGCCTAGCATACAGTAGGTGCCCAATAAATGGGGCTTTTATTGCCATTCCTCTGGCATAGTACCTGGCACACAGTAGGTGCTCAGTAAATTATTGTGTTTACTGTCATCCCACCCCTGGTGCTGTGCCTGGCACACAGTAGGTGCCCAATAATTGGAGCTTTTGCTATTCCTCTGGCATAGTGCCTGGTATATAGTAGGCGTTCAACAAATAAGTATTTACTGTTACTCCGAAGCCCTCGGCACCGTGCCTGGCGCATGATAGTGACCTAATAAATGGGGCTTTTATTGCTTTTCGATTTGGCATGGCGATTGCACATAGTAGGTACCCAGTAAGTGAGGCTTTTATTGTCCTTCCTCCAGCGTGGTGTCTAGCACACAGTAGATGTTGGACAAACAAGTACATCCGCTATGAATCTATCAAGCCCTTGGCATGGCGCTTGGCGCAGAGTAGGGGCTTGATACTTTTGCTGTTATTCTATAAAGCCCTTGGCACCATGCCTGGTGCATAGTAGGTGCCCAGTAAATGGGGCTTTTGTTACTGTTTCTCTCGTCACAATGCCTGGCACATAACGTGTGCTCCACAGGCTACCTGAGACCTACTGTGTGCCAAGTAGTTGCAGCCCCATAAGCGAGTGAGGTGTTCTTGGCCAGCCTTCCCGGTCCACCCCCACCCGCCCATCTCACCTTTGGTTGACACCCGCTTCTTTTGGGTTCGACTTCTCTTTGCTTTAGTCCTGTTTTGTTTGTTATCATCTTCTTTTTTATTTTCTCTTTCCCATCTTTTGTTTCCCCGACCCTCCCCGCCCATCCCACCTCCACACCCCACGTTCTCCCCTCCAATAGAACCGTCTGCCCCCCCTCAAGATGTTAAGTGCGTCAGCACGCGCTCCACGGCCATTTTGGTAAGTTGGCGCCCGCCGCCGCCGGAAACGCACAACGGGGCCCTGGTGAGCTATAGCGTCCGCTACCGACCGCTGGGCTCGGAGGACCCGCAACCCAAGGAGGTGAACGGCATCCCCCCGACCACCACTCAGATCCTGCTGGAGGCGCTGGACAAGTGGACGGAGTACCGCATCACGACTGTCGCTCACACAGAGGTGGGACCAGGGCCCGAGAGCTCGCCCGTGGTCATCCGCACCGACGAGGACGGTAAGCACCGCCCCGGCCCAGGGACCCCCGCAGGCCCCAGCCCGGGCCAGCCTCGGAGCCTCCTAGCTGGAAAACTGGGCTGGCTGGTGGCCAAAAGGTAGAAGCCAGTGTCACGAGAGGGAGACGAAGCCCGCAGCCTCCTGAGAAACCAGGGCGCCTTGGTTCTGGAATCCTCCATTCTAGACCTGAGCCTTGTGCCGGGAGAGTTGAGTGGCAGCCCTATATTTTGCTCCAATGGTGGAAACCATGGAAACAGTGTAAGAAACAGCAAGTGGCACTTGCAAAAAAACTCGTGGCCCCTGACCCCCGAAGCCCAGCTTTTAGATTTATCTTGGGCTGAGATGGAATCTGCAGCGTCCTGGTTCTGAGCCATCATCCTCCCTAGGAGTAGGTCGCCCGTCTGCTGATCACGCTTGACCACCCGCTAGCTCCCCAGGGACAGAGACCGATTCGTTCCATTGGTCAGTTTCTGGGATGTCAGTATTCCCGCGGTGACCGATTGCAAGGTGGAAAGTTTTAAGCTGCAGAGTGAGACGGGGTGCTCACTGGCTGAAGCCGAGGGCGTAGGGCTGGATAAAGCAAGCAGCTTCCCGAATAAAGCTGAGCCTGGTGGAACCGGGTTTGCTGTCCGAGCCACTGGCCTAAAGTTCCAGTGGGCGGCCCTGCATTATGTCCTAAGCATGGGGAAGGAATGAAGCGGCTCGTCCCGCCAGACCTTGGGGTGGGCGTGCGTGGCGAGGGCTCTGATCCCGGGCCCAGTGCGAGTGGGCTGGGCGCACACCGCGGTCTGTGGGATCGCGCTGCTGGACTGTCTGCTGTCAGACCTCGGCTCTGGCTGTTTTTAATTCTGTGATCACGGAGTCAATGCGCTGGGCCTCAGCTTCCCCGTCTGTAAACGAGAATAAGCCCCTGCCCAGAAGGGGTACTGTGAGCATGGTGGCAGCGTGCACAGCGCTCTTAGGACAGGGTGCGGCTGGCCCGCGGGCGTCCTGCGGCCCATCGGCGCTGGGGGCCTCAGTTGCCGGTCTGTGAATGGGGCACACCGTCAGGGCCCCCTCCCCGGGCTGGGGGAGGCGTGAAGGAGGCGTGCGCTCCCGGCTGATGGTTAACCGGCAGCCACTCGGCACCCTGGCATCGGGCAGCTGCCCGGGGCGGGGCCGAGCGCCCCAGTAACGGCCCCGCCCGGCCCTCCCCTCCGCTCCCCCTGCCAGTGCCCAGCGCGCCGCCGCGGAAGGTGGAGGCGGAGGCGCTCAACGCCACGGCCATCCGCGTGCTGTGGCGCTCGCCCGCGCCCGGCCGGCAGCACGGCCAGATCCGCGGCTACCAGGTCCACTACGTGCGCATGGAAGGCGCCGAGGCCCGTGGGCCACCGCGCATCAAGGACATCATGCTGGCTGATGCCCAGGTGGGCGGGGCTCCGGGGCGAGGCCTGGGCGGGCGGGGCCCCAGGCGGGTGGGGCGGGGCCGGCCCTGCGCTCCTGCCCCCTCGCTGCTTCTCTCTCTCTCTCTGGCCACCCCGCTCACCTCCTCCTCTCTCCCCTGCCGCCTCCTCCCGCGCTCAGTGGGAGACGGACGACACAGCCGAATATGTAAGTAGCGTCCTCCCTCCGGCCACTGACGAGCTCTTGCTCTTCCCGCGGGCCGTGCTGTGCTGTGACCCCCTCCCCTCCGTCCCTCCCATCCCCCCCCCCGCAGGTCCCTTGTCAAAGGGTCTCCTCCTCTGAGTCCCCCGATGTGCACCACAGCGCCTCGGGGAGCTAGCAGCCTGTTTCATATCAGGCAGATGGGCAGGCAACCCCAGGTGGCACCTGCTGGAGACCCGGGAGGGGTGACCCTGACACGAGGCAGAGGCCTGGACCTGGAGGTCACTCGTTATCCATACCTGGGTGGCTCCTGGAGTCTGAGGGGCTCACGGCCCCGTTTCATGCCTGGCTTGCCCCACACTTTGCGGTCCTCACCACCACCCCTCTGCTTGAGCTGTTCCCGCAGCCCGGAGTGCCTTCTGACTGCGTGGGCCCATCCTCCACCCCACCACCCCTGCGCCCCAGCGCCCCACCGCCTCCCACGAACCCAGACCAGAACCAGGACACTTTCCAACCCAGCCTGATTCTTTTATCACCTGCCTCAGCCCTCCCTGGCCTAGAAATTTGTCTCTGGCCAAAAACGTCCACTTCATTCTGGCCCTTGAGTGACAAGAGGGGTGGGGAGCCCAGGGTGAGAGGGGACGCCTGCGGCACCGCTGTCTCCGCCCCCCACGCCTTCTGGGGCGGTTCTAAGCCAGAGGTGGGACTGCTGTGTGACCTCGGGCAAGTCGCTGCCTCTCTGGGCTGTTTTTCCGCCCTTTACATGGGGGCCGTAGGCTCTGCCTCTTCCCACCCTGGGGGAAGTTAGCACATGGGCTCCAGCTCAGCCTCTCCCACCCACCGAGACCCCGGGGGCTCAGGGGCAGGAGACCCTGTGTTCATGCATCCCTGTCCCCCTCATCATGCTCCTGACCTGGGGTCACCCCACAGCACCCAGGCATGCCAGACCGTGTTTGTGGGTCCGCATGTGTGGGGACATGGGCACACGTGTGACAGTGTACGTGGGTATGTGTGCAAGTCAGGATGATTGAGAAGTCATTGACTGAGATCTAGTATAGCACCTGGATCCTATGCCAGATGCTACGGGTGTGACAATGACCAAGGAAGAGCCCCGAGCCAGTCCAGTGTGGGAAAGGGACATTAATGGGGAAAAGACAGAGATAGCTGTCGAGTCGCAGCTCTGATGGTGGCAGGGCATGGACCGTGGTGTAAAGGCTGAACAGTCGTCTCCCCAGGTGGGCGGGTTGGGGGGCCTGACCGGCAGCATGTCCCCGCTGCCCCCATGTAAATGCCCTCACCACGTCGGTTTCAGGGTGCCGACTGGATGTGCACTAGCTCGTCGCTGTGTAGCTCGCTTTCTACCACAAGATACGAGACGGAATAACCTCGAGAGTGTAGATGAGGAAAAGGCAGTGGGATATTTAGGGACAGGGGTTTTGAGTAGTTAATACCTTTGTTTTTAATATTTATTTACAAGTTTACATAATTTGCCTTTACATAATGGCTGTATTTAATAACTGGCTTGCAAAATTCCTGAAAACTTAACTATTGGCTCTTGCGACGTGCATAGGGAGTTCCCAGTGGGCGTAGTGGAGGTAGAGGGTCCTGGGGCAGCCTGTGCAAAGGTCCTGGGGCAGGTCTGTGTTGGGGGAGCTGTGAGGAGCCCTGTGTGGCTGGAGCAGAGTGAGCGAGAGGGAGAGAGGGAGGGATGGGGTAGGTGGGGCAAGGCCTTCTGGGTGGGGAGGACTTGGGCTTTTACCCTGTGGGAGGTGGGAGCTCTGGAGGGCTGTTGGCAGAGAAACCGCGAGACCTGACTGAGGTGCTCACAGGTGCCCTCTGGTGGCCGCTTTGGGGAGGACAGACTGGGGATGGGGGTGGGAGCTAGATCTCTGGGGCAGCGGCAACCGCCCTGGTCCAGGCAGGTGATGACAGGGTCGTCAGGCTGCGTGTGCCCATCTCAGCATGTACGTGCTGCCTGCCAGGGTCTGTGCATGAGCTCGGGTGCACGTCTCTGCCTGAGGACCAGGCCCCACATCCACCTTGCTCGAGCCCAGCCCGGGGAGGAGGGTGGGCAAGGCTGGTCTCAGCCCTGGCTGCATCGCTGACCCCACCCCCACCTGCAGGAGATGGTCATCACAAACCTGCAGCCTGAGACCGCCTACTCCATCACTGTAGCCGCCTACACCATGAAAGGCGATGGTGCCCGCAGCAAACCCAAGGTGGTAGTGACCAAGGGAGCAGGTATGAGACCCCCCCATTATGGTCCCCTTTCTCCTAGTGTCCCCGCAGAGTTCCTGAGCGCCCGTGCGGAGAGGGTGTGCCAGGCAGGAGGAACAGCCAGAGCAGGGCGGGGCGGGGGGTGCTGCCCAGCAGGGTCCAACCCCGTCATCCTCTCCACCTCCCCAGCGACTTGGCTTGAGCCAGAGGCAAACAATTAGCAGCTGACTGTACCCGCCTCGTTCTCTGTCCCCTTCTGGCTTTATCCCGCCAGTCCCTCTGCCCGGACACCCTTCTCCCCATCCTTCAGGTCTTTGCTTTGTCTCTTCCTGCTCACGGAGTCCTTCCCCACCCCCGCAAGCCACCGCACCCCACCCGCATCCCACAGTCTTGATTCCGTGCACTCTCTGGGCCTCCCCAGCATTCTGTCCTACCCCATCATGGCTCCGACCGCCTTGGGTGGGTTGTCATTTTGGGGTGGTGCGCCCATCTCCCTAATTGTACCGTGAAGCCTCTCTTGGCAGCCCTGCCTCAGTTTCCCCTTCTGGCCCTTCTCATCAGTCCCAAGATTCTGTTTTTTTCCCCAGCCACAACTGAGCTGAGTGAGGTGAGAGGCAGCCGCAGAAACAAGGAGGATGTTTTAGGCAGAGGGCGCAGCCTGGGCAGAAGCCGGCAGAGGGGAGCAAGCTTAGCGTGTCTGAGGAGCTGTAGAAAGGCCCCCGTCCCCCTTCCCACACCCATTCTTTTCTCGGGGACCCTTGATGCCACGGCTCTGAGCACATAGCCTGACATTCAGGCTAGACACGGCCCCTCTCTACACTGCCGCCAGCCCTGCCCATACTGTTTCCTTTGCCAGCCTAGTCCGTGCACATGTCACCTCCTCCAAGGAGCCTCCCGTGATCTATTTCTCCCCTCTCGGGGATGTTGCATGGTGCTGCTTGCTAAGCCGAACCCACTGCATTCACTGACTGCCCATGGCACAGTCCATTTAAGGTTCTGATAAATCCTGCAGTGGAGAAGCCTGGTTTCTTTTGTATAACCCAGCCTTCCCTTTTCTTAACCTCACCCCAAAATCTCTTGGCGCATTCGTCATTACTGAGACTTTGAGGGCCACGAGGCATGAGCAGGATTTTGGACACTCCCGTGTCCCATGGGCGTTAATCCGGCCCCAGCAGGAGTCAGATAAGCACAGCAAGAGGCGTGTGGCTTAACGGACTGAAGGGGGCGGAGGCGCACGGCCTGCCGTGCCAGGGCCTTTGCACCGGCTGATTCTGCTGCCCGGAACACTATCCCTCCAGACCCCCCTACAGCTCCCTCCCTCCCCTCCTTCAAGGCTTTGCTTCTCGCTGAGGCCTCCCAGAGACCCACTTTTAAACACCAGAACCCCCCGCCCCGTGCTCCGAGCCTGGCGGGTGGCGGTTGATGCCAGCCCCGTGTCCCCGCAGTGCTGGGCCGCCCCACCCTGTCGGTGCAGCAGACCCCCGAGGGCAGCCTGCTGGCGCGCTGGGAGCCCCCGGCCAGCACCGCCGAGGACCAGGTGCTGGGCTACCGCCTGCAGTTCGGCCGCGAGGACTCGTCGCCCCTGGCCACGCTGGAGTTCCCGCCCACTGAGGACCGCTACACTGCATCCGGCGTGCACAAGGGGGCCACGTATGTGTTCCGGCTGGCGACTCGGAGCCGCGGCGGCCTGGGCGAGGAGGCGGTGGAGGTCCTGAGCATCCCGGAGGACACACCCCAAGGCCACCCACAGATCCTCGAGGCGGCCGGCAATGCTTCGGCCGGCACCGTCCTGCTGCGCTGGCTGCCGCCAGTGCCCGCTGAGCGCAACGGGGCCATTGTCAAGTACACGGTGGCCGTCCGGGAGGCCGGCACCCTGGGCCCCGCCCGAGAGACCGAGCTGCCGGCGGCAGCTGAGCCAGGTGCCGAGAACGTGCTCACGCTTCAGGGCCTCAAGCCCGACACGGCCTATGACCTCCAAGTGCGGGCCCACACGCGCCGGGGCCCCGGCCCCTACAGCCCCCCCGTCCGCTACCGGACGTTCCTGCGGGACCAAGGTAGGCGCGCGGCGACCCCCGCACCAGAGCCGGACTGGGCCTCGCGCCCCCCCCACCCCAGCCCCCTCCCTCCCCCCCGCCAGGTAAGTGCTCACTTTTCTGCTTCCTCATGGACGCTCGAGGCGAGTCCGGACCCCCAGGCTCTGGCGTTGGCAAAGGTGGGACCTGCCTCGGTGGCACCGCCGTCTCCCCCCCCTCCTCCTCCACCTTCTCTCTGCAGCCGCGCCGTCTCCCCCGGCAGGGACTTGGGACAGGGCCAGGCAGGGCCGGGCCAGGGCCAGGGCCAGGCAGGAAGGCCGTAGGCACAGCAGACGACAGGGAGCGCCTGGGCCGCCCCGTGCCACCCCACCTGCCCGCCCCGCCCACCGCGCTCACCCGGCTTCTCTTCTGCTCTCTCCCGCTCGGCCGCTGCCCGCACAGTCTCGCCTAAGAACTTCAAGGTGAAGATGATCATGAAGACCTCGGTCCTGCTCAGCTGGGAGTTCCCCGACAACTACGACTCTCCCACGCCCTACAAGGTGCGGCCCCAGGGCGGCCGGCGGGCCAGCAGGCCAGGGTGGCACTGGGGCTCGGCCCGGAGTCGGGGCTTGACGCGGGGTGGGGGGTGGGCTTCGGCTATGCTTGGGCTGGGTGGGAGCAGGCTTCACTGGGAGTCGAGACTCAGTCTGGGTTCTGGCTCGGTTTGGGATTAGGGCTCAGACAGGCTTGGGATGCAGAGCTGGGGCTCAGCTGGGATAGAGGCTCAGTCTGGGCTCGAGACTTCACCTGGGATCAGGGCTCAGTCTAAACAGGCTAAGTCTGGGATGGGAGCTGCTTCTGGGACTAGGGCTCAGTCAGACTGAGCTGACTCAGAGCCGGGGCTCAGCTAGGATTGAGGCTCTGTCAGAAGTTGGGGCCCAGTTTTAGGATTAGAGCTCAGTCAGAGTTGGGGCTTAGCCTGGGGTCAGAGCTCAGCCTGGGTCAGTTGGGCGGGGTCAAGGCCGAGTCTGGATTGCCACTCGGTTGGGGTGGGGGCTGGGCGCAGAGCCACACTGAGCCGGACCTGGCCCACAGATCCAGTACAATGGGCTCACGCTGGACGTAGACGGCCGAACCACCAAGAAGCTCATCACGCACCTCAAGCCCAACACCTTCTACAACTTCGTGCTGACCAACCGCGGCAGCAGCCTGGGTGGCCTCCAGCAGACTGTCACTGCCTGGACCGCCTTCAACCTGCTCAGCGGCAAGCCCAGCGTGGCCCCCAAGCCCGACACTGACGGCTTCATCTTGGTGTACCTGCCTGACGGCCAGAGCCCCGTGCCCGTCCAGTATGCTCGACCCCCACCCCCGGGACCCCTCACACCCCCCAGCCAGCCGTGGGACCGGGGCCACCCACTGCACCTTCTAGTGCCTGCGTTTGCTCACCTGCATATGAAGTGGGGGTTCCATGAGCCTCATGTCACGTGTCCCATGCTCCTCATGGGCGTGGTCACGACACGTGGTCTTGTGTCTGCTTCTCCAGCATTTCCTGACATCCCTGTATAGTTAGTTGGTCATCTACTGATTTGGGGTTCCCAGACTGATGGGGAAAATCTTAAACACAGAAGCTTGGCCCCTTGATGTGGCAGTAAGAGGCACCAGAGTCCCCAGTGGGGAGAAGACTTTGCTTGGGAGGCAGAGGAAAATTAAAGGCTCCAAAAATGTGTGGGCATGGAAGTGGGGGCTTCGAAGGCTGTGTAGGGGTTCAAGGGCTATAATTGCATGGGGTAGGCTCCCTGGGCAGAAGGCACAGTGTCATCAAAGGCCTGTAGGTTTATGTAGGGCTGGGGCTGCAGGGGAAAGGCCCACCATTGTGGGGAGAAGAGAAGGCTCAGTGCAAGGACTCCCCACGCGCTCCCGGACAGCATGGCTCGCTCACGACGACGGACGGTTCCCCTCTAACTCCTCCCAACAGGAGCTACTTCATCGTGATGGTGCCACTGCGCAAGTCTCGTGGTGGCCAGTTTCTGACCCCGCTGGGCAGCCCGGAGGACATGGACCTGGAGGAGGTGAGGGCTGGGGCCTGACCACAGGCAGACGTCCTGGCCACTGCGTGCCCCGCCGCGCCCCGCCCCATCGTACCCCGCCGCGCCCCGCCCCATCGTGCCCCGCCGCGCCCCGCCAGGCTCTGAGCGGCCGCCCGCCTGTCTCCGCAGCTCACCCAGGACGTCTCCCGGCTGCAGCGGCGCAGCCTGCGGCACTCCCGCCAGCTCGAGGCGCCCCGGCCCTACATCGCGGCGCGCTTCTCCGTGCTGCCGTCCACCTTCCAGCCAGGCGACCAGAAGCAGTACGGAGGCTTTGACAACAGAGGCCTGGAGCCCGGCCACCGCTACGTCCTCTTCGTGCTCGCTGCGCTTCAGAAGAGTGAGCCCGTGAGTCTCCCCGGGTGTCTGCCCGTATCCGGCACCCCCCCCCCCAGGGAGGCGGACCCCAGGGCGGCCTCAGCCCCCGGGGCCTGGACTTCAGATCCAGACACGACCCCACCCCAGCTCCCTGCAGTGGAAGTCAGGGGACTCCCAGGAGGAAGGCGTTTAGGGGAAGGAGCTTTGGGGCTGGGGCTTTGACGCACGTCTAGGAATTCAGCAAAGACGAGGCGGTCCCGGACTTGGACGTGGGGTGGGCTCGTGGGGCCGGAGGAGGGGGAGCGGGGCCGGGGACACAGAGGCTTCTGTTGGAGCCACCGCGAGGGGGACGGGCCCTGAGGGGGGTCCTTGCTCTCCACCCCGCTCTGCAGACGTTTGCAGCCAGCCCCTTCTCAGACCCCTTCCAGCTGGACAACCCCGACCCCCAGCCCATCGTGGACGGCGAGGAGGGCCTCATCTGGGTGATCGGGCCCGTGCTGGCCGTGGTCTTCATCATCTGCATCGTCATCGCCATCTTGCTCTACAAAGTGGGGACCCCGCTTCCTGCGGGGGAGACCTGGAAAGGGGGGGGCTCGGGGCGGCCTGAGGGGGGGGTCGTCTCAGGTCCTCACAGAGGCCCTCGCTGGGACGGATAGGGAAACCGAAGCTCAGAAGTTAAGCCGCTTGATCGACGTCCCACGGCCTGGGGTTCGGACCCCGCCAGCAATGCAACTGCTCGCGAGCCCCACACGACTCAGCAAGATTTGAGGCAGAGGCGGCCCCTGTCCCGTTTAATGAAGAAAGTCATCGGGCGGGCCACCTGGGACGTGTCCCAGCTTAGAAGGCGGGGGCGGACCCAGCAGGGAGAGTTGGCCCCATTTTCTGGCCACGGCCAAGGCTCAGCGAGGTCGAGGCCACCTGCCGTCACCGAGCAGGCCCCGGATGGCCAGCACACGCTCACCTGTCCTCTTTCCCCTCCTCACCTGTGTCTGCACGCGGGAGCAGCAAACCCGACAGGTAAGCACTGGGCCTACCCCTGGAGGGGAGGCTGAGGAAGGGGCTGGGATGGCGCCGAGCCCGCGGGGTGGGTGCCCCGGCCGCCCTGGCCGTGCGCGCATGCTGACCTCGTCCTGCCTGCTGGGTCGCGTTTGCGGGGCTGGCTTGCGCCATCCGTGTGCACACTTGGCTCCCTGGTGCTCACACACTCCCCGCTCTCCCCCCACGAAGCAAACGCAAGGACTCGGAGCCCCGCACCAAGTGCCTGCTGAACAACGCCGACCTCGCCCCCCACCACCCCAAGGACCCTGTGGAAATGAGGCGGATTAACTTCCAGACGCCAGGTACGCGCCCCTGCCCGGTGCAGGGACAAGGCCAGCCGGAGAGGACGCCGCTCCCTGTCACGCTCCTGGGTCCCGCACAGCCGCGCCCCCTGCGGTTAGACCCCAGCCTCCTGACAGTCTGTGGGGCCGGGGCTTGGCGCCCCCGCGGGTGGGCCCTGCTTGCTGTCAAGCGAGGCTTCTGAAAGGTTGCACATAACTGGCGGTTGCTGCCTTCTCTGGGAGCCTAAGGGATGTCTACAAACAAAACCAAAAAGGCCTCGTTTCCCTGGCAGGAGGAGGTGCTTCTGCTCACACCTCTCGTCTCGAGCCCACTTAGTGGCGGGTGTCGGCGTTTTCCCTGGGGCGTGCCCCGAGCAAGCACACCTCTCCGGTACCCTGTCCCTCCCCCCGCAGTGGCCACAGGTGCCCCTGCTCCCCCTGCCTCTCCGTGGTTTCCTGTAGGTTCATAGGGTGCCGCTAAAGTCACCGGCCACACCTCGCAGCCGACGGCATCTTATTCTTGACCGTGTCCGCGCAGCAGTCGCACAGCCTGTTTCCCTCTCCGTGGACTCGTGCCAGCCGCTCCTAACCATAGGAGTCTTGTATTTAGCCGATGGCTGCTGTCCTTGAGCTCAGAGCACGGCTGCCTCTGCCCCTCTGCCCGCCCTCTGCTCTCCACCTCCTGCATCCGAACTGGTTCATGTCCCGTTTCCAACTGGAGGTTCTAAACATTTGCATTTAACCGATGGCCACTGTCCTTAGGGCCTCCACTGCCATTCCCGATGGCCTCCTTTCTTTGCTGCGGCCGGACTGTCTCTCGTCAGTCCTGTTTTTGTTGAATGAGGATTCCGAGGGTTTGCATTTAACCGATGGCTGCAGCCCTCCGCGACAGATCGTGCAAGGTCTCACACGGCACCTCTCGTGGGCTCCTTTCTCTTTTCTGTGTCCGGGCAGAAAAGAGTTTCTGTTCCCCGTCAGCTACATTTCCATCTAGGTGTCTTTAAACACGAGCATTCAGCTGAGGGCCGCACGGCCCATACATCCTTCCCCTGCCCCCATTTTTTCCTTCACCATCCTGCATCCTCCCCCAAAACTCCCCCCGCAGACCCCAACAGGGGACCCGAGTCCAGGCTGGTCTGGGGGATGTGTGGACAGAAGAGCCTAAAACTTTGGGATCTTCCCGAAGTCACGTGCGGACGCCGGGCGGAGGGAAGCAGCAGCTACTGTTGGTCCTCGGGTCGGGCCCGGCGGCCGCGTGTCCCTCGCTGCTGGCGCCGCTCTCCCTCTGCATCTGTCGGCTGGCTGCTGTGCGTGCGCCCAGCGCGGGTGGGGGAGGCGGCGGCCCCCGCGTGTTTTCATTTATTTATTGTTTGCTGTTTCTGCAGATTCAGGCCTCAGCAGCCCCCTCAGGGAGCCGGGGTTTCACTTTGAAAGTTAGTTCCTGTGTCCTGTTCTCGGCTTCCTTTCGCCACCCGTTTGTTTTCATCTTTGGTTTCTCCATCCCGCCTCCTAGCTCTGCCCACCCGTCCTGCGCTGGCTTCTGGGGAGGGAGGGCTGGTCTGCTGGGCCCTGGGGCCGCTGGTCGTGACTAGCGGGGCGGATAGGGGCACAGGTGAGACACACAGGCACATACGTATTTAAGAACAGGAGCCGACCCACGCGACAGCTGGGGGACCCACGAGGCAAAGGGACACCAGCCGCAGACCCTGTAGGGGTGGACTCTAGGGGGCACGTGAGCAGCAGTTGTGCACCATCCAGCCCGGCGGTGTTTTAACGGATCAGTCCCGGTGCGTCCGTGGCGGCGCTTAGCTACAGAGTGAGCGTGAGCGCGGGTGCACACGTAGCCGCCACCCTCTGAGAGGAACGGGCGTGGCAGACCAGACATCAGGAAGAGCCAGGCCCACTCCGCTGCCTCCTGCCACCCCCGGGGGCTCTGGAGATCGAGGACGTCACTGTTCCATGTAGCTGATGAGAGAACCAGGCCTCAGAGTAGGGCGTAGCACCCCCGCCCCACGCAGGTGTCCAGAGGGGTTGAGACACACCCACATTCCCCCCAGTCCGACCCCTCAGCTCTGCCTCTGATCCCAGGAGGGCAGAAAGGGGTGTCTGTCCCCTGCGCCCGCCCTGGGGAACGGAGTTTGTGGAGGCCCAGCCAGCTGTCATCTGCCGCTTCATTTCCGTGTCACCCACCTGCTTCCCGCCACAAAGCACTAGGAGCTTGAGGTCCTGCAGGGCAGTCCTTCCCCAGCTGGGGCGGGGGACTGGGGCGGGCAGACACTGTGAGCCAGGGGCGTCGGGAGCGGCTGGGCTGCAGCCTCTAATGCTCCAGTTTCAGGCCCGCAGGCCTGGGGTCCCCCCCACCCCGCCACACCCTCTAACCGCAGCTCGTCCATCGCAGACTCACGCTGTAGAGCACCCCGCCCCCAGCCCCTGGGCTGGCCCCGGAGTGACCAGCCCACGCCACGGCTCTGCTCTCCCTGCAGGCATGCTCAGCCACCCACCGGTCCCCATCGCGGACATGGCCGAGCACACGGAACGCCTCAAGGCCAACGACAGCCTCAAGCTCTCCCAGGAGTATGAGGTGAGCCCACCCCTACCTCCCGCCCTCCCGGGCTGCCAGCACCCACGCTGACCCTCCCACCTGCCCGTCCCCCGCAGTCCATCGATCCAGGCCAGCAGTTCACGTGGGAGCATTCCAACCTGGAGGTGAACAAGCCCAAGAACCGCTACGCCAACGTCATCGCGTACGACCACTCCCGAGTCATCCTGCAGCCTATCGAAGGTAGCACGCCAGCCCCAGCTCCCTCCCGCCCTTCCGCGTTCTCCAGACAGCGCAGGTCCCCGCACCCCAGGGCCAGCGTGCACAGGCTAGGGGACACACAGGGAAACCGGAGCCTGGTTCTGGTCTCAGGCCTGGTCTGGCTCCAGTCAGAGGCCGCTGGGAATTTTTAGATATGTGTATAATCGTTGTCCGTTATGGTTCTATCTGTTCCTCCACGTCGCTGGTTCTCAGCTGGGGCAGTTCTGACCCCTGGGGACATTTGACAACGTCTGGGGATGTTTTTGTAGTCACACATTGGAGGACGGGGATGCTAGTGACACCTGGGTGGAGGCCCAGGATGACACTCAACCCTTGACGATACACGGGATGCCCCCCCTGCAGAGAATGATCTGCGCCCCACCGCAGTTGTGCTGACAGGAGAAACGGAGCACGTGCTGCGACCTCATGGGGGCAGATTGGGGCAGTCCCAGAGGGCTTCCCAGTGGTTGCGTGGAGCCCGCTTAGAAGGACGGGGCACCCCACCCATCCCCGGCTTCTCGTCCTGGCCGCAGGCGTGGTGGGCAGTGACTACATCAACGCCAACTACGTGGATGGCTACAGGCGGCAGAACGCATACATCGCCACGCAGGGGCCACTGCCCGAGACCTTCGGTGACTTCTGGCGTATGGTGTGGGAGCAGCGCTCGGCTACCATCGTCATGATGACGAGGCTAGAAGAGAAATCACGGGTGAGGCCTGGAGCCCGCTGCCCAGGGCCCCCAGCCAGCCCCGGCCCACACTCACGTCTGCTCTGCTCTCGGTGCAGATCAAGTGTGATCAATACTGGCCCAACCGGGGCACGGAAACCTATGGCTGCATCCAGGTCACACTGCTGGACACCATCGAGCTGGCCACGTTCTGCGTGCGGACATTCTCCCTGCACAAGGTACGGCCAGGGCGGGTTTGGCTGGGAGGTGGGAGGGGCGGGGCCAGCAGCTGTGGGAGGTGTGGAGGGCGCAAGGCTAGGTGAAGGAAGGGGAGGTGGAGGGGCTGGGCCAGGCAGCTGCGGGAGGTGTGAGGGGCGTAAATAGCAGCTGTGGGAGGTGTGAGGGGCGGGCCAAGCAGCTGTGGAGGGAGGGGCGGGCTAGCAGCTGTGGAGGTGGGAGGGGCGGGGCTAGCAGCTGTGGGAGGTGTGAGGGGCGGGGCTAGTGGCTGTGGGAGGCGTGACAGGCTGAGGGACGACAGGCCCCAGCGCCTCCCCTGGGGGCTCCCCATCAGACAGGTGACCAAGCGTGTTGACCCCTCATGAAGCCCACTTATGGATGGGGAAACTGAGGCTCAGAGGTGGGTGCCTCTCGTCTCTGGCCACAGCAAGAGGGCAAAACCAGCTGACCCCAACTTAGCAATGAACTTGGTGTCTTCTCTCCATCCGTTCTGCCCGAGGTGTTACCTATGCTCTTATTCTCTGGCCTCACCCGCCCTGGGCCTGTGACGGGGTCCTGGCGGAGTCTGAGCCCTGCCCTTAGGGTGCGCTGAGCCTTGGGCAGCGGACTGAGCTGGGGAGACTCTGCTGGCCTCACATAGTTGGGGTTGCGGCAGAGCAATCTGCAGATGGGGGTTTAACTGAGGGCCGCTGTCCGCGGCGTGGTTCCCTCTGGCTTCCACATCAGTGGTTCTCACTTGGGGCAGTTAGCCATCCAGGGGCCGCTTTTTATTGTGGTGATGGGGAAAAGAGGTGCTTTCAGCACCGTGAGGAACCCCCGACCCCAGTCAGGTCCTCTCTCAACATCAGCACACACCTGGCCCGAGTGCCGGAAAACTGAGTAGACAGACCAGAGGGTGTGAGGGTTCTGGGTTCATTCACATGTATGAAGCATACACTGGTCAGGCCTTGACTTGGGTACCAGGACACAGCGGGGTCCAAGAGAGACAAAATGTCCTGCCCTTGTGGGGACAAGACACAGACAAAAAATGAAAATGTCAAGAAATCTATTTTTCTTTAATTAATTGCATCGGGGTGACGTTATAATAACATGTAAGTTTCAGGTGTACTTCTTTATAACGTGACACCTGCGCAGTCCGTTGCGTGCTGACCACCAACATCTGTCTCCTTCCGTCACCATGCACGTGACCCCCTTGACCCTCTTCGTCGTCCCCCTGCCCCTCTTCCCCTCTGGCGACCACCATTCTGTTTCTGTATCCATGAGTTTGTTTCTTTGTTTTGTTTGTTCATTAGTTTTAATATTCCACGTATAAATGAAATCACATGATTCTCGTCCTTTTCTTTCCGACCTATTTAACTTAGCACGATACTGTCAGGGGCCATCCATGTTGTCACAAATGGCAGAATTACATTTTTTTACTGCTAAGTAATATTCCGCTGTAGGCACATACCACATCTCCTCCATTATCCATCACCTGTCAAAGGACACTTCGGTGGTTTCCGTGTCTTGGCTACCATGAATCCTACTGCAGTGAACATTAGGGTGAACGTGTCTTTACAGATAAACATTTTCAGGTTTCTGGGGTAGACACCCAGAAGTCGAGTCGCAGGTGACCCCTAAGTCCCGGCCACAGTGCCCGGAAGGATGGAGCTGCCATCCACTGAGATGCAGGGAGCCGGTTTGGAGAGAAGGTTGGAGCGCAGTGTTGGCCATGTTGTTTGAGCAGGACAGGAAACTTTCCTTGTGGAGACCCCTCAGTGTCCAGGGGTCCCTGAGGGGCGTGGTGGCCTGGAGGCCATGAGTTTGGGCGTCCTCTGCATGTGGGTGTGGGCTGCCGTGACGGGCGGTGTCCCTGTCGTCCTCAGAATGGCTCCAGCGAGAAACGCGAAGTCCGACAGTTCCAGTTCACGGCGTGGCCAGACCATGGGGTGCCTGAGTACCCCACACCGTTCCTGGCCTTTCTGCGGAGAGTCAAGACCTGCAACCCGCCGGACGCCGGCCCCGTCGTGGTCCACTGCAGGTGCGCCTGTCCGTCCTCACCCGACACCCGTCTGTGCCCTGCCCCTCACCCTCTGCCAGTCTGCAACGCACCCCCCACGCCCGCCCCCTCTCCCGAGGGCCCCTGACCGCACCCTTGTCCCCACAGCGCTGGCGTGGGCCGCACCGGCTGCTTCATCGTCATCGACGCCATGCTGGAGCGGATCAAGCCGGAGAAGACGGTGGACGTGTACGGCCACGTGACGCTCATGCGGTCACAGCGCAACTACATGGTGCAGACCGAGGACCAGTACAGCTTCATCCACGAGGCCCTGCTGGAGGCCGTGGGCTGCGGCAACACGGAGGTGCCGGCCCGCAGCCTCTACGCCTACATCCAGAAGCTGGCCCAGGTGGAGCCTGGAGAGCACGTCGCGGGCATGGAGCTCGAGTTCAAGGTGGGAGGACTGGGGAGGCTGCCGTGAGTGGCGGGGGGGCTGTCAGGAGCCGGGGACCAGAGTTTGGGGGCAGTGAGCCCCTGCCTGCTGCTGGACCCTGAGCGTTCCGGCTGGAGGCCGTCCTGACGGCCGCCCCGCCTCCTCGTCCCCACAGCGGCTGGCCAACTCCAAAGCCCACACGTCGCGCTTCATCAGTGCCAATCTGCCTTGTAACAAGTTCAAGAACCGCCTGGTGAACATCATGCCGTACGAGAGCACGCGGGTCTGCCTGCAGCCCATCCGGGGCGTGGAGGGCTCCGACTACATCAACGCCAGCTTCATCGATGGCTACAGGTACCTCGCCTTTGCCCAAGGTCCCAGCCTTGTCCCCAAGGGGCTTCCATTCTTGCTGGGGTGACAAAGCTGGACACTGCCAGCCCTGTGCAGTCACAGCCGAAGGCCCTTTCCGTTTGTATTGAACCGATGACCGCTGTCCACAACATGGTTCCGTCTTCTCTTCTTCATCAGTGGTTCTCAGTCTAGGCAATTCTGCCACCCGGGGAAAATTGACAGTGTCTGCGGGACGTTGGTGATTGTCGTGACGAGAGTAGGGGAGGTTGGCTCCTCCAGCGTCTGATGGGTGGAGGCCAAGGATTTTGTTCAACACCCTCTAGTGCTCCCTTAGCAAGGGTGATCCAGCCTCGAATGCCAGCACCGCTGAGGTAGAGAAACCTTGGCCAGGGGAGGGAGTCCAGGCGGAAGGTACGGCCTGTGCAGAGGCCTCGAGGTGAGGGAGAGCTTGGCTTGTGCAGACAAGTGAGGGTAGCTTACTGACACCTGCGGGAGAGGTCAGCGCCGCCCATGGAATCTTTGGGGGTGCTGAGTAAGACGGGGCGGAGATGGTCCACTGGCCACCTCTCCGGGGCAGGCAGGGCATGGCTGCCGGAGGCGGCATCAAGCCGGTTCGAGGCCCGGGCTTCCCCGCAGCCGCGCCCTCACCGTCCCCACCCCGCAGGCAGCAGAAGGCCTACATCGCCACGCAGGGGCCCCTGGCAGAGACCACAGAGGACTTCTGGCGCATGCTCTGGGAGAACAACTCGACCATCGTGGTGATGCTGACCAAGCTTCGGGAGATGGGCCGGGTAGGCGGGGCCGTGGGGGGCCGGCGGGGGCCCGGCGGGGCCCCGGACAGGGCTGACCACAGCTGCCGCCCCCTCCACAGGAGAAATGTCACCAGTACTGGCCGGCCGAGCGCTCCGCCCGCTACCAGTACTTCGTGGTGGACCCGATGGCGGAGTACAACATGCCTCAGTACATCCTGCGGGAGTTCAAGGTCACGGACGCCCGGGTGAGTGCGGCGCCGGGCTGGCGGGCCGGGCTCGGCATCCGCCTGGTGGTCCGGACAGCGCATCCCGAGCTGAGGGCAGAGCGAAGGCCCAGGGGTGGGAACAAGCCTGGGAGGTTGTGGGGAAAAGAACGAGTTGACCAGTTGACCAGTCTCCTACCACCAGGTGGGTGGAAAAGAGGGCCAGGCCCCTGTGCTGACCCTGTCGTGTCCCCATTGGGGCGGGCGTGCACCACTCACTGGGGAACATGGCCCAAGGGGGTCACATGACAGGGGGTGGGGTGTGCCCTGGAAGCAGCCAAGCAGCCACCGTGGAGGACCGTGTTAGAGGCTTGGAACCTGGGTGAGAGAGATCAGGGGTGCTGGGCGGTGGGAACGAGCCATGGGACGGAAAAGGGTGGTGAAGGGTGGCGGTCAGCACCATGGGGTGGGGAGGGTGGAGGAGGCCACAACGGGGGTGGGTGAAGGACAGCCCCGGAGGTGGTATGGGAGCGGTTGGGTGACCTGGAGAAACGGAGTTATGGGGTAGCGTGAGCATGCAGGCGGGGGGCCGGGCTGGGCAGGCTTATGTCAGCACGGCGCGGTCGGGTATGCACGGGCGGAGAGCCCGACTCCAGGCTGGCGCAGCGCGATGACGCGCGCGGCTGGCGCGCGAGGGTCACCGGGCAGCCGACGGCCTGGCAGCAATGAGCGGGCGATGCGCGGCGCCGGATCTGGGCAGGGGCTGCGGACACGGACGGCGTCAGGTGATGAAGACGGACCGAGCCCAAAAGCGTCCCGACCCATGAATGAAGCGCGCGTCCGCATCATGGGAATGGGGGGGCGCCGCGCGTCCGACATACGGAATGAAGCGTATCCGGACGAAGGAATGGGGTGCTGCGCGAAGTCCGACGGTCGCCGGAATGGGGCACGCCCGGATCTGGCTGAAATGCCGATGAACGGGGATACAGGTCGGTGACTGCATCCACGTCTTCCGCAGCGGTCGGAGGAAGATACGCTGGAGAAGGATCTGATCGCCTACGGGGATGGGGATGGTGGGGGATGGGGCGGGGGAGGAAAGTGAGTGGAAAACGACGTCTTGTAGTGAAGAGTGATGGACGTTGAGTGGGAGGAGACAGCGCTGCTCAGGGTCTGAGACAGAGGAAGATGACCTGGAGAAGGAGAGGCAGGTGGTGGGAACGCAGACCTTCAGGGTCAGGTGGCCTCGTTGGGCGTCACCACGGTGCTGTGGAGAGCGTTTGGGAAGAGGCAGGCGACGGGCGAAGGCGGATAGAGGGAGCCAGGGGAAGATGGCGCCGTGGATGGTGGACGGTGATGGGCTGGGAGAGTGACATTGGGCCATGGCATGTGGAAGCTGGCGGAGTGACGTTGGGCGGCAGCGCCGGGCAGGACCCGCGAGGGCGGTCGAGCGGAGGGAGGACGCCAGTGGGCGGTGGCGGCGGCGGTGGCGGCGGCAGTGGCATCAGGCTGTGGCTCCGAGTCGGCGGGGTGGGGCCTTCGGGTGGGAGAGGGTGCCGAGCACCGCGCCCCCTGACCTCGGGGCACGTGTTCGAGGACCCCGCGGAGGCCAGAGACGGCGGACGGTGCGCACTCATGCGGTGAACTCGCCGACTAGACACAGGACAGGACGAAGAGCTATAGAAGCGAAAGGGGACCAACGGGTAGAGCCACATCCTGTGACGCGAAACGAGGGGGACTCGAGCCGAGCGCGGTGCAGCCACGATGGTCTGGTAACCAAGACGCCTACGGCGTCATTTCACGGGTGGGAGTGTCCAGCGTGGGGACACGGGACAGAGGCGTGAGTCACGTCCTGGGCGGGACACGGCCGGAGGGCGAGAGATTTCATCGTGCTGCTCAGAATGTCACGCAGCTTAAACCCTATGAAGTGTCGATTTCCGAAATTTTTCATTTCACACGGGAGCGTGGTCTCCCGTGGCTGACAAACCACAGAAAGCGAAGCCACGGACGGGGCGGGGGCGGGTGCGGGGCGGCTGCTGTACCCAGTGGTGGACGGTGGCGTCGGATGGCGCCGGTAGGAAATGATGAGCCAGTGGGGGACGGTGTCAGCCGAGGGTGAGCGCCGCGGTCGATGGAAGGCGCCGCCGCCGAGCGGGGAAGGGC
>NW_024347793.1:1098750-1100296 GCF_902729225.1 Pteropus medius | reverse complement strand
GGAGGGGGACAGCAGGCGTTGGGGGGAAGGTAGCGTTGGCTGCGAGACCGGAGCATCTCTGCGGAAGACGCTGCCGTTGGAGGGTGATGGACAGTGGTCGTCGGGTGGCTGGCAGGAAGCGGGGCCGGGGGCGGTGTCGGCTGGTGACGGAGGGCGGGATCGGAAGTCGGCAGGGACGGAAAACGACCCTGACCATCACCGACTTCAGTAGCCAGACCGGGCTCCTCTGTGTTCCAGGATGGCCAGTCCCGGACCGTCCGGCAGTTCCAGTTCACGGACTGGCCGGAACAGGGTGTGCCAAAGTCCGGGGAGGGCTTCATCGACTTCATCGGCCAAGTGCACAAGACCAAGGAGCAGTTCGGCCAGGACGGCCCCATCTCTGTCCACTGCAGGTGAGCTGCACCACCCCCCGCCGCCCCGGGCCCCGCCCAGTTTCCGGCTGGGGAGACTGAGGCCTGGGAGGCCAGCCGTCAGCCCGAGGCCGCACGGCTTGGTTCGTTGTGCCCCTGAGTGCCGCCTCCCCCTGCAGCGCCGGTGTGGGCAGGACCGGCGTCTTCATCACGCTCAGCATCGTGCTGGAGCGGATGCGGTACGAAGGCGTGGTGGACATCTTCCAGACGGTGAAGATGCTGCGGACCCAGAGGCCAGCCATGGTGCAGACGGAGGTGAGGCCGGGCGGAGCAGTCGGGGCAGGCAGCTTGGGCTCGCTCCCCTGTGCCTGAGCCTCAGTTTCCCCCTCGTTATCAGCGGGTGGTCTTCAGCACCCGCCTTGGCTGCAAGGGGATTAGTCAGCTCTCGACACCAGCAGATTGAAGTCCAGAGCCGAGCAGGGTCCCTTGGAATGGGCACAGAGGGCTCCATCCCAGTCCCAGGCCCAGCAAGTCCATAGCTCAGCCAGGGCCCCGCCGCCCACAGAGTCTAAAGTTACACTGCTCCCCAGATGGGGAAGCGGGGCGTGCAGTGGGGAGGGGCTCCCTGCGAGCGTGTCCACGTCCGCGTCGCGTGTCCACGTCCGCGTCGGGTGCCTGTGCCACGTCCTCAGACTCCCCCGTCTCCGGGCAGACAGAGCTGGAGTCATAGATTCAGCCTGGAGCGGGCAGCTGAGCAGCCGTGTCTGAGCTGCAGACAGAGGAGTCAGACATGCGAGGGACAAGCTGAGGGGCGTGGCTGGGGGGGGCACGGGAGCCCTGGGAGGTGTCAGAGCAGCAGGGGCACTGATGGAGTCCCCGTCCCTCCCTCCCGTAGGACGAGTACCAGTTCTGCTACCAGGCAGCCCTGGAGTACCTCGGCAGCTTCGACCACTATGCAACGTAAAGCCATGGTCGCCCCCGGCCCGACTCTGCCGGCCCCGGAGGCCTCCGCCCGAGCCGGGTGGGCCTCGGGGGGCCAGGACCCCCAGCGGCCGCCTTTCTGCACGGTCCCTGGGAACAGCGCGGCCCCTCGGGCCCCCCGTGCGGCCCCAGCCACCTCCCTGGCGCTGGCCACCGCCTTCAGATACTTGCCACATTCCTCATTCCCTAACGATTCCAAAACGAGAGGTTCCAGG